>NC_081831.1:82549277-82867090 GCF_030867095.1 Alligator mississippiensis
CTAAAACTTTGCCCTTGGTCAGGCGCTTTGTTTCCCCTAACGCTGTGTAAATAAATTGTGCTCTTATCATGGTATAAAGCTGATTCACTGCATGTTTTGGCATCAAATCGGAGCTGTGACAAAGGCAGGAGAATTAAAACCATCTTTTGCATGATTTCAGTGCAAGCATATTACCTAAATGTCACATTTAATCAATGATGTTACCTTTTGCAAATCCCGGCCTACATGATCTATTTACAGTTATGCGTTGTAATTATGGCTGATACAAAATGATTAATCAATGCCATGTTTTCTACACTAATTGATTGCTGTTAACTATTCTATTTGCAACTCCCATTCCATTCGCTAGTTAATACTTATTTAAAGCAACTGAGCAGTTTTTGAATATATAATTCAAGTTAACGAAGCGCTGTCATATTTTCATGATGTCCTTCCCCAATGCTTGCCCAGTAAGTGGTTCTACGAAGCCCAAGGATAAGACGAGGCTGATTTTCGGTATGATTTACAACGGGAGAGTCATTGCACACTTGACAAGTGATAGAAGTTAAGCCAGTTCCTGCTTCCTTTCAGCTCGCGTCACTTCTTTCATTGGATTACAGTGATTAGAAATAGGAGGAGGAGGGTGGGCTGGGAAGGGGGGACTCGGTTTTGCTGCTCAATAGGCAGGATGAGTAACTTACTCGTTCCGGCACATACAGCAATGCCTATTTTTACACACTGCATTGCTCTCTCCCACCCCAAGATGTGCAGCCACCCACACGCCACTTGAAGATGGCACAAGTCACAACACTTATGTAATGGCAACACTGCCTCAGAAATGTAGGTCTGTGTCATCACACACGAAGGTGGGATCAAGCTTTGGCGCTCAACATCGCACGGAAATATCCGTGGCGGGCGTGCGAGAAGAGCCCGGGGTCCCAACGCTTACCTAACCCCCCAGCAGATGCTCTTTGCATCTTCCCGAGCATCAGGATCCTCACAGGCCACGCACGGAGCCACGCGCTGGGAGATCGGGGAACCCGGTTGTCGCCCGGTTGGTTATTATCATTAGTGAACACGAAGCGTGCGGTGGGGAAGGAGCAGCTCCCTCCTCCCCCAGTCTCTCGGGGTGTGAACCCCGTCCCTCTCCGGTTTCACTTCCATGGCTCCCGCAACGGGAAGAGACCAGGGCGAAGGCGTCTGGGCTGTGCCGCCAGCTTGGATGCTACAAATTAAAGGGAAAACAGCCCCACGCAGGCTCAGAGGGTCCAGGATTAAGGCCCATCTCTGGGGTTCCTCGCTGACATCAGCGCAAGGTCCCAATGCCAACCTGGTCTTGGCCAGGACGGGCCAAAATGATCATCCATCCACATCTTGTCCTGCCCTGGGAAGCCTCCACCCGCTCAGGCGTTGTTACCCGTTTTGGTTGGGATAAATGACTCCCTTGGCCTCTCCATCCCGCGCTCAGGACCATCTCAAGTACACGGTCCACCAGTCTGGCCTCATGACAGCCTCGGGAGTCTTCCCCAAGGGTACAGCCCCTCGCCCTTCACAGCCAGGGCCAGGAAGGAGCCCATGAGCAGGCGGCAGCTCCGTCTCCTGAGCAAACCTCTGGGGCTGACGGCGCAGTTCAGTGCCGTGCATCTTGCACCGCCGACTCACTCGTGAGGCCGGTCCCCAGCCTTGGTGCCGGTAGACCCTTTGATGGGTGCGCTGTAGCACCTTTTGGGGGCCGCAACTCTCAGGTCCACTCCAGAAGCACATGAGGTTGGGTTTACCTGCGCCATGCTCATGGATACTTGGTCCTGAGGGCACAGACCCCCCCATGAGGGTAAAATGTCATGGAAAAGATTAAATTAACTGTTGGACAACGTTCAAAATAAAGTTTTCAAAAACAAAACCCAGAAAAGCAGATGTGTGCAAGAGAAACGCAACACAACAACGGTAGGAATAAAAAGGCTTGGATGCCCCGAGGAGGCTTCCACCAAGGTTTCCGGCCTTGAATTGCAACCCAAGAGAGAGCTCAGAGGGACAGCCAACCGCGGAAAGCACGTGCAGCTCTTTATCCCCAGGTCACGGGAGCGGGAGAGGCGGTGGCACGTCTTGCCAGGGGGTAAAGTGCCCGGCTCAAGCTCCCCAGCAAACATGCACCCACTCCCATGAAGAAGGTCGATCCAGACAAGCCCTTGCAAGAGAATCTCTTCATCGTCCCAAGTGATCGTCAAAGCTGGGGACCGCTGCCTTTGCACTTTAAAGAGCCTCAAAAATGAAAACATCAATGTTTTAATACGGATGTGGTTTTTTCTCTCTACCCACTCCTTTCAATCTAGGGCGGTATTTGTAAGCATGCATTTTTCCTATTTCTTAGCACAAGAGAAGCAGTTATTAAAATGCAGATGTTTCAGGCTTCAATCGCGTTGCAGGCTTCTGATGTTAAAATCTCAAAAACTGATCTGTGCGCTGACTTAAAAACCAAGGCAGCTTTTACAGTTGGTGTTGGTAAAATGATACGCAGTACTGATATTTCTCTCGTGTAATACTTGTACAGGAGCCAGATTTCAAAAGTAATTTTAAATAGGATATTAAAATAATTACATAATGCACTCTAGATAGTGAATTTTTGTCCTTGAATATATTAATATGATATTAGCCACTTAAAATACATGTTTTTGTCCTCAGTGTATATCAGTTAGTGGCATCCTGCATCCTTCTACTTCGTGTTCGCAGAAGCACCATCTTGGATACACACCGACTCCAAACACTGTTCTCAAAATGTTTTCTTCTTCATAAAACGGGGGTTTAAAATGTCCAAACAAGCGAAGAAGCCGATTCGTCATTGCTTTGCAAGAAGCAGAAGGGGAAGAGTTGGGCATCTTGCACAGAATATAAATAGCTTCATCTACAGGTCTGTGCCATTGGAAAGACCAAGGAGATGCCTAGTGCAGGGACTGGACTGACCCGAGGATCTTGTGCGGTCCCTTCCAGCCCCTGACAATTGTGACTGTGCGAGATGGGCCGTGATGGAAGAACAAAAGGGATCCAAACTTAAGAAATTGAAATTAAAGAATAAAATGAACGTATTTGCCCTCCCTCCTGCACGCAAGCCTTCAGAAGTAGAGAAAAAAGCCAATTATTCGTTCAAGTTGGAAAGCGCTAACAGTAGGTTGAATGCTGAGCCTGTCAGGTGTTATTACAGAGTAGAGAAAACAGGTATTGAATTTAAAACATCTGGGAGCCTGGATCGTTATCTGCTTGCCATCCCACGCCCCCAGCACGAGCATCTCGTGTGCTACCCTACTCCCCGCACAGCTCAGCGTCACACTTGCGAAGCAATTCGTCCAAATACCTCTGAGAGCGAGCACAGCTGTAGCCACGTGTCTACACATTCAATGCTAAATAGCCATTGGAGGAAAAGAGAAAAACCCCAACAAACCAGGGACCTAAACCCAGGACCCCCTGAGCGAGCGAGCAAGCGCCCCAACCACTGGGATAGAGTCGGGCTCCCCCTGGCTTGCACCAGGCCTCTCGCACTCTTGGCTGCACGCTGGGGCGGGCACTGCCATCTCCAACTATCCTACCAGCTGGTGGTGGCACCGGTCTCCTTCGGGGCTGGGAGAGGGGGCTTGAACCCCCTCAGGCTGACGAGGCTGTGGGATCCCTATCTGAGCAAGTGCTCTAACCACTAGTCTTGTGCACGAGGAGGGCAGCAGCCGGAGCAGCTGTTAAAAGCACGAGCCCGTCCAAGACTTGGTCAATGAACGCCGGCGGGTGCTTCCCTCAGGGGGTCCTTTTGGGCTCATCGGAGGGGCGGGAGTTCCTGCTGGCCGGCTTTAAGCAACTCCCTGCTTGACCTTCAGGTTTTTGAGGTGCTTAACTCTCCTCTGGGAGCTCACATGCCTCCCTCCGGGCTCTGGGACCGGCTGCTAAACCTACCATGCAAACACCCCGCATCGCAGGGAGGCTGGCCCACATTAACCCTGCTCTTTGCTGGGTTTAAACCTTCTCCCGCTCAAGGGGTTACGGCGTCCCAGGCTCTCATAGGTGACGGAGCAGCTATCAGGGTCGGCTTTCTCTTTCTACCGCCGCTCTTGCTGGCTTCACCTACCCATCAGCAGAGCCGCTTCGCAGCTTTCCTACTGTCTCGCGCCACCCAAGGCAGGGCAACATCTCCAGGCGGTCCGTCACCACTCCGCGTGGGATGCACAGCGCCGGGCTGCACCGCACCGGAGCTGCACGCAACGACGCGAGACGTCACAGCACCAATTCCGGATCTGGCTCTGTCACCTTAGGGCAGGATAGATGCTGCCCCCACAAGCAGCTCGTGCAGGAGGGTCGGTCGTGCCTACTGCTAGCGTAGCTCTGCTCTGTTTGTCGCGGGCGCGAGCAGCGCTCCAGGTGTTGGAAGATCTTGCTCTACGGGGCCTGAATGAAAAGTAAGGCCATGAGTGTTATCATCGGGGAACACGCATTATTGAAAAAAGGAGCCAAAGGGGAAGGCTTGGCCTGCTCAGGGAAGCATTCTGGAAATTCACTTGCACAGGATCACTTCTGCCTTTACATAATTTATTACACTTGAAATTAAAGTTTTTGTTTAAAACAGACATTCCTGAGCGTCTCGCTGGAGGCGGCTCGAGCAGCGACACTCTGGCGAGTCCATCACAGAAACCAGCCGCTGAAGCTAGGAGCCAGGTTTCAAACGGGTCTCGGGGTAGAAGCAGCGCTTGCAAGCTTAACATCGTGTGACGGCTCAGAGACGGACGTGCCGGCATAACTGGCATACCGCAGCTAGCTTTACCGTTACTGCAAACTGGTTTATAATCCCCGGCACTGCTTTGGAGCCGCGCAACGGGAGCAATGTTAATCTGCGCGGTCACCGTCAGGAAGCGGCGGAGAAACGCCCATTCGGAGGTCAGACTCCCCAGCCCGCGGGGAGCAGAGTCGGCCCGGCGGCTTAAACCCACTAACAACATGACAGCTGACACCTCAAAGCCACGCCATCTCATTTAGCATCTTGTCACACCCTTTCAAGTACATCAGTAGTGCCGGGGTCCGGGAGCGAGAGAGAGACGGTGTGAGCTGGGCGGGGAAGGCGCTTGCCGTGAGCCCGGGGGCCAGCCCTGGCTCCGATGACTGCTCATGTATTCTGGAGCGGAGCGGGGACTCTGTTTTGCAGGACTGAGATTTAGCGAGTCTATGTCAGTAATCCTAGAGAAGACCGCTGTACCTGTCTGGGGCTGTTTAAGTCTCTTTTTTTCTGGTTAAATACCCTGAAGGATAACAGCTTCATCGTCTTACAGGGGCTAATGCTCACAGTGGGAGTCTACTTCCTTACGGCTCGGGCGTTTTTGCATGCAGTTGGAAACCGCACGTCTTATTTTCAGCATTGAAGTTTCTTAATAATCTAAAGACCCAGTCTCAGGGGCTCTACCTAGAAGAAAGCCAACTGTTGGTCGGGATTTGGGGATCAGATCTACATTTTATAATGGAGTGCTCCTCGCTCTGGACAAAAGACGGTCACACCTGTGTGCGCTGCTCATGCGCTCTGCAGTTGCTGGATGAGCCCGGGGTAGACACGGCTTATTACAGGCAGAAGATGAAAGCACAGATCCATGCATCACACCCAGCACACACTGCAGGGCTTTGGCTGAAAGACCCCAGCTCTCACTGATCTCCCCAGGATAAATATGGAAAGGCTGCCATAATGCTGGCAGCACCTGAATTTCACACCTTGATCTTCCACCTGCGATAGAACAAATGAATCTGTGAAGGATCAAATCAGAAAAGAAGTCAGCAAATACAAACCCTCACTTGAAATCATAAGAAGAAGAAAGATGCAGTGGTTTGGACATGTCACAAGAAGGCCTGGCACCGCTGCCAACACCATCCTGCAGGGTGCTGCGGACGGATGAAGAAGAGGAGGAAGACCTACGACAAGGTGGGTCACCAAGGTTAAAGCTGGTGATTAAGCTGACCGACTGTACAAGGATTGCAAAAGACCGGGAAGAGCGGAGGAAAGTTCTTGCTACAGCAAAGGTGCCCAAGCGGTCGGTGCGGCCTCGAAGCTCACTTACATACTGGAAAAAGTTAACTATTGCTTCTCACGTCACAAACCTGTTGAGCAAATGGGACATCTGACAGCCGACCTTCCACTGGCCTGGAGCTTGCCACCTGTCCTTCAGGCAAGGAGTGCTTTTTACTTGGTAACTGCAGCACTTGGGTTATTGCCGGCTGGAAAAACTCCAGTTCAACGAATCCATGCCCAAGCCGGAGCTGTTTCCATTTCAGTGCAGTCCCGGTGGCACCTGGCCACGTTTCACAACCCGGCTGGTGCCCGGCCAGCTCTCGCCGAGCTCCTTGGACTGCCTTGAACTCGGGAACAAGGCTTGCAAGGGTCCTGGCTCAGAGTAGCCTGCAATGCGGCGGGAGTTTGATGCCCAAGGGTGGCCCACCTGCCAAGCAGATGACCCCAGGACAGGGCTCCGCGCCCTTTGGTGGAGAACGCCGCCGTGTTTGGTTTTCATTCGAAATGGGATGAAACCGCGTTTCAAAATACTGAATTCCTCCGCAAAACCCCAATACCCTTGTCTGCCCAGCCTTAGTCTTCAGGCCACAGTGCTAGTAAAACACGAGTTTTCCAGGAGCACAGCCATGCTTTCCTGTTAACTAACAGGTATAAAGTAATATCTCAATCTGCCAGGATTTTGTAGGGAATCACCATACCATCTGTCTGCTCCTCTGCTCCAAGAATGGAAAGACAATTGAAAAAGAAACCATGTACTCACTGAATAAAAAGGTCTTTTTTTGTTTTTTTTACCCTAAGTACTGTCCAGATGAGGGAAACCTTGGTGAATTCACCTTGGTGCTCACGAGTAAAATAAACTAGTGACGGGTTATTCTGCACGAAGGTCTTTTTTTATCATTGGTATCCTCTGTCAAGTTTGGATCTGATTTATTATAGCAGGTGTTGTACCTGCAACACGAATGCTGTCGCTTCCAGAAAGGAAGCCTGCTGTCACCAAACCAACATTTTGATTAGCTCTATGACAAGCCTTTCCTATGACTTACAATCTCACACAGGCCCCTGAAACACGCTGCGCTTGTGCTTGGACTCAACCCAAAACAAGACAAAAGTTTGGCTGACACTCATTTGAACTCTGTGTTCAAAGCACACCTCAGCATGGGGCGCAAAGGGACGCCACAGAAATGGAAACAGGAAGGATTATCATAAATGGAAACTGCCAAATTCGGCAGAGATAATTGTGACATCATTGGTGGACATCATGCGGACAGCCAGAAACTTGATTGAAAAAGGAAATAATCAACTAATTACATAGTGACAAGCAGAAATATTGGGAAAGGAAATGCAGGAAAAAACTGCAAGGCATTTTAATGAGGTTTTAGGAAGCTATTGCTAAGCTGATAAGAGAAGTTTTAGCAGGTGCTACATATATTTGCTTGCATAATTTTCCTTCAGTCTTTTACTGAATTCCTAATTAAGCAATGAGTAAAGGCAACATTTGCAAAAGAACAGTTTGGAGGGGGGTTTGCACCTGCAAAATATGTCCTTGTACTTTTGCACCTGATAAGTGCAGGTGCAAACCTGGAAGTAAAAGATGCGAGTGGCAAGATTCGTAGCAGCCGCAGTTAATCCTTCTGAGGCAAAGATGCAGATGTATGTCTTCCAGGTGGAAGAAGGAAAAGCAAACGCCAGCCCCGCGGGGCGCCAGAGGAAATTCAGAAGTGTAACCCCACGCGGGAAGTTTGATGTTTGCTGCTGCGTCACGGCCCCTTGTATCGCTTCATGAGATCCCTTTATTCAGGTTACTCGCTACCGCACAGATCATGTCAAAGAGCTACCTGGTTTTCAATGCTCTCTTTTATCATAGACACGACGTTACTAGAACGTGCTTCACAGTGCTACAAACTTGGTTGTTTTTTCCCCTGAAATACAACATGCATTCACAGCTTATGAAAGCAGTTAATCCAGTATGCCACTGGGTTGAGCAGCTATCAGTTCAGGGAAGCAGAGGTATTCCAGAAACAGCTACTGCCCATTGTTAGAAATAATACTGCACTTGCATACAAACAAATTATCATGGATACTGCTCCTTTGGGCCATTCTGGGTTTGAAGAAAAGGGGCATAAATTGTAATTGCTATGCTACTCTTCAGCCATACAGAATTAACCTCCCTAGCCTGGATTTGAGTTTTTAAATAAATGCAAAAAGAAGCAGAGCTGCATTACCTTTTACAATCACCTTTTCACCTGGAGGCAACTCAGTTCCCAGCCTGGCTCTCCTGCCCACATCTACTCCCTTGAAATACATTTGAAGACTACTTATTATATATATGCATACACACACACACGCACGCACACACATACCTATATATATTTCTTAGAAAGGCTTTTTTTCACGTGGCCCATAGAGCTAGAAAGTAAACCCGCACTCTCCAGGAACCACTGAAATGAGGCGAGTTCACATGCACATGTTCTCCAGGAGCAAAGTGGGGAAAGGTAGTTCACACCAGAGCGGCACCGACCGTCTTGCTGATCACAAGGACCAGCCCAGAGCGAGACCTGGAAGGCAGGGAGACCTCGAGGAGGAGAAAACAACGCACGATTTCAATGGTAGGGCAGCAGGTTCTCAACATGCAGATAAACGAGACAAGGAAACGTTCATTTAAAACATCCTCAGATGGCAGAGTGTGCTGGGCAGGTGACAGGAAAGGCCGGGGAAGGCTCCCATAAGGACCAGGACCGCCTGGGGAGCTCTCCCGAATGGCTTGGGCAGCGTCAGGGGATGCAGGGCAGAGACAAAGGGATCTTATAATACGACAGAGCTGCCTGGTCCACGGAGGAAGCGCATGCCGGTGAGTTGTGCACTCGGGTCATCAGACGGAAATTGCCCAGGATTCAGGGGACAAGTTTGTGCTTTGCAATTAGTCTGTTGGTCCACATTGGAAGCCCGGCTGCCACGCCACATGCTTTGTCGCTGCAGGTCGGCACAGCAGTGTCGCCCCGCAGGACTATTTTCGCAGGTTTGGGGGCAGGTCGGGGGGTGCTATTGTGTTCTGCCTTGTATTTCACTGAAGGACTTAAACTCCCTTCCCCAACAGCGTGACCCCAGAGCAGCAAACTCAGATTGTCTCCTCCAGAGGACGAGGGGATATCGTACAAACTGAATTATGCTGGAAAAATTCTCACTTTCCTTTCTTTCCCCCACAGAAGAGGCACAAGCACCGATCCCGTCTGCTTTCGCTGCTTCTCACAGACTCCCACTAGGTCGCCGACCCAGCGGCAGGAGACAAACGGGCTGATAAACCAAGAGGAAGACTGCACCTGTCAGAGCGCCAACAGGGGAGGACGGATCCGGTGCTGGGGAAGCAGCC
This sequence comes from Alligator mississippiensis, assembly GCF_030867095.1. NCBI lineage: Eukaryota > Metazoa > Chordata > Crocodylia > Alligatoridae > Alligator > Alligator mississippiensis. The sequence goes on from NC_081831.1 coordinate 82,558,646, forward strand.
CCCTCGCACGCCGCGTCTCTGCCGCGCGCTCGCAGCGCCTCCGAAACAGCGACAGCCGGGAAAATGTCACCTCTTGTAAGTGATGTTTCTGAGATTTGTTTGAAGTTAAAAGAAAAAAAAACCCCTGCGTTTCAGTGGGGCTGCTTCCAAATGCCCTGTCAAAACAGTTTTGATGGAAAACTGAGTTTTAAACTAAATGAAAACGCTGATGGGAATGCCGCTTTTTCTGGAAAAAAAAAATATTTTTCATCAGGAATGGAAAACTCCAAAACAAAAAAAGAGCGTTTCTGGGTTAATAAACTGCTGCTGATGAAAACTGGAAAATAAAATAAACCCTGGCTTGGGGTTTTAGGTTGTGTTTGTTTCTTTACATGAACTATTTATTATGGAAATGTATTTTATACATTTGTTGAAGTTTTCCAACGCACAAAAAAGAAATGCAAACCAGCTTTAGCTTGGGAAACCAATGTTTTGGTATTTAGCAGTTGTTCTTTGTCGGACTCAGAGACCAGATCCGACGGGAGATCACCGAGCCGCAGGCTGGACAAACCCGGACTAAGAGGGAACACTTCCCCGAGCATGTTGCTCACTGCACGCAGGTGGCATTCATATCCCGTTAGCAATTCATTCCTTGGGCTCCTGAGCTACTGCTCCCCTACCAGCTTCTCTGGCCAGCATCTCTGGTCCTCTTCCAACAGAGAAACTAATGCTTGCTTCTAATTTTCCTATGCATTATATGTGGCTACAACGCTTTCAGAGCACGAACACCACTGTTCTCCCACATCTCGTTTCATTCACCAGTGGGAGAATGCAGGGATCGAACGCCAGTGTGACTCCGAGACGAGCACGATTCGGGGTGTCGCTACCGACCTACAACAGCGCCATGTGTTCGAATCCCAGCCCCCTGCGACGCTGCGCTACTCTCCACGCCTGAGCACCGACGTTAGGGTGAACCGACGCAGGCAGGAGTAGCTCGTGCTCTTCCAGTAATGCGGTTTTCTGTACCTGCCCCAGACTAGTGCTGCCCACAGGCGTAACGCGAGGGCCTAAGAGACTGTCAAGACTTGGGCATTAAAAGAGGAGGAGGGTTCGGAGGCAGACGGGGAGAGCATCCCCCATTGAATTTCCAGGCCAAGAGGCTTCCTTTGCAAGGCAAGCTTTTGGAAAAGAACATAAAGAGAAAAGAAATATTCATCAGTAATTTCTGCTGAGACTGCACACGCCACAGATTCATAATGTTAATGTTTTCTGCTTCTACGGATGTGACAAATATATAGCTTGCAATTACAGAAATGGAATATAATTAACGACTTACAGTTGAGTCCTGTAATGGGATAGCATCTTCAAAAGCAGAATTACAGCCCAAAAGGTGAATGGGAGGCCACTTCAGAGATCTGCATTTGTGGCATCGTATAAGAGAGGACCTGCTTCGAGGCCCCGAGAAACCTTCCTTCTACCCCGGGCTAGAGACCGGCGCTGACCTGCCCGAGGAAGGAGTTCGGTTCAGCAGGAAGAGCAGGGACTGCGTGACCAAAAGAAGGATGCAAAACTGGGAAGGAGCAAGGGGAAGTGAAGAAATGCAAGACAAGACCGCCAGAAGTGGGCCACTTTCCATCCAGACAGATTTCCTGGGCCCCGTGTTCATGAACCTCACCTCCGTCATGAGAGCAGGAGTGTCCTGTGCGACTGGAAACCAGGATCAAGGTGTCTGTAACTGGCCGTTCAGCAGTCAAGGAAAAAAAGATCAGCACCTAGAAAATGTGGGCTCGATTTGTGAGAGCCGAGTCGGGCTCCTGGAAGAAAGTACAACACGTTTCAAGACACGAACGGATATTAAAGAAAAGCAGTGTTGGGACACGTGGTTACCTTCTGCTTTCCCCGTTACCCAATCCATTCATCCTGGCCTCAGGCTTTGTGCAGAGGACGGGCTTCTCCTCCCCTGCAAGCCGGGTTGTGCCACTTTAGTTGATCTCGGCCGGCTTTTAATTGCCGCTCTGCCCCTGCTTCTACCGTCTCGTTCAAATTGCACACGGTCATTTGCAGCTCGCGTCTTGGGGGCTCATCCCGCTGTCCTTGTTCAGGCAAGACTCCCAGTGATGCCCATGGGACACTTCTCTGTAGTAGAGGAATACGACTTTCTCTATAGTAGAGGGACCCAGGGTATCTGGATGGAGGCACTTCCAACCTCAGTGCCAGGTCTAGAGAGAAAGGTTTCGATAGGCCTTTTATGCTTTTAAACTGAGCCCATTTGATTCTGCCTGACAATTTTTCTAAGCAAAGGAGCCAAAGCCTGAAACAACGTGTAAAGGCAGGTTTAGAAATGTTCCCTCTTAATTTCAGTATTTTCCCCACAATTCGATTCATTTGGCATTAGGTTCATTATTATTTCTTGCCTTCACTGAAGACGGGCTCTTGCCTGGTGGGGCCAGGCTGGGTCACAACCCAGCTGATTTGGGGAGCAGGCTCTGCAGTCAGAAAGGCGATGTCCTTGCTCAAGTCAATACCAAACCAATGCCTGAGCCCTGTGCTAGGCCGCGTAACACGGCTGCACGGGCCGTAAGGACCTGAGGTTAGAAACACAGAAACCCGAGGATCTCAGCGCTTACAAAATTAGACCGCTCGTGGCATTACGGTGCAGGCGGGACCACGCACGTGTGTGCTCGCGCTGTCGTTACACAGGACGGCCCTGCTGCGCCGTGTGCCGCAAAAGCACGAGGCCCCGACGAGCCTGCAGCCCAGCACCCCAGGCAAATTTGGACTCCGATCGTTATGTTAAAGCACGCCTAACCTGCCCCTGGACATGCGTCACCCTCGATCATCACCGCATCGCAGCAGTATCTAGAACCACAGCAGGATCTACGTCCCTCTGGGACGTGCATATGAATTTACACGTGCTCTTCTTCATTTTCCATCCCAAGCCATTGCATATATTGCTCTGAGCTGTTAAAGCTCGCCTTGAGGTTGGAGTGTAGCTCGAGCCTCTGTTCATCATCTGCTAAGTTTTAGTGCATTTCTGTTTGACTCCTGTATTCTCGTCTTAGCCTGTTGTGATGGGTCTTTTATCCCGCTCTGTACGGTGCAGGCGCTAAACGCTCCAGACTGAGGCTGACAGAAATCAATTGAGATCAGTCGCAGACTCTGCAGCTCTTTTGCTTATGGCAGGTTCCTTGGGGTCAAATCTTAGCCTCAGGGAGCAGATGAATTATTTTCAATTATTAAACTGGTTTGTCCTGTTAAACATTTAATAAAGCTTAATTAATTAACTACAAGTACCAGATTGGGAAAATTACAAGAGGAGGAACAATAATGTGCAAGAAACAAAGAGAATGTGTTAATTATTTTCCAGGAGGGACAGAAGAGCTTTGTAGTCTGAAACCCTTATGAGCAGGTTAGAAAGCAACCTTTTAGTGAATCAAATATAGAAGTGTTGCATAATGTTTCCTTAAATTCTGTAACGGCAATGAAAATGCTGAGGACTAAATATAACACTTCAGGGGGGAAAAAAATGTATGAACTTTGAATGATCTTGACCCGGGCATAAGCTAACTGAACAGAAAGGACTTTCAAGTACGGTTGGAGTCAGGGCATTTCCCAAATCCATCCCACCGCTCCGACTGTACTGACCCTAAGTTTGCATCTGTCTGTCATCGTCGTCTTTCTTTGGTGCTATATTTGAGCACTTTCTCAGCAAATCATTTGAAAAAGCAATTGCTGATTGCTGCAGGCCAACACACAGATCTACAGTTATTTCACGTGTGAGACATGGCCCGATGACCCGGGACAAGACGTGCATATGGTTAAAATGCACCGCAGCAGAAGGCCTCCCCACCAAGGAGCCCTCCTGGCATGCTGATCCAGCGTCCTGCACCATGCACAGAAAAGGAGCTAGTGGAGACTGAGATCTTGCACGGGACCGGCCCCGATTCCAGATGACGCACGTGACCGGAGAGCGCTCGCCTCGTGACAATGCCGGTTCTGCAACTCCTCCTCTGCTGCACACGTGCTCTTCTCGCCGGGCCTTTATCACGTGGCTCTGGACTGTCGCCTTCCTCAAGGACTGCATGGGAGAGGCCGAACGAAATGCATCTCCCCATGCAGCAGGAGTTAATGCGCTAGACAGAGGCTGTCTGAAACAGGCAGGTACGGCCCGATGGCACCACTCATCCGGCATCCTCTCCTGACACTGCCCCCGTCCTTGTGCCTTTGGTCTTCCCTCCCCTCCCCGCACACTCCTGCTCTTGCACCTGCGCCCACCTTTCTTCCTGTAAGCTTCACGTCCTCCCCTATCCCGGGGTTTCCCCTTCCAAAGCTGCCCCGGCCGCCTCCTCCAGCAGATCTGGGGCAGCGGAGGGAAAGGACTGGTGTCATTAGAAAGGACTGAACCGGGAAGAGGCTTTCCGGCATTTCTAGGAAAGCCACAGGAGGTCAGACCACGCGTGCCTGCTGCCCCGCTCAGTCCTACCCGTGGTGTGGGGGCTGCACCTGCACCCCCACGCCCAGCACGGGCACACTGGGCAGCGCGTGCACACAGCCCCATCTCTCTCCAGACTATTTCTCATCCCCGTCTCATTTCTCCTGCATCACCTGCGCTCCATCTCCTGCCCACCTCCTTCCATGGAGGAGCCTAACTTCTCCCCACAGCTACCCCCAATGAAGGGCAGCGGGTAAACCCCATCTCCATCCAACCCCCAGCAGCGCTTGACTTGCACTGACTTTCAGGGTTGGCGTGTGTACGGTATACGTATTATATCTGAGACCAGGAGGCAAGGTGGTTAGACCCTGACAATTGCCCCGTGCTGCATTTGCCCCATAACAAGATGGGGGCGACCTCCGACTTTGGGGGTCACTAAAAGGGAATGACACCTGAGCAGAAGAAGGGGATGGCTGCCTGCTAGATGAACCAGCTCGCCCTTGCGGCGGCAAAAGTCTCAGGAGCAGGTGAGAGAAAGCGCTTTCCGCCCAGGAGCGCCCACCTGCAGCATCGCGGGCTGGCAGGGACGGACCTCTTTGCATGCACCGCACTTGTTGCAGCTGTCACCGCTTCAAAGGCAAAGCATAAATGGCTCTTCAGTCATCCATGTGGGAGCCCCAGGGATGTCACCGCGAGGAGCGATGATGCAGGAGTATCCAGGGAGAGGCGAGCTCTGTCGGTTCAGAGACACCGCGGTGATCGGTGCTACAGAAAACTCAAGAATAGATCCTTAGATCAGAGGGGAAAAAAGAGAAGGCAAAACCTCCTTCTGTTTCCTGGTGGGATGTTAACAAAGAGCCCCTGCAATCTGCTTGCTCTACACGCTGGATGCACTAGGCTAGGCATTAACAGCAAATAATGATACCTTGAGGTCTTGATGCGAGGAACAGAGCAATAATGGCATACGTGCCGCGTTTACGAGTTAAAGGGTTTCGAAATAGCCTTCACCTTTTGTAATTTCCTGATTTGAGCGCTTGGTTTTCCAACCTTCGTGCACAACAAAAGCCGCACTTTATATAGTTCTAGGCAGTGATAACAAAAGGCATTTGAGCAGTGGGAAGGAAATAATATAGCACATTTACAAGAACATGGTAGATATATGGGTTTACGCAGTAAACAGCCAGAGAAGAATTCGTATAAATGGGGGTATAGTCGCACCACAACAGGAAAAGAACGCTATACCTTGTAATAAAGATATACCATTATACTTATCTGTTCGATGAGCTGCCTTTGCAGTGCTCTTTTATTCACACTTAGCGCAGAAGCTCTACTTTATTTTCAGTTACGTTTTAAGGAGCCATTTTACCATCCTTTGATACTGATTTTGGGTGATTTAGGTGTATTAGGCACTAAATGCACTTCATTCAAGCTCCCTAGATATCTGTCCCATGCAATAACATCTCACTCACTCCATATATGAAAGCATTTTGGCAATACAAATAATGGCAATAAGGTGTGTGCTTCGGTCTGGCTGGTGAGCACAGGCATAATGAGGGGTGTCTGCCCTGAGCAGAGGTGCCGGGGGTCGGGGAGAAGGGGCTCGGTGCTGGAGTCTTACCTGACTTTGGTTGCTACTACTGCAGCACAGGCTTCCCCGCTCCCGGGCTGCTGCTGGCGCGGTGCGAGCTCCCTGGAGCCACCGTCTAACCCCTCCGAAACGGTGCACCCCTTGCCCCCTACCCCCCGGTGTGCTACGGCTGGTGGGGAGACTGGAAATGGGCTTCTTTACCTGCGTTTGCCTTGGGACGTCTCACCGTTACCCATGCAACGAACACCGGGGTGTTGTTCTGGTTTGCCTGAATGCTGAGCAGAAAGGAATCGACAGCTTCCCACCTCTGAAACTTGCTGTAGACGGGGTAGGCTGCTTATTAAATGTAGTTAAAAAACAAAGCACCATCTCTCTCGCTGCCTACTGGTACTATCATCCAAAAGGCATCCTTCTCACCAGAGCTCCTGCCAAGCCCCACAGCCCCAGCCTTTATAGTGGGAGCTATAGAAAGATACGGCCTATGACCAACCTTCATCGTTCCTGCCCGTCGGGTGCCAGCGGAGAACGGACCAATGCCAAACAGCAGCACGTCCCAAATGCTTTAAGCCATTTAAATTATTTAATTTAATTACCAATGTACCAATGGTTCTCCAAAACTTGGGGGGGGAGATCATGCTCCTTTTTAAGTCACACTGCTGTGCATCCTAGGACCCCATATTATGGATAATAAGATGATAATAAGAATAAAAATAATAAGATGATAATAAGAATTTAAAAAAAGAATAACTCGTGTCACTCTAGTCCCACTGAAACTTCTCCCACTATCTAAGAGAGATTGGAGAGTTGTTTTTCATATCTTCCGATTCTGCCTTTTCCTCCACATATATTTCCCCTTTCCCTTCCTACCCCGCGTCTGTACCCGGGGAGGGACACATGCCCCGCTTGAGAACTGCTGCTTTGAACCAGCTAGATTAAGCGAATAATACCACTTCAAAGGCAGCCGGTCCCAGCCACTGCACTTAAAATGCCACACCAGAATAAGAATATCTAAAGGACTGAAACAACTGTTATCCATCTTACCAGTGGCAGCGCTCCCTGACATTTTTAAGCCTCAGTGTACTTTATCCCAAAGACCTGGGCAGGAGGAAGACAAATGTGTCTGCACATTCCTGCTAAGCAGCAGCAAAGCGAACGTGCCCTGTCAATGCACCTGAGAGCCCAGTAAAAGATGGCTTGCATTGAACTAAAATGCATTTCACATCAAACTGAAACTGGTTTCACCTCAACATAGTAGATCTGTCTAAAGAGATTTGCTGTAATTCCAATAAAAAGTCCCCTCCATCATCTCTGTATTGTACTGATATAAATGACCCTCCCAGCCCTTTCCCCGCAGCATGGTCTCCATACAAGCCTATGGATATGTTGTCACGCCTTACAACTCCAGGGTCCCTTTCAACATACTGCACTGCCTCAGCCTTATGGCTTAACTACTTGTCATTTGTGAACGGGGACAACTGGCAGCACCATGGAGAAACATCTCAGCGTCTCGGTGGATCACAGATGCAACACGAGTTTGCAGTATGATACAGCTATAAAAAGGGTGAATGCACAGGAGCGTTAGGTGTGCAGCACAGGAGGTGATAGTGCTCGGCACTAGGTACCTCATCTCACCAAGACCTGGAGATGCAGCCTGAGGAGCTGAAGGGCTGTGGCAGCTTCACCCCCCCAGAGCCGGGTGGCAGGGAGCTTCACCTGTGCCGTGGCCAGGGAGAAGGGAGAAGCAGTGCTGGTCCCATCCTGCCTCACACCTGAGCTGCCCTGTGCTGGCCTGCTGTCAAAAAACACTGCCAGCTGCTGATGTGGAGTACTGTGCGCACTTTGGGGCTCCACATTTTAAAAAGGACGTGGAAAACTTAGAGAAGCTCCACAGGCAGACAGCAAGAAATGATAAAGGGCTGGGAAAGCAAGACGGATGAGGAGAGATTGAAAGACACAGGCGTGTTCAGCTGGAGGAAAAAGTGATTAAGAGGGAACATGATATAGCAGCCCTCAAATATCTGAAAGGCTGTCATAAAGAAGAAGGAGAACACTTTTTCTCCTTCACTGCAGAGAGTGGGATGTACCCTATAGCAACAGCTTGAAATTGCAGCAAAACAGGCCTAGGCGGGCTAGGAGGAGAGCAGTGAGGCAGTGGAACAGATGCTCGGCGACGTGGGGGAATCGCCGTCCGTGGAGGTTTTGGGGAGGAAGTCGGGTAAGCACGGGTGTTTGGTTCTTCCCAGGTTCCTCAGCTTTGCTGGTTGCCGCACGGGGTCAGGAAGGATGTCGTTTCCCCTCCTGTTGCTACAAGGGTCCAGGGGAGCTTCCTCACAAGCGCTGGGTGTCAGCAGCGGCCACGGCTGGGACTTCTGAGCGGGGCGCGCCCATGCCCCCGATTAGAGGGTCTCGCTCCTCCGCTCAGGTCTGACTGACAGCCACATTTGGGACCAGGAAGAAATGTTACAGCCCACAGCCGCACGGGCATGGGCTGGGGGGCTCTTGGATCTCTCCAGTACGTTTTAGCAAACCACTTGCTGTCCTGGCAGCAGCAGAGTATGTCCCGATTGACCGGTGGCAGGTCTTGGAGGTTTGGGGCATCGCACCTGGTAGCTGTGTGAGACGGCGACTTGGGCAACGCTGGGAATAGGTTAGACATGCACTGTCTAGGGTGGAGCAGGGGGCAAGACTAGGTGACATCCTGAGGCCCCTTCCAGCCCAAATTGTCTATGATGACTAATCCTGAATTTGTGGCCTGTTGCAGTCAAGTGAGGAAAAAGCAACTCTGACATGGATCCAAAAGGTAAGCGGATTGCACTCATCCCCTCTCCTCTACCCAATAGCTGACACTTCAAAGACCGAAAACCCCCTCCATCCTAACCCCCAGCCCATCTCCATTAGCCAGTGGGTTAGACGCTTCCTGCAATCTGAAGGCACCCAGGGACGTTCCCTCCAGCATCGGCCAGGCTTTCCACGCAGCAGTCCTCTCCTTTCTGAACCTGGGACTCAGCGCATTAGCAAGCTCCTGCTCTCTGCATGCTCTTTCCTGACGGTCGCAGCCAGCAGACGCGCTGATGATCACAATCCCTGTATTTCAACAGGACCGGAGCTGCAGACCCGGCACTTGCTATGTGGACACCTTTCCTCCAAGGTCCATTTTTCCGGGCTGGACTGATCTGGGTCAAGGCAGGTCTCGTTCCAAGCCTGATCTCTCTACTCAAGGAGCCGACTGGCAGGATGCGATGTGCCAGGCTTTGGACTAGCATGGAGTCCTTTGCTTAACCAGCTCAGTTGTGCAATGAATGGATTTCACTCTCATGCACTTATAGGATGCAGCGAGCACTTTTTAAAAGTGTTTTAGTGTTGTTTCTTTAGAGTTGCCAATGTCCCTTCCTCCCTCCGTTCCTCTTTCGCTCGGTAGGACTATTCATTCTCTGCACAATCGCTCACTCATATTCTCATTTTTATTTTATTATACTTAGATATGATGCAACCTATATTTAAGAATGCATTACCATTTTCAAGGGCAAATATTTTGCTGTAATCCCAGCTATGTCATTATTCTCTTTCTACTACACGTACTTTAAATGTCAAAATCCATCTTCTAGAACTAATCAAATATAAAATAAACCTTGCAGGAGAAAGTGAGCCTGAATGGGTCTTCCAACTGAAATAAAAACTGCTTTAAAACTGACTGTTTTTCACTGAACTGATATTTGAGACTAGAAAGAGATCTGCCAGGCCTTTGGCACACGTTACAGTTATGGTATGATTAAATGCATTAATCTCACCATAAATAGCAACAATACTACATGCACAGCTGATGTATGGTCCCATAAAGTGGCAAACCAGCCACAAAGATACTCCACAAAATATGTGAAAGATCTCTGTGGTTTGCTTGCATGGCACCATAAATTCAACATGTGGCACCCCTATGCTGGTCCCAGGTCCAAAAACTGGCTGCCAAGGGAGCAGGTTGAAAGGTCCCTGGGAAGGGGAGCTGAGGGGCGCTGGCTGCTAGGAACCTGGCAACCCCTCTGCCCAGCAGCCTCTCCTTGCAGGGGCAACAAGCAGTGAAGGCACATTAAACGGTTGGGTAGTGGGGAGCCCACCTGAACCCAAGCACAGGGACCCTGGGAGGGGGCAGAGGCTCCCCAATCCCAGGGCCCCAGTACCCCAAAACTTCTAAAAGCCACATAATGCAGCTGGGCTGTCCCAAGGCCAGGCCAACCACCAGCTGATGGTCAGACCCAGCCTTGAACCAGCCCCAGGACTGTGGGGGCCTGGTCTGACAATTAGCTGATTATCAGACCTGGCACGGACAATCCTGGGGGCTGCTTGGGGCTGAGGATAGCCTTGGGTCTGGAAGAGAGCTACCTCCTGCCCAAGCTGCACATCTGGCAAGGCAGGAGGCACAATGTGAAGGATGTGGCACAGAAATCCTCTGATCCCAATCACACCGTTGTTTAAACAGCTGTCAGAGCCTCAGAAATACCCCATAGTGGGCCAAATTCATCCCTGGTGCATCTCCACCACAGGTGCAAGGAACTTGGCACAAATTTTGGGCACAACACAAATACAGAAATATCAAAGCACTAACAGCTTAAACATAAACTTTGATTTTAGCATATTTTCCCAAAATCTGATTAGTAAAAAAGTGGAGGAAAATATAAGCTAGGTGACTGAAATGAGAGAGTAATTCATTATGGAAATGGCAGGGGTACATTTCTATGTTGCATTTGTTTCTACCATTGTATTGAATCAGGTCAATGCATGACCTTTTTCATGATTTCCTCTATGAGTGCGGTATGAGTTCCCGCTACCTTCACAGTTTGAAGAATAAAAGTTTGCTGTCAGCAGCAGTCCGCTCTCTGTGCATTTATTAGGATTATATTTTAATGCAGTTGGTTCACATTTCTCTATCTCACCTGGCGTTGCATGTCTGACTTGCCCTGTTTATTTGCAGCCTGAAGGCCTGTTTTCCAAAAGGTCCCAAAGTAATGCCTTTCTGACACCCACAGTAAATAAATCCTTTCTGATGTCTATATCATTTTCATTAAACTATTGAGTAATTTACTTGCCTTTTAATCTCTTTCACCCATTGAGGGTTTCGCCTCAATAAACCTTTTCATTTCTGGCTTCTACTTTTCTGGTCCCTAGTCTATTTTTGAAAGCGTTCATTTAGTGTATCAAAACCTGAGCTTGGAAAACTGTGAAACTTCCCCCACAGACAGAAGTGATACAGATATAGAATCTGGTCTGCTTTGCATTGGATTAAAATAAGTAATCTCTCCTTTAGGATTTCAACATTTCCATATGCTGCAAAGACTTAATTGAAAAGCACTTAAATTATTTAACTTGCTTCCACCGCCTTTATCCATTCGTGAACAGGGAACTGCTGGGGTCAGGATTCCTGTGGCAGCCCCTGGCCTGATGCAAAGAGAAGTCGAGCTGGAAGGGGCCGCCGGAGGTCATCTGGTTCAACCCCCTGCATGACCTTGGGCGAGTCGCTTCACCTCTCTGCACCTGTGGTTTCCTTCTCACCTTGTATCAGCCTCGTCCATCTAGACTACAAGGTCTTGGGGGACCATGTGTCTGAACCAAAGGGGTCTCTGGGCCCTCGTGCAATACAAATCATTACCTGTCTGTCCACTCCCCTTTTTCAGGGTCCTGGGAAAAGATTTTGAATGCCCCCCAAATGACATAATGGAAGCACGTGCTGCCCCGCAGGCTGCATTTCTCCACCGCAGGGAACCTTCTGCAGGCAGGTGTGTTAAGCACTGCGCCCTACCGTAACACGGATCATAAATGATCATCCAGATATCTGCAGCTGCATGACAAGCCAGGTCATTGAATACTAGCAGTGCAAAGCTGGACGGGACCTTGAGAGAGTCCAACCGCTGCACTGAGGCAAGATCAAATATGCCCAGATCATGGCTCAGAGACGTTCATCTACCCTGCGCTGCAAGACGTCCAAAGGAGACTCCACCATTCCCTGAGGGAGCCTGCCCCCGTGCGCCCCTGCATCCAGCGTTAGAAAGCTGTTCCTAATACCTAAAATATAGACTTTTTCTTGCTGCAAGTTAACCTGATTATTTCTTGCCCTACCTCCAGTGGGCAGAACTGGTCCCTGTCCCCATTATAACTAGGTCGGAGAGATATCTGGCTGGGATATTATGATCCCAGCACTTGTTCCTGCCCATGGCAGGGGAAGGACTTGGTGATCTGTTCAGGCCCCTTCCGACCCTAGAAACAATGAACTATTTTTTCCAGGGCAGAAAACTTTATGACTCAAGTTTCTGAACAAACCTAGTTCCTTCAGCCTCCCATCCTTTTTGTTGCTATCCTCTGGACTCTCTGGTTTCTTTAAATCTTTTTTAGAGAGTTTCCTAAAAGGCTTCTTGAGGATAATGTCAAGCTTTGCGGAACGGGGACTCCAACGTTTCTAGCAGGGACATGAACGAACAATACTGTCCCCCCAGCAGGCTGAACACAGGTGTTTGTGGGCCTAAAGAGCGATGAGTTCTCTCGTTCCACCAGCTCTTGTGCCCTTGCTCCAGTCTCATGCTGGGTAGGTGACAGGATGCCTGGTGACATGATCCTGTGCAGTCTTACGCCTGCTGAGTTTACAGCCAATTTCAATACACATGAACTCTTCCGTGAAGCTGTAATCCTTGCATAGTATAATTGAAATCTTTATAGACATCCCACTAATGTGCAGTGAATACATTGCTCTTGCATTACTGTGCCTTCCCTGGCTACTAAATATGCAAGGTATTGATTTGAACAGCATCTCCGGAGATGGCACAATAAATAACTCCTATTTACTTGAAAGGTGCTTTATACGCTCTGTTTTCTGACCTCCGCTTTGGTCCCAAACATGGACCTGCCACAAGCTGCACCCCAGCAAGGGACCATAACTGGTTTCTGCTCCACTGAATGACTGATGTATGCACAGAGAGGAAAAGGCATTTCAAACTGCACCCTCCTTAATTACAATTTCAGTAGTTGAGCAGGATGAACTAGTTTGCTTGCTTCCTACAAGGGTGCCTCTTGACCGTATTCTCCCTTCTTTGGCAATCCCTCGCAATCGAGGATGACCGTCTCCCACGACTGTCTTACCTGTGGGTGCAAAGGAGGCTGGTGAAGCTGATCCAGGATCAACAGACTCTGCTGCAACTCGGGCAAATGTTTCCATGTGGAACGGGCGGCTCCGGATCCTTGATTTGGTCCGCGACACGCTGTTTCTGCCATTCCTGCTTTTCCATCTCCTGTTGTCGGTGTACCAGAGTACCGAGATCCTTGCAACAGACTCTTCCTCCGTTTCGGGTGATCCTGGGCGATAGTCTCCTGGGCGACTGTACTCTCTACCTACTGGACAAATGGAGCTTGTAAAGAAAGGACACCTTTGCATGACCTTTGGTGCAAGGTGTAGACGGCTCTGGTACAGCTGACTTACACGCAGAAAGGCTGCAAAAAAACCTCGCTGCACCATTAAAGGTTGGCACTGAGTATGAGAAAAATCTGGATAGAGCAGAGCTGGGAAAGAGAGGACATGCTTAGGATGGAGAAGGAAGTGGTTCTTGTCTCAAGGTGCTGCTAAGGCTTGCTGCCACAACGTGAGCACGGTCCATGTTCATTAGTGACACTGCGGTCACGCTGAAAACCCAGAATAGGGAGCAGCGTCGTACGTACAACATACGAAACAAACCCCGCGGCCCGAGGGCCGGCCATCGAGGGTCTGACAATACCCACGGAGAAAGCAAAGCAGGCGCAGCACGAGGAACAGCCCTGGGAGGATGAGGGCAGCCAGCACAAGCGAGATGGGGACCTCTGGCCATCGATGGTTTTTCCAGGATGGAGTGGGCCAGTGGCACTTCATTACCTGCAAGTATGGGAACACCTGATTGCCAAGGCCATCTGCCCAGTACTTTTCCCTGCTGTGCAGCTGGCCCTACCTTCCCTGCACCTGGGCAGTCTTCCCTAAGGTAAATGTTTGATAAATGTGTTTTAAACAAGCCAGATATATGGAAGGATGACATGATATCCATCACCCAGCGGATGCCTATGCTTCCAAATGTCACTCTGTCAGTCAAATTCACAACGCTGCATTTCCAGATGGGGTTTACGGTTCGGGTCACATATTTTGAATTTTACGATTGCCCATTCCCTGTTTTTCGGCTTGGCGACAATATTTCATTCAAGCAACAGAAGGCCGGTCCCTCGCAGTCCCCAGCTGCGGGAACCATTTGCTTGTGGCCCCGGGGCTTTGAAAAATGTCTGAATCGCGTTAACTCTGAAAGAAACTCACGGGAGGAAGAAAAACGTGGCACTAAGTCTCTCGGCCGCAGGGCACGGCTGAGCAGGAGAAACTCCACCCAAGGCAACGACCGAACCATGCAAGCTCTGCTGCGGCGTGGCAGCCCAGCCGGGGCTTGCTTACACCACGTGTTTGCCTGGCACGTGCAGAACAGGCCCCTAGAAAACCATCCAGAAAAAGGGACTATTCCAGCAAGCATCGTTTGGCCCAACTTTATAACACACCTTAGCACAGCACAAAGCCCAGTCCTTTTTCTGCAGTCACATGCGCGTTACACGTGTGTGCCCCGTCCCAGCCAGCAGAACATGCGCAGCTGGACGCTCGCATGCCAAACTGCCTGCTGCTGACCGGTCTGGCCCATGGCACGTCCCTTCGTGCCTCGGTGCCTCCCACACCCTGTTTGCTTGCACGGTGAGCTCCTTGAAGTGAGGACCGTCATCCCTGGCCGAGTGTCTGTGCAACGTAACCCGGCTTGGGGTTCACCTGAAGCCCTGACATGTCAAACCAAGGAGTGTTAATGCAAATGCAATGAATTGCAGTCGAGGACTAACATTTTCCTCTCTCCTCCTCATGCACATGCTCTCCAACACCTTCCCGACGCCCACCAGACAATCTGCCCCCCACTTCCAACCCCATCCTCTGACCCAGCCATTCTGCCACGTGCCTCTCCGCTCACCCCATCTCTTCCTGCTCGCACCAAGCTGCCACCTCTGAGTAGCTGTAGCACTAACGAGTCACGTCTCAAGTCTCCCTTTATAGATGCACATTTATATAATAAGTCCGGATGACAAGAGACTGGAGCGTTAACAGCAAACACGGCTTTCCCAAAGCAGCTCCCGCTCCACCCAAGAGCTGCGACCGACAAGCCCATCGCTCAGACAAATCAGGGGGAAAATACAGCTTCTCTGAAGACGTGTCGGAAGTTTTGACTTCCAAACAACATTAAAGAAAATTACAACTTGGGTTATTGAAATTAAAAATGAGCTCAGTGCTGTAAAATGAGGCAATCAAATGAAAGCACCAGCTATGATTTATTGAGGCAAACAGCAACAAGTTCTCCTTGTCCTGGAGGCCTCTCTGCATCCCCATTCATTCAGCCTCTTCTCCGGTCCCCAGACAGAGGCCTGCAGTTCTGCTCTTCCCTTGGCTTAGGGAAGGCACCCGGGGAAGCTGGAGGGTGACCTGGAGCACAGCATCTTCTGCTCCCTTCCCCAGGCCTGGGAGGAGACAGCTTGGCACCGGCAACGGGAAGCAGTCGGAGCCCGGGAGGATGAGGCAAAGAGGAAACAGGCCTGGCCGAAGGGAGGCAGGGCTGCAGCAACTGCAGAGCTTCATTCCCCTCCTCTGACCCCGGCCAGCAGCCGGGCTTGTTGGAAGTGACCCCCTGACCCCCTGCTGCGGCCCGACTGTGGATGGTAGCAGCTCTCTGCCCTCACCAGGCATCTGCGCCAGGGCTCACACCTTGCTCAAGTTTTTAGCAGTCTTCTTTGCAACCATAAGGGCTGGAAACTTACTTTGAAGAAGGGAGAGAAGAGAAGAAGTGGTAGTTAGAAACCCGGCAGAAGCTGACAGCAGGGTTTTGCATGCCCAGGAAGATCCCTCCTCGCTTCAGGGAATTCGGTAGGTGGGATTCTGCAACGCTGCTAAAAGTATTTGTGGAAAGCTCGTATTTTTAACAAGAAAATTATGCGCCACCACCTGGCTTTCACACCAGGGCGTGTTAGAACCGAGCAATGCCTCTGAGCGTTTCAAAGATTACATTTGGCAGTATAAAAACATGGCCAGAACTCACCAGCAATCCGTCCTACGGCACAACGAGAGCCGCTGACGGCAGGCGCGCTGCACGGGCGCAGGAAAAGAGGCCAAAATGGATAAAAGAAACCAAACACACAATGCACGAGGGCCAGCAGTCGGTGAGCACACCTAGTCCAGCCCCGCTCCGAGCCACCGTGTTTGCAGAATACGAAAACAGGCCGCCCACGTCCCTTCCAAGCGGTAAGAGCAGCCCTGGCGGCAGTGAAATCCCGGGGAAGAACATGGCTCTCCGCAGAGGCAGCTTCAGTTACTTTCTTACGTGTTTTTTACCAGTCGCAGAGTCGTGAGCAGCGAGACTGGAGCAGAGTCAGCCCCGCGCAGCGGGCGTTCACCACCCTGCGGTCTGCCCTGCAACCCCTCGGGCACGACGGGTCCTGTCCTAGCTACCGCAGTAAGGACGCGCGTTTTTCCTTATTCGCAGAAAAACCTAACATATGCTCCGTCTCACATACGGTTGATGTACGCGACTTAGAAAAATGATGGGAAAATGTGTTAGAGGCTTGTCAACAAGTATAAATTAAGAAACGGCCTTGAACGTGCTGATTCTGTATCTTAGGCAAAGGCGAGGGAAAAGGAGAAACATCAAGAAATTGAATGTCTTCCCTTCCAAGTGAAATAAATTAGAAGCAGTCGGAGTGCCTAAAGTGGTCTTGAAGCTTGAAGGAGAGCCAAGGAAATGTGAGGTGGCTGCTCTCCCGTCGTCCCAGCGTGCTTTGCAAAGCTGTAATCTCATGCAAGAGGGCACCACACACGCCTTTCCTCTAAAATGACAACCCTGAGCCACTTCTGGTGTCCAGGGAGTCATATTTGATGCTTCCCACTGATTATTGTAATCCTACCTCTGCACCTGGCTGGCTGGCCACATCCCCCCGCCCCAGGAGAAGAGTGAGGTATCTCCGTTTCTAATACACAAACTAAACTATCTCTGACAATGTCTATTATGGGTCACCCAGTGGATGCTGGGCTTTGCAGAAAGCCCCTGAAGTGCAAGGAGTCTTTACAGAAATCATTTCGTTATGGTTGGGAAACATTATGTTAGGACCGCAGCAAAAGATAAGACTCGGCTCAGGCTTGCGGAGCCATCCCACACCCGCCGGGATGCCATGGGGCAATGCTTTACGTACAGCGTGCTCTTTCGTTATATCTCAGCCCCCTGGATCTCTGCCACGTCCACCCGAGTCGGTGAGACCCCACAGGGACTCGAGGAGACCGCGCTGGCTGGCTGGTGCAGGATCGGGGCCTGCAAGTCAAAGTCCGAGCAAAGCAGATGGTTGATTTGATGCCGCGCTGACTTTTGCATCTGGTGGCCTTTTACACTCCTGTTTTCACCATCTCCTTGATATCTCTAACATTTCCATCAAAACGGTTAACAAGGAAAGCAAAAAATCAAACGACCCGGAGCAAGGCACAAAAAGAAACAGTTTAGAAAGTGACAAAATGCAGAAAAAATTAATTACGAATCTGTCATCCAAAATGTCACCACGAATGAAGACACTGCGTCGCCTGAAGTTTCTGCTAAGAAAGGTCTCCTCTCAGCCCGGGGCAGCAGGAGGAAGATACTCCCAACATTTAAAACGGGCTCCACGTTAAAGAAGATTCAGTCGGCTTTCCCTCTACTTTTCAAACAAAGCTGATCGTTTCAAATAAAAACACACTTTGCAACACCATTACTGATGGATTTTCTCTCATTCTTTGGTTCTTCATAATTTACTTTCTCTACTTAATTTACTTTGCCTTTAAAAATTAATATAATAAACAAATAACCCGGCATCTATTCTCTTTGGTCTTACAGGCTTTATTTCACAATATATTAAAAACGTTAACAGAAACATTAAGAAAATAAAACAGCCGAACATTACCACGTGCAGCACAATGTCTAAATAATTATCACCCGTGAGTATCATGGCCTATTTTTACACTTAAATTATCTTTTTATGCCTTTAGTCGTCTCCTGGATTTGTAGCTCTGAGGATGCAGGCTCGGTGCTCACGCTGAGATGCTCGTGCATGTGCTGAAGTGAAGGCGCCGGGGTTTACTCGCTGCCGAGCGAAACCAGAGAGCACCAGTTGGTACCAGAGCAGACCAGGCTCACCTTTGCAGCGCGGGGAGACCCTGGGACCGGAGCTCGATGCTGCCCATGCCAGAAGCCCAGTGCGGACAGGAGCCACGTAAGGCAGCAAAAGGACAAAGAGTAAGTCAACGCCAGGACTGAAACGCCAGGTAACAGGTGCCGTAGCTAAGTTAAAAGGTGCACCAGACGACGAGAAGGATGCGCCGAGTCTGGTCCTGGTCTCCGTAACCGGCTGGGTGGGTTGGGAGCAGAGATCGCAGAGACAGTGTGCAGCTTCTCGGATAAAACCCCTGGGAACTGGGAATCATCCGTGCAACAGGTTTGAAGCCAGAGGGGCACCGAGCCCATCATGGACCAAGAGGGTCGCTCCTGCCTCACAGACGGCAGAGACCTGCCTGAGCCTCTGCTCCAAAGACCCCCTTTGTGGCGGCCAGTCACCAGGTCCCCTTTGCATCAGGAGAAGCATTTGAGAAACGCGCCGGCTCCAAACACCATGGCACCAGCTGGTCCCGGCATGGCGCAAAGTGCCATCGATACTCAGACAATCACCTGCCATTAGGAACGGGCCAGGGCACGCGGGGCTCCCTCCTCGCCGGTGCCACTGCCGACCGCGTGCAAAACACCGGGGTTGTGCAGAGCTGGCCTGAGCCCTGGAGCCTGCGCTGCGGTCACTCCTGGGTCGGGCCTTGCCCCCCGTGAACGCCCTGGCCGAGCGCTTGCACGGGGGCGGCTGTCTCTGCAGCACCGACTGCTCCACGAGCACCGTTACGAGGGGAACGTTTCAGCCGGTGACTTTGGCCAGGTCCCATCTTAGAGCTTGTACAGCGCTCCCCTGGCAGCTCAGCGATGGCCCTGCAGCCATCTGAAACGCTAGCGATGCCCCTGACCTGCATACAGAGGAAGGCAGAAAAGCCTGCTCGTGAGGCTCATGGGGGACTGCTAAAGGAATGGAAATTCATAGGTAGGAAAGCACGACCGCGACAAAACCTTATAGCTGACTTGGGAACGAGGGCAGGCTTTGACCCTCGTTTGCATCCCAGACTAAGGCTCGTTTTCCAGCCAGATTTATTTTACTCTTACACACAGAGTTACCTTTACTAGTCATTTGTTTTTTTCTAAGAGATCAATATTATGATTCAAGCTTTCATGTCCCAATCCCTGAGTACACTCCTGGCTCCATTCCCAAGATTGCTGGCTGAAAAATATTTGCCAAAGCTTTGGGGCTTTTTTCCAAACAAAAGAAAAACTGCTTCCTGCCTAAATGGTGATTTGGGGAAATTGTGGCTCTTGTGGATATTCGTGGCCACTGCAGCGCTGTGCCTCGGCCCCTCCAGACGCCGAAGGATGCTCTTGCCGAGGGTCTCGTGGAAGACGCTGGCGGAGCTGCCGACTGCACGTCAACGGCAGAGCTCGCGGCGAGCACGGCGTTGCCTTCAGATGCCAATCTGGCCGTTTCTGCGCCTCGCGGGGCCGACAGACTCGAATGCAGGGGATGCGGGTTTGGGAGACGACTGCAGACTGGGATCATACTGGGGCCGCCACCGCCTCCTTCTGAAGTCATCTGCTCGACTGTCCCGAAAGGGGGCACGTGCACCCTGGGCAAAATCCCGCCCTTCTGGCAGCTACTGACACTTTTGCCAGTAAGTTCATTGGTGACAAAATACCTCCCAGAAAGCAAGTGCCTTTCGCCTCTGCAGTGCTGCAGAGCTGGAAGGAGTTCAAGTTAATAAAAGGCGCGCACGTCCTATTAAGCAACCCTTTGGGGGGGCCTGTTCCAGCGCAGTAGGCGTCCCCCTGACTTCTTCCCATGGGTGCGCGCGAATTCACTCGCTCTCCCTGCCTATTTAATGTTTTTCATACACAAGCCGTCGGCAGTGTGGTAGCACAGGCCCTCACCTCTCTAGGATGTATACATCTCAGAGACACCTGGGGCAAGGAGAGGGAAACCCGCTGGAGCGTGTCGGGGGATTGCAAATCACTCTGCAGCCATTACGGGGAGCATACACTGCTATATAATAAGTCTGGGTGACAAGAGACTGAGCGTTAGTAGCAAACACGGCTTTCCCAAAGCAGCTCATGTTCCTCCCAAGAGCTGCGACCGGCAAGCCCATCCATCGCTCAGACAAACCGGGGGGAAATACAGCTTCTCTGAAGATGTGTCGGAAGTTTCGACTTCCAAACAGCATTAAAGAAAATTACAACTTGGGTTATTGAAGTTAAAAATGAGCTCAATGCTGTAAAATGAGGCAATCAAATTAAATCACCAGCTATGATTTATTGAAGCAAACGGCAACATGTCCTCTCTGTCCTGGGGGCAGAGAGCTCACGTGGCTCCCCTTTGCATGGGCGAGGGGATGCTTTTAAGCAATACCTTTTCAGAGGAACCATTAGGATTTGCAAGTGTTGTGAAGGTCTGGCAGGTCTAGCCTCCGCCTTGATCCTTACAGCCATCGGACGGGAGCGGGAGGCAGGCCGTCCCCGACTAAAGGGGATTGCAAGGCATTATTTGCAACCAACCGCGATCTGTCTTGCTGCAGCACCGCCATGGGAGCCTGGAGCAAGTCCCCCACCTCTGCTTTCAGCGACGTCCGGGTTTCGCCGACTTGTCCAGTCCCCTTTTCCCACCCCGCTTCTTCTCATTAATTTTGTCTTCTGCTTCTTAAGTCCATAGGAATACTCCTCTGGATGGTCCCCTTAAAACAGACGGCGCGTGACCAAAACAACACACCTGTTCACATGCACCCGCACAAAAGCGTTAAGCTGTCAGGTCCCGAATACACTCTCGATAGTGTGGAGGGCAAATCTGCGGCCTGTCGTTATTGAAGGCAAGGCAAACTAGGCAGTAATCATCTCTAGCTCTTCTCATCAGTAGGGCAGAAAGTCCTGCACAAAGGATTCACTACCATTATCCCCATTTCACTGAGGGGAAAACAGAGGTGCAGAGAGACGTGAATTGAGAAAGGTCACTCGCCAGGCCAGCGGCAGAGCCAGGCGCAGGACTCGGGACGCCCGACTTCCAGCCTGGTGCTTTGCTCGCTCAGCTTTCGCCTGCCATTGCCATTGCACACACCTGCCCAGGAGCCACTGTCCAGCACACACCGGGTATTTTTCCTTTTCACACAAATCTATGAAATAACAGCAGTGCGTTTCCCTTGAGGGAACTGCAGCAATACTGTTTCAATAGGAAAAAGTGCACGGCAAAAGCTGGCAGCATCATTCCCACGCCTAATCAATGGATATAACTGATCTACCGTTTCCAATCAATCGCTCTAACAGATTCATGGCCTTGCAACGACCTTCTAAGATACTGAAGCCTGATCCAACTCTCGCATCTGATTTCTTACCTGGCATTTACTTCAAATCTTAACAATAAAAATGCTGTCAATGGGATAAGAGGCAATGAAGCAACTGCTTTCCCCAAGTATCAGGCAGCGCCTTTATGCAGCACCAGATAAAAGTCGACAACATTCACTTTGCCACGCGTGCAACCCGCATGCCTCTCCCTCCTTGCTGGCTCTGCACCCAGACACATGCACCTCCTTCACTTTAGTCTTTAAATCACTCTGTCCGCTTTGCTGATCATTTTTGTGGCTCTTCTCTTCTGTTCCCAGCCCAGGGACCAGAACTGAACGGGCTCTTCCAGGACAGGAGCACGCCAGAAACCTGCAACTCATTTCTCCCAAAATGCGAGTCCTTCTTATCCACGGAGCTAGACGGGCAGGCACCGTTCCTGTCCCCTCTCCCACTGCAAACCCCTGTCTAATTGCTTGGCCTCTTCCACGCGGGTTGCCATCTCTTTTATCCAGACTTTGTATTATTGTTTCCTGACTCATTGCTTGACTTTTTCTAGCCTGAACCTCAAAGCAGTTTTCTGGCTGTGTTGGGGCTTTCTTGAGAGACCTTTGAATTCTTCTCTGGCATTTGCAATGCACCAGGTTTAGTGTAAAGTCAAAGCTGTGCCCTTTCACCAGGCAACACTTGCTCCCCGGTGTAGATCATTAAGGAAGCCATTTAAAGCAAACACAAGAAAGACCGCGAGTGAGCATAAGCGCCCTCTCATCCCATTAATACCTGCGACTTCCTCTTGGGCAGGTATTAATCCTAAAGCAGCTGCACTTTCATAAATGGTAAGGCCAGGAGAGACTGCTTCCCCCGAGATGCCTCGGCAGAGTTGTAAGGAGCCTTTCGACACCGCTCAGCAGCTCCGTTCTCGTATCTAATTGCCATGGACGAGAGACCAGGTGTAAGCACCGGAGAGGGCCCGAGGGGAACGCAAACCCAGCAGCCAGCACTAAAAGCAATGCAGCCTGCAGGAGCCTGACCCGAAACCTGCCTGGCACGGTCTTGTAAGGGAAGCACTTGTCCCGGGACTCATTAAAGCCCCACGTCCAGGCCGTCCCAAAGCAACGGGGCTGTAGAGTCGGGCAAAGCAGGCTCCTATAGTCGATGCGACTTCCTTCTCTACAAGTCTAATACACAAAATAGCTCGAACCCCTGAAGTTTGACAGTCAAAGTCAGAACAAGCTGTTCTCGAGAGGATGCTCAGTATGCTAAGTTTGGTAGTACTTAGCATGCAGTACTTATTACTCACCTATGAACTTCTGAAATTATGTTCCTAAGCTTAGGAGAAAATATGAATTTTCAAAAGTGCTTGGAAATAGTCCAAGGCTCCAAACATCTGGTACCATACAGAAAATATCAATTAAAATCCTGCCAAAGCAGCTTAGGCAACAGAATACATGTTTAAAAAGCTTTAGGAAGGCAAGACTGAAGTTAATACAAGATTTTTAAAGACAGAGAAAATTATCAACTTTGGCAGGGAGAAATAACAAATATCACGATAAAATAATCTCAGGTAAGACGGCGGGGGAAACCTCATGCTTTTGTGAGGGCTGCTCCTTAGCTGAGCGCATGCACACGGCGTTAGCAGGTGGTAAGGTGTGAACGTCAGACAGATGCACGATCGTGTAAGGACGCCACGTCAGAACATAACCACGGTGCAAATGTGTGCAGATACCCGGGTCCTTGAATGCTATTGCATGACCTGAGAAGGTCATGAAAAATGAAACCTAAAAACCTTGAATTTTCCTCATCAAAAGTGGGACGAGCCAGGAATGGAAAATAACAAGGCAGCCATGCAACACAAATAAGGCAAAACTGAATGAACGCCCGTCAAACGAGCGCGCAGAAACAGTTATCGCAGAAGTACGACTGTCCTGGGATACATCCAGGGTCACCAGAAGAAGTCATCCCAAGAGCGCGCCGTGAATCCCCGTTCTACCGACAGGAGAAAGCTCTGCTATTTCAGATAACATTGCAGCTACCACCGCATAAGCCTGATTTTTATGATCATTTGCTGTTGTTACTGGCAGGCCTAGAAAAAAATATTTCTCCTTCCTTGGTGTTATTTATGGTAACCCAGTCTGTTCCCACCACTCTCTCGCAGAGTCATAATTTCTCAAAAATTCATTTGACTAATGGGCAGAAAATAACTAATATTTTTTATTGAGCCATGACACACTGCTTGGCAGCACATAACACACAGAAGAAGATGCAGCTCCAGTCCACGTGACCCAAATTATACATTACATGGACAATACATTACCAACACAAAGTCAAGACTGAAGAAAAATAGCTCCACAAATATGACTTGTCTGTCTGGCTGTTCAAGACAGTCACAGCTGTCAAGGACTGGTATAGCGTCGAGTAAAAATTGCCCGGGACGCGGGGCTCTGCCGAGGCGGTTCGCTCGCCGCTCAGGCTCTCGCTCCACAGCACGCCGCACAGGGGGAAATTGCAGAAGAATAACAGAAAGATGACAAGGGGAGAAGTTAGGAGAAAAGCGTGGAAAATGTGTTTATTATTGAGCTGCACAATTTCTGTTCAATGCCCCTCGCAAAGGAAACGAAGCAATGCTTATCGTTCGCCAGTCGGCAGATTGCTGCTCTTTGAAGATATCCATACAGCTCAGTGGTGCTCCAGCATTTGGCACAGCAAAAAGCAAACAGAAACTCGAAAACGTGGCCATGTTCCCCCGTTCTCCCGGTGTTGGCTAAACAACCTCCTCCTCCCCACGACCGTGCTTGCAACTGCCTGACGGCTGGACAGGCCAGCTCAGAAGAGGAGCGGAAAGCCCTGCACCAGCGTGCATTCAGAGGGAACTAGCTGTAGTTTAGCAAGGAAAAGAAGGGTCAAGCACCCCAAAACAGTTCCCCTGGCTTGAGCAGCAAGTACTTCTCATTCTTGGCAGACATTAGGAGTAGATCCTTTTATCCATTTCTTATCAATAGCACTTGATAATGCTGCAAGGAGGCATTCGGCTTGGCGGTGGTAGGAGAGGGTTTGAAGGAGAGATTTTGGAGATTCGTTGGATAAATACTGACCTGTCAACATGAGGACTGGCCCAGTGGCCCAGGGGACTCTTTATAGTCCCATATTCCCAACAAGAGCTAACGCCCTGAGCAGCTTGAGTGCCGTCCCCACCTACAACACAGGGGAAACAAGGGGACCCGCAGACCAGCGCTACTCATGCTTTGGCATTTATATGGAAGAAATGAATGGATCTGCCCGAACAATTGTTATCCCGCTGATAGGAGCGGTCAGAAGCAACTCTGATCCAAACCAGGAGGCCCTTTCTGAGTTGTAACTCAGCTCATCCACGGGCAAACTCCCACCGAACGGGATCCTACCCGTCTAACCACTACACATGGCCAAGTTTGGACCTCAGCGGTTCATCCCAACAAAACGTGAGCAACAGTGTTGAAGCTGAGAGGTAGGGGAGCTTCACCAGTGTCCCCCAACGTCCTTGAAATGTAGACACGAGGTTGTGCTGGAGTAAAGCTCATGGGCTGCTGAAAACGAGGAAACCTCGCCTATGAGAAGGCTTTGTATAAGGATCCTTAAATGCTCGCCACCACACGCACAGGGCTGGGCTGACCGGGCAGGACTTTCAGAGCCTGGCTTGGTGGACTCCCAACTCCCTAAAGCAATGGTCAGGTTTTCAGAGTGAGCATCACTGATATTGGGTCCTCTCCCAACGGCACTTCCGCGGGAGAACGCGGTTCAAGGTATCACGCTCTTGCCGCGTCGACAGCCCACAAGCCCGTGCAGCAGCAGACATGCAGCAAATGATGCAGTTTGACCGGCCATTGCAACACCCCTGGAAATGCATCATCCTGCCATCTCATTTCCTCCTAACGAGTCCACAAGCCTCCTCTGCCTGCCTTTGACCCATCCACACCTAGCGTAGGACGGTCTAAGCTAAAAAGAGGTGCTCTACCCCGTTGGATGCATCCTCCAGCATAGCACGTCTGCTCCACTGGACAGGCAAACGCTCGCTCCCCAATTCTTCACAAGCGTCATGATGCCCGGGGAATGAGCCTAGATGCCTCTGCAGAAGTGCGAGGGCACGGGCCACTGCCAGGGACTCTTGCCACGGCTGGATTTCCTCTGTGACACCGCGGGGCAGCTCTCAGCCCCTGGGGCCCAGCTCTGTTAGGTTTCTTCTCATGAACTAGAGCAGCGGTTCCCAACCTCTGGCAGGCTGCGCACCACCCATTTGAAACGATGCAACCCTAAGTACCACCGGCAGCTTTCTGTCATATAAAGTAATTATAATACACCTGTTAATGTGCACCACCGGCAGGTTGCCTGCGTACCGCTGGTGGTACACGTACCACAGATTGAGCCCCGCTGAACTAGAGACTATTTAAGGTCGGCTCTCCGAGTTGCTTAGGCTTAGAGAGGAAGCTGAAATAACCTTGTCTGTATTGAGCAGGAACCTCAGGGCTCATTTAACAGAGTCTAATGCAACTGCGGCAGCCCTTCTGTTGTGGTTGGGAAGAAAACATTGTCTAACTAGATTAACATGTTTAGCTCTGACGGACGGCGGGTCTCATAACCACAGTGATCAGCTGCAGGTCAGCGCCCCGAGTGAATGCCATTACCCTCTGGCACCCTTCCCAGGAGCCTCGCAAACACGGTAAAGCTGCAGCATGCAAGGATGCTCGAGGGGTTTTTTGGCCGATCAGAGCCCTTTGCTCGCAGTTATCCTCCACGGCGCCCAAGCGGAAGAGCAGAGCCCTCCTCGAGCTGCGCGGGGGCTGCGGGTTTCGTGCTGGGAAGTGAACTGGAAGATTTGAGAACTACCGAAAATGAAACGCAGCCATCCCCTCCCTCCCCAGCTGCCCTGGATGGGTCCCGTCTGCAGCTGCAGACTCAGCCCTTCCTCGCTTTTCTCCTCCCAAATGCAGCGGGTTTCTTCATTCGGTTGTCACTGAAAATCCTTTGGGCTGTCGATAACTTTCGTCCTTCTGATACTTCGGACACAAGCAGCAGTGCACACGGCAGTCAGAAACCTCTGCCGTAGTCTGCGGGCGGTAGGGGGGCACCCGCAGCCGTCGGGGGGTTTGCAGGTGTACTCTGCAGGGTTAAGAGGAGGAGAAGAGCGTGCCCCACAGTGCGCCCGCTTCTAGAGCCACCCAGCACACCAGATGGGGAAAAATATTTTGCCTTTGAATACCCAGGTTGTGAAGCTGCTTAAGAATAGTGCCTTATGCCGTCGCTTCCACCCGCTGCCTGCAGGGCCCTGGAGCTAACCCCGAGTGTTTTCTTTCTCTGCGGAGACATATGAAGGCAGACAGAAACATGGCACGGCGTCAGGAAAAGCTGCAGACTTCCACATTAGCATCTGACACACAATTAGCAGCGCCGAGCCCCTCAAACGCTGTACATAAGTAGCAGCCCGGGCAACTTTTACAGCCATCGAGACTTATAGCAACTTCCAGTATTTCTGTTAATGAAAGCATGTCTGGAGGCAGACCTTTCCCAGGCAGAACCCCTTCAACGCCGCATCAAGCAGACCTGAACGCAGCGGTCTTCCCTGCCCAGAGCAGGGGGCTGGACCCGGCGGTCTCACGAGGTCCTTTGCAGCCCTAAACTTCTGCAAAACTGTGAATGAGTCTGAGCACGTCTTTGGCCTTTTCAGAAGTGCTCATCTGGTGCATGTCTGAGCAGCGTGGGCTGCCTCTCCAGCCTTTCGCTGGGTCAGCTTCTGCCGTGGGCCATGCAGAGGGTCTCTTTACAGCTACCAAATCTCAATGCTCTCATCTTTCATCATTGCTGCGCCCATTCGGTCTTGTACGGCGACACAGGACAAGTCGTGCTGCGCTGCAGGAACTGCTAAAATGCCAGTGCAAATGGGAGAAGGGCAAGTGCTTTTGATGCAACCACTTTTGGTGAGAAATTCCCCCTGGCAATGGGCCGTGAGCCCCATACTGTCCGCTTGCATCCTCTGCAACCCTCCTTCCTAATGATCCTCGGGAGAGGAGTCCCGGACGAGCAGCGTCGCTGCCGCGGTTCAGCTGCCATCCGTACCTGGCACGATGCAGTGCTGCCCGCCACACCCGGTCCCGCAGACGCCAAATGCCAAGGAGCCGCGTGAGCACGGCGTGCTGGTTTGCCCTACTTCCTACGCAAGCCGTGCCGTGTAAATGCTCCTCCGATCAGTACATGGGCGTGAGTCTCTGGGGGCGCAGCCCATACGGTGTTAAGGAGTGTGCTGAGACTTGGGTCATGAGAAAACACTGGTGCAGTGATGGGTGTGCAACAAATCCACTAAACGCAGATGGGGAGGAGAGCAATGGTTTCTGCCCCAACAGGCTCCTTCAGGAGTTGTGAGATCCCTGAAAGACCGGCCTCCTCCAGGGACAGCCCAGGTCGACCCCGTCTCGGCACGGGGAGATGCTCTCTCATTTCCTTCCCAGTCTGGCTTTCAGGGTCACAGCTGTGCAAAAGAAGCATCTTCCAAAACAGCCGTTCCTTTCAGGTCGACCAGAGACCAGGCTGCTGGGGCAGGTTTAAGCCGATGCCCTGCTTTGACCAGAGCTGCTGGCTGAAGGATGAAGCCCTGCAGACAGCTCCCGGGAGGGGGTCACTAAAGCAGTCTGGTACCTTTGCAAATCTCCTGTTTCCCCAAATGCCGAAAGAAGCCAACAGCAGGCAAGTTTCTGGGTTCACAGCTCCAAGCACCTCTCAGCCAGCCCAAAAGGGCTCCTCTCTCTGCTTCAGCACTGCACGGGAGGCTGGTCCTCAGCACCTTCTTCCTCGCCTCTCTTGCACAGACGTACAAGCCTTCACGAAGCAGAGTCAATGCCAGCCCTCCACCTCCACACGTGCCTCTTCGGGCCTGTGTTGGGAGGGGAGGATGCTCTTGTTTCACATTTCTAGTTCTATAAAGGAAATTAATGGCTTTTGACAGCTCTCCTAATGAAAGGTAACGGATACAACCAACCCATAACATCTGACAGTTAAAAGTGCAGGAGCGGAAATGCAAAACACTCAGCCTTAGCTATTCTAACGCTTTAGCTTCTGCGTCCCCCGAGGCAGAGGCACAGGCAGAGGCGGGTAGTACATGATTTTGCAAATGTAGCCTTAACGAACCATGGGTAGCATTGGGTTGAAATGCAAGCTTGAACCGGCTGCTCCTATCACCTTCCCCTGACAACAAGTGGCACTTCCTGGTGTGGACAAATACGGGCTCGGGCCCGAGCGGTACAATCTGATGCACACTGTGAAGTTTCCTTCCACTTCCTGTGCTGTAGATCAAGCTGCCTGATGGCCAAAGCTGAGAAGCCAAACTCTTCCTTTGGAGATAATTAAAAATATTCAACTGTGAAATGGAACTAGCAGCATGTCACCTTTTAACGAGAACAGATTAGTGATGGATGCTGTGAGCCAACACAGCCCTTGCCCAGGTACCGTCCCCACCGAACTGGGAGCCTCGTAAAAAGCTGCTTTCATCAGAACACAAATTTCTGCACTTTCGCTGCGATTCAAACCCCGAGTATCTGAGCGGTTTGAAATGTGCTGATTTCAATTATTGTATTTGTGTCTGTTCGTCGTTCCCGGAGGCAGCACTGCAGAGGCGCCCGGGCCAGGAAGAAGAATTCAATGAACATGAGGAGCTTCCCCTGGCTTCAAGGGAATAACGTCTTGCTTTATCCTGGACATGGCCCTGGCTCCTGGCTCTCATTAGGCTCCTTCTAATTGATAAGTATTTGGTCTTTTAACCTTCTGCAGCTGGGTTTCCAGTTTACATTTCAAACTCTGAAAATGAACAAGCTCCCGACTCCTTTCAAAACAGAAGCTTTTTTAAAGCATCTTGGGAGGGGCTTTTTAATTAATCTTCGGAACAGATTGTAATACACTATTTCCGTTAATGCAGCCGTGGGAATGCTAGCGTGTGAAACAATTAAAAGCACTTTTTAGTACTTATCATTATTGACTGCTGTGTTCCCTAGGTTACAAATTCACAGAGGCAGGAATGAGTATGTCTAAGTCTTTGGATGTAAAGGTGATGGCACCTAAAGCATCACCGACTACTTGGAATTCATGACCAAACTATTAAATGCCAAGGCTATTTTGAAGGATGTGGACACAAGCCCGCATCCTGCAGGCATGCACGGGCAGAGCTGCTCCTTCATGCTGATGGCTACTGCCGCGTTTCAGAAAACTCCCTGATGCGCATCTGTTATGCAGGGAGCAAGACAGCCCTGGAGACAAATGCCAGCAGCCCCCGGTCTTGAAGCCTACTCCGTCATCATAAACAGGACTACATTGGAAAGGATGCCGATTTAGGGTTTTTGACAGCCTTTGTTTACTGGTTAGCTAGATCAATATGCAACGATGCTTGTAGGAAAAGTATTCGCCACCCCAACAAGCTTGTGTTCTGCCCCTCGCAAGAGCGCCGTAGCTTGTACTTCTCAGCGCTTTACAAATCTCCATTAAATGGGCTCTGGTTTTGGCATGGGTTTGATTTTGCTTAGAGAGAGGGAGAGGGTTGAGAGTGTTTGGGCTGTTCAAACTCCAGGCCATCAGCTGGGGCGGCCTGAGCTGCTTTAGATGCCCAGCTCTGCTGCCGATTCTCCCAGCTGCTCTGGGGCAGAGATACTTATTTAGCTCCATCATGTAATACACTTTGCGGTCTATGGATCCGAAGTGTCATAGTGTTAGAATAAAACTCTTGGGGTAGAGGTGATATCTTTTATTAGATTAACGAGATGGGTGCAATGTATATATATATAATTTGCAAGCTTTTAGGCCCAAATGCTCTGCTTCGGGCAAAGGAGACTTCAAAGATTGTAAAACTTTTCCCAAGTAGAAATGAAACTTCATTGTGCACAGAACTGGAAGATGGTATGGTTCTCCTGGGTGGGAAAGCTCATTTGTAAAAAACCTGCTTTGCGAGTATGCAAATTGGACTCAAACAAAAGGTTTTTACAATCTTTGGATTCTCCTTTGCCTGAAGCAGGGCGTTTGGGCCCAAAAACTTGCAATAAAAACATTTCTGCAACTATCTAGCTGGTCTAATAAAAGATATTGCCTCTACCCCAAGAATTTTGTCTGCCTATGCCTTTAGACCAACACGGCTACAACCAATATCCCTGAAATAGTGTTACGATTACTTTTACTACTACTATAGTCATAATCATGATTATTTAGATCGGACATAGCCTCAATCTGATTCCGGGGGCTCAAAAATCCATTTTATGCCAAAAAAGCTGCAACACTGGGTTAGGCTGAGGGCCCTGGGACTGTGACCAGTGCTCCCTGTGCAAGGAGCTTTTCCTAGACTGCCAGGACCCTGCTGGGTTAGGCCTTCGCAGACCTGCTCCACCCTAGCTGGCTTCTTACCCGATACGTGTGGGGGCATTTCACAACCACCTGCCAACCAGACCTTTTACTGGCTTCCTAATAATGTCTGGGTGAGACAGAAAGATGTTACTTGACATCTTGCATTCACGGTTTCCCCACATGCCTGCAACATTTCAACTGTCTCCTTGACAGCCACATGTCCCCATGATCTTGGCATTGCCATCCTTGCCATGTGGACAGTCTGGCCCTGACAAAGAAGCAACAAAGGTACGATTGAGTGTGAGCAAGTGCGAGTGCCTCAGCACCTGCTCAGAGGATGGCCGGTGTCGGGGAGGTGGCATCTGCTGTATCACTCAGGCTGCTCATCGACATCCATCACCTCTTGGCGCTCGTGCTCCGGCGGCACGCTTATCAGGCAAGACGCCATCCTAACAGACTGGCACAGTGCTGATGCGGGGAGATCTGCAGCGATCATTTCTGCTGGTGGCAGCAGCCTATAAATTACATTTTTTCCTGTTTCTGAAGGAAAGGGCCTGGCTCAATCTCTGCTGCATTCAGTGTAACCATGAAATATCTCTACAGATGAGAAACGCAGGGTGGGGAGTCTCTGTTGCTGCTCTCTCTGCCCAGGGGACCAGGCTCTCCACCCTGTACTCTACCCTCTCCAGGAACAAACCCCAACATCCTCCTGCTGCTCATGCTCCACCTTGGTGCAGACCCACTTCTGCGGAGAGCGCTGCGAGTGCACAGCGCAGGATGTGGGCTGTGCTTGGTCCCTGCCCTCAACAGCTCTGTTGCCGATTCTTCGCCACTGGGGCAAGGAAAACTCCCATGTCCAGTCTGACTTTCCTGGGTAACTCTGCAAGGCCAGAAGCAGAACAATGCACATCCCCCCCTTGTGTCCTTGCCCCCAGACAGCTCCTCCCACCTTCTTCAACTCAGGGAGTTTTGCACAGGGCTTGGGCATGTGGACTTAACACTGTGGAGTCTCCTAAACTACCTCTCTTGTGGACAGGAGTGCCACAGCTGGAAGACTCAAGGATGCCCATGTCTGGAAGGGCTCACTGCTCTCAGCAGCGGTCAGAATCTGCCCAGGTCTAGACAATGTCCCTCCGGTGCAAGAAAGCTACTGCTTTACAAAGCCGAGCAAGACAGAGGTGCAGAGAGTTATGGGAGAAGGGAGCGAGGAAAAGCAAGTCTACCCCCGGCATCTCAGCAGATGCATGCAGCAATGTTCGAGTTTCCCAGGCAAGTGCCAATTCTTTTGCAAGGTATCCAGGTTGTAGCTGTATTGGCCCAGAAGAAAATGCAAACTGGACTCATAGTAGAGGTGACATCTTTTATTAGACCAACTAGATTTTTGCAAAAAATAAAAATAAAAACATTGCAAAAAAAAAAAGCTTGCAATTAAAAGAATTTTTTTTTTTGGCAAAAATCTAGTTGGTCTAATAAAAGATATCACCTCTACCATGAGTCCTGATTGCTTTTGCAAAGAGCAAGTAAGTTTGGCAAGAAGTTGTGCTGCCGCTTTCCAGTAACACTCTGCTTTGGTAATGAACTGGTTTATAATAAAAGACACTGGTTTATAATTACAAAAAAAAAAAAAAAGGCGTGCTCACATCCTGGGAACACATCAGAACTGGGGGGCGAGCCTAGGATAAAACATGACTCTGGCAGTAAACTCTTGGTCAGCTCAAACACTGAGGTTTTATCATCCCATAGCGCTTGCAGCTCAAGCTCCTGCGCAATGTATATGGCTACCGGTGCATGGGAAACAGTGAAATCTTAAGTAGATCCTAGGTTCAAGATGAAACCAAGTCCAATATGCTCCCAGACACAAGCCAAGCTAAACAGCTGACAACTAAATTAAAATTTGACACACTCAGAGAATCAGTGCCCTGCAGTTTGGTTTGGATTTGGTACAGCAAGACATTCAGCTGCTTGGGTGCTTATCTAATGTCTCCACACTTCTCCATGACTGTGTCACGGACCTGGAAGTCCTGCAAAAGCAGATTTTCTTGTGGCACTTGGGCACTTACAGAGCTCGTTCCAGCCCAGGCTGGAAAGGGGCACTGGGGAAAAGGAAAGCAGCACAACAACAACCCTAAGCAACTACACGGCCTTACTTCTGACCAAATATGAATACATTCCCACACATCTGGATCAGGCTGTGACCTCTCATGCTCGCTCTCAACTCCGCTACAGCTAGCCCAAATGTGGGATAATATTTTTGCAAATGCTCCCATGAGAATGTGGGAACATCGCCATTCATTTTTCCCCATCAAAACTGGGAATTTTGATTGGAAAGGACAGCATGGTGAAAAGGTTTGTAAAGCTTCATCCTGTTCCCAGGAGCCTGGTGCTGCTGGATGAGAGAAGGGGATGTCTCCTCTAGCATCACGAGAGGGAGCCTGAATTTGTACCAAA
Source organism: Alligator mississippiensis (assembly GCF_030867095.1). NCBI lineage: Eukaryota > Metazoa > Chordata > Crocodylia > Alligatoridae > Alligator > Alligator mississippiensis. The sequence continues at coordinate 82,591,929 of NC_081831.1, forward strand.
CACCGGCAGGGGGCAGGGCGCAGGTTGTTACATACCACACCGTACAGGCAGTCCTCGGACTTATGACACGATTGGCTCCCGAAAACCACGTCTTAGGTCGAAACATTGTAACTCAGAACCAATTTTCTCGTAAGAAACAACGTTATAAATGGGGGATCGGTTCCTGAACCAAGGCTCGATACCCTATTTTCACCAAAAATACCCCTCAATTTTGTACTCGAGCAATTATAGATGAGTAATGTAGCTACATTAATGTATTTATATTGTAAACAGCAACCAAGGAGAAATGTGGCGTAAGTATAAGGGAAAGCCATCTGCAGAGAGAAGCAGCAGGTGAGGACTATCTCTAGGGTGCGATGGAAATTTTCCTGGGGGCATTTACACACAGAGGGGCTTTAACAGTGGTGCAGCTACTGCAAGGACCATCCGTTACAGCAGAGAAAATTACTGCTTGGCTGAGAGGTTTCAGGGGCTGTGCCCAACTAACGCAGGGTGCGGACCATACCCCTTAGGGGGGAGAGGAGCTGCTGGGTAGGGGCAGGCAGCAGCCGTTATGGTCTAACTCTTACCTCTGCAGGCTTTGCAGTGACGCAGGCCAGCTCAAGGCTGTGCACAGATGTAACACTTGGAAGTGCTTCCAATGCCTTTGAAAACGCCTCTGCGGCAAGTGCCCACGAAGCACTGGCAGCACGCGGAGGATGTGCATGCAGCCTCGCGCACCCTTGCTCTAGCTATGCCCAAAAGGTGGCAAATAGCCAGTCCAGACACCACCGCTTCTCTATGCTGCACTAGGAACTGAAAGAGGGGAGACAGCACCTGCCTGGGACTTGTGCGAGCATCACGGGCCTGCCCAACTCGAGTCCGAACTGGAGCAAGAGGCAAAGCGATAGTGACTCGCAGCCCGCACGGAGCGCGCGAGGAGCGGCGTGTCTGCCGAGCCAGCCAGACGAAGAGCAGGCGCCGGCAAGCTTGCAGGGAGGCACCCGCTTCCCACAGGACCCACTTCCACTCAGATCCAGCCAGACCCACAGAGAAGTCCACTTACCCCCAAGAGAGGAGCTCCCCTCCTAGACTGCATGGATCAATGGGCAGCTCCTTCCTGAAGTGTCTGCGGTGGACGGGGGCACGAGAAGCCCTCCCCAAATGAGCTCCAGGGGACAGCCTGGGGGCTCATGCAGCCTCGCGATCCCCGACACGTGGGGAGAAGGGCTCCCCTGGGCCGCAGAGGAAGGGGCTGGGTGGTTGGTGATGGAGGCTGTACTTGCTCCTTCAGCTGTGCAAACACTTGTGGGGCTGCCAGGATGAGCAAGGGCTAGCAGGGCTCAGAGCCAGGCTGCAGAGCCTCCGTGGTCTCCGAGCTCCCTCCTCTCTCGCTGCTCCCATCACTTGGATTAAATTCTGACCAAGCTTCTCCACTGGGTGCTTCCTAATCCCAGCTCCATCGCTTCCCCATTTCAGTCTGTTCCTCCCCCCACCCAAGCCCCTGCAGCGATCGCACTGCTTCCTGCGCGGCACAGGGCTGTATTTTTAGCACGTGGCGCTCCACGGTACTGAATGCTTTTACCCTCTTTGGTCTATGGTGACCAAGCAAAACAGAAAGTTGCAGTTAATGGACATGGAATGAACAGCCTAAGTCAGACAGTGTTATTGCTCCGACGGCCAATTTATCAAGACAGCGCTGCCTGCCCAGAAAGGATCACAGGGAAATATAGCAAATAAAAAGCTAGAAGTGTATGGGGGGCATGCGCACACACACACCCCTTGCTTAGGTACAAAGAGCACAAGGACCAGCCTGCAAACACGAAGCAAACATGATCTCAGAGAGAAAGCTAACTTGGTTTTTAAACGACGTATCTTTTAACTGAAGAGAGAATTTGGGACGAGCTTCTGAGCTGTGCAATGCTTAGGGTTCGAAACTTCAGCAGGCGAAGCCGCATGAGAAGACAGCTCTGTGCATCAATCCTGACGGTAACGTTTTACTCTGTGGTTCTCCCCTACCTTTATTATGACCCACCTGCTCCTGCCTGGGGTCCTGGGTGTCACTCTCCAGACCAGTAGACTCATGGTCCCAGCTCAAAAGGGGGCCCAGAGGCTGTCCATGCGGGGCGCTAACTGGGTGAAAGCCCAAAGGGCTGCTCAGGAAACCCACCCGTTGTCCCGGGGCAGGGGGTGGGTTGCCCTGCCCTTGCCGCTCCATCTGCACCGAACTCCTGGACTCACGGGGAGACGGCTTCACCCATGCACTGTAAAAGACCAAGTGCGTACAGAGCTGCACGTGTTATCCTTGCTGATACACCCTTTATAACACACCAAACTGAGGAGAGGAATCAGATCTGCTGCATCCTGAACGTAGAAACTGTGACACCTTGAATAGGGAGGCAGAAGAATTGAAGGCTTAACCTCTTTCTGAGCAGAGACCCTCCAAAACTAAAGACAGACTCCCCCCGAAAAGGTCACTTCAATACCGGTCAGATTTCTGTGCATTTGCCCATACAGATAAATCGACAATATTGTGCTGCTGGTAATTTTGCACCTATGTATTTTGGTACTTTCTCCCAAAACAAGTCCTCAGTGTCAGGTGCCGTTGCAACATGATTGAGGGATCAGACGGACAGGCAGACAGACAGATGGGATGCTGAATGAGCATATGGCAAAGTGCAATTCTTGGAGTTCCAGGGATGCTGGTAACATAGCAGTTGATGTTATTAGACAGTACAAATACCATGTGAAAATAAAAATGTTATCATCAAAATGTTTAGGGCAAGATTTTCACAAGCACCTAAGCAAGCAGACGAGCCAACCGTTCCCAGCAATGCTGCGCAATCCGACTCGATTCCAGCAGCTGCGCTCATCGCAGGGGCTTGTCCTTGTTTGTGCAACGGACCATTAACCCGCTAGACTCAAACATTTCACATCCCAGAGTTTGTCTGCTGAGTGCTCACGTACAAAGGCGCTGGTGGAAGTGACACCTGGTAAAGTCCAGATGGCTGTGCGTGTCTGTTTGCCGCATGCACTCATTGACCGGAAGGGCTGTGCAACGCACACCAGAACGGTACTTGCTAGCGAGCCTGCGAAAACAGGCGGCCCAGGAAAATCATTTCATTTTGCTCCTCGGAGCTCTTAACGATGCCAACGCTTTCCCTCTTCCAAATAAAGAGAACATTATGCATAAGTTATGCCAATTTAGTGTGTTCAGGGAATTTCTTTAACACTTGGCTGCTAATGGGAGATTAGTCCTGCCCCTACCAAACTTCCACGCGGACTTCAGCAGAGCAAGCAGGGCTCCCATGAACCGTCATTCCTCATGCACGGTTGAATCCCAGGCAGTTCCTCTCTCCATTTCCTCCCCACTTTTTCCTGCACGTGCAGTCTTGCAGGGTTGCTAACATGAACACTTAATGCGCCGCACGGCTGTACCTCGCTGCGGCTCTGCATCACCAGCGAGGAAGCTGAACTGGGTAGCTCCAGTCACTGTGGGTACAGTCAAGAAGTCAGACTGGCTGCATTGTAATGAAGATGTGCTGGAATGAATTCATTGCCATCTGTCTTTGTGGCGTCTGATTGAGTGGGTTAGCAAAATAAATACACGCAGGCATGAGAAATATGTCAATGATTTGCGTAACGTTGCTTTTGACCACGTAACTCTCACTGGCACTCAGCGTTTAGGGCAGCAGGCACCCTTCGGAGCCGTGCACTCTCTGCAGCCCAGACCCCGGTACGTGCTGATGCCGTTTGAAACTCATGATATGAAAATAGTGCAAAGTCATGAGTAGCGGGGACAAAAACAAGGTAAGTTTTGTTAATCAGCCTTAAAAGCAGAGAGGGACCCTACAATTTCTATAATAAAAGCCAAATGTACAATAAATTATCCAATAGTTTACGATGCAAAATATATCTGTACAGAAAAAAGATAATGAAATGATAGACATAAAGAGAGATGAGAATAGACTGCCAGGACAATGAGGAAATAGGGATGAGGTAAAGAGAAACGGAAAGGAGAAAGGGAACGGCAAGACAGGAGGCAAAGTCTCGGCTCCATCATTCACACGTGTGGATGGATACCCGTATCCCGAAGTATGTCTCCCACCGCAGAGCCCGCCAGGCCAAGGCCAGCAGATGCTATGTCCAAAGCTTTGAGCAGTTTTCCAAAACAGACATGTTTTCGTACCGTGCGGGGGGCTTCCCGCCGCACCAGAGGAGCAGCCTTGGGATGACAAATGAACCGCGACAGGTCATGCCTGAAGAAGGGTGACTGCGCCCGAAAGCTTGCTAAGAACTTTTTTCCAACTACTCAGTTGGTCTAACAAAAGATAGCACATCTACCCAAAGACCCTGGCCTGCAACAGGTAGTTGTAAGGGGAGAGGGACCCCCCCACACATGGATATAACTGCTTCTCAGAGCAGGACGACCAGCAGCGAAGGACAGTGCAGACGGAGGGTGCTGGGATGGGCCCTGCTATCTTTGACCAGAAACCTTTCTGCTGGATTTCTCTCCGGCATTCGCTGACAGCCTGGGGGAAAGCCCAGAGCTGATTGCCACCACCAGCGGAGAGCAGGAAAGGGGGCAGCTTTGGCAAACAGGCCCCAGGCCTCAAACCAGTGGCGCCCACACAAGGCCGGCGTTGCACAACTGGAACGAGGGGATCCCGGCAGGAGCAAATTGCTGCACCGCTCGGGAAGCTCCCTGGGCTCGCGGGAACCCGTCAGACACAAGGGACCGAGAGAGGAGGCTGGAAGCTGGCTCTCCCTCACGTGTGCAGTCGCTGCGTACACGCGTTCCCATCTGTCGCGTTGCAGTCTCTTGCTCCATGAGTAATTAGAGACTTTGCAAGATCAGACAGCCCCGCGAGGTGCCTTTTGTTCAGGATGCCGGGAGAAGCCGATAGATGCCCCGCTGCTCAGTGGCAGCCGAAACAAAGGGGCAAGCCAAGGCTACGCAGAAGCAGAGGGGCTGCGTGCACGGCGGCCAGGTGCAGATGTGGTTCCTCCACCTGCCAGAGGATGAGGGGTATCTGCCCCCCCCAGGGTTGAAGATGTCTGGGCACCAGGGAGCGTGGCTCTGCCTGGGCCTGCTGGGACTCCTACCCTAACCCTAACCGTGGTGTTTGATCTCAGCGTCCACCTTCTGCTTTGCACTCCCGGCTCGTGCCCTTGCAGCGCAGGCGACATACCCAGACCCCTCTCGTCCTGGCCACTACAGCGCTGCTTTTGGGCAGAGTGCTGGCCAGAGACAGGCTTCGAACCTGTGCGCTAGGACCACGTCTCCCAGCGGTTGTGCCTCCTCTGCCAGGGGAACAGGACTGCACGCAACCCTCCCACCCTCGGACAGGATTGCACCAAAGGAACTGCCGGACCCAGCAATCACGTTTCCCTCCCGGCAGGAACAGCCTAGCAAGGCCCAGAATAACTGGCTAACCACTTGGGCCACAAAGCAGCGAATAAATATGAGTTTCTCCAAAAAGAGAGTTTCCAGCCCACAGGAAATTCCACCATCTGTTTTCATCTCAAACGGAGACAAAGTCAAAATATTCAAGAAATTGTCAAAAAATGATACAGAAAATTTTTCATTTGAAAATATTTTTAAAAATTCAATGTTTTCCACTGAAAGGAAACTTTGACTGCAAAGCTGGCATTGCAACTTAAAATAATCTCACTTTGAATGTCATGTTGAAACAACGTTGCTTTGAATCAACATATTTAAATTCATTAAAATGTCAACATCTTGATGCAAAGAAAGCAGAAGCAACATTTTCCGTTTCTACAGAACAGCATTTTCCAAAAGGAAAGATGCTGGTCAACACCCAGCTCTTTTCTACCTACACACACGTGCATACTTTTGTCCACACACAGACTATTAGGATTAAAAACTAGCAAAGCTGCAAATATTGCTCCCAAGATTTGGGGGTCGGACTCGATGATCCTTTCCGACCCTAGCATCTATGAATCTATGAAGGGAGCGGTGAACAACAGCGGTCCAAACACCCAAATCATTATGCAGTATCCAACCCGGGCCTTCCCTGCTCCGCAGTCTACCTGCAAAGGCTGAATCGATTCAGCCTCGGGCTTGCCGAGCGTCTGCGCTTAGCTGGAAAGAGGGAAGGTGGCTCTTTGAATACTCCTGGACCTATGCCGAAGCACCGCGGTTCACCCAGCACAGCTGCTCCTACTCCACCACGGGCTCCAAGCAGGAGACTGGCATGCACTGATGTGACGCTATCATACATTATCTGTTGGGGAAATCTCCATATTTTCTTCTAGGGCACAGCCCATATGCCGGGGCTTGTGCTCATCCGTTAGTTTTCCTCTTGTATGCGGTGCTGGCAGTACGTGCACGCAAAGAAAAGACTACACCTGGTAAAGGGAGTACAGAGGATTTATGGAGACCCAGGCATGGACATACACACACGATGCAAAATGAGCCACTTGTACATAGGTAGGAAAAAGCAAGAATGATTTCCACTTTCTCTCACAAATTACTAAAAATGATGCTACTAATCTCTCATCTGCCCAAGGAAGTTGCCATGGTTATTAAATAATTATTTGTGTTATGAAGCTGGTTTTCAAACTGCTCTGTAGAAATATGATTCAGAGTTTGAGTGACTTATTTTGGTTTCGAATAAGCAGATTCCTGATCAAAACCAGAACACACTGGGATTAAACCAACGCAAGAGTGTTTGTGCAAAGAGGCCGACCTTACCAATGTTCACACAACCTTTTCACCCCTTGGCTCCTAAACCAGCTTGCAATCACGTCCTTTGTTACGAGGGCAGGACGCCCACACAGACAATTCCCCAAATCCTTGGCTAATGCTAACCTCCTGGGATTACAGCTATTATAGATGTCTGAATAAAAGGGTCTATTCAATGTAGCAACAGACATTTTCAATTACCAAGGAGCCTTCGGAGGGGTACAGCCCTCCAAGACTGCCCACTGTCAGAGCAATGGACAAGAAATCCATTTTTGAGGTTAAAAAATGACAAAGGAAAGAGTGAAAATTTCACACCCTTCGTCTAAAAATGCCCAACGTAAAAAGCTCTCCCAGTGGGTTGACAAGGTTCTTTGGGTGAATCACCAACACGGCTACAACCTACACCCCCACAGTGGGTTAGCACGTGGCCCCGTAAGACCTTAACAACCCGCTGGCTTCCCGCGCTGCACATTGGGGCCGTCCCTCTCAGCTGAGGCTGCCTCCTCCTAGCCACGATCAGAGGAAGAACGATTACTCTTATCCCGTGGCACAGTGGCCCTCGGTGGTACGATCTGCAGCCTCCAGGAAGGACCTTCTTTCTGCCCTGCCGACTGGGGAGGCCCGAAACACCAGCGGGAGACCGAGCCCGTGCATGCGTGCACCGCAGCAGGCCGGCTGCCTGGGCAGGATGCGTCTCAGGCTATGAAGCCGCACGCTGAAGGCAAGCAGACAGTGACGACCAGCGTGCTCGGCCCAGTCTCACGTGGGTCGGGTGGAGGCAGTGCAGGCAGCGGGAAGGGTTTTCTTTTCCTCCCCTTTGCAGTGCATGGCTCTGGCCCTGGGCTGTGGCAGTGACCTCCTGACCGCACCAGCCTGCTGCAAAGCCACGGGGCAGGTGGGAATCCAGGACCAGGACAGAGGTGGTGGCAGCGTGCTTCGCCGTGGCTCCCCTCAACAAGCTCAGGGACCGTTACAAAATTTTGGTCCAAAAATACAAGGTGCGTTAGGCTGCTTCATCCAAAGTCAGGTTCTGCCCGACTACGCCGTCAACCCAGTGCCACGCCAGCAGAGACGACTGCCTGGGAAAGGACCCGAGAGACCAAACGCAGCCCACGGTTCACACCTTGCACTTTTCTCTCTCTTCTGTTTGCAGCTTAGTTATGCTGTGGCAACAGCACCAAGTCCTTATTCCAGAGCCCATTTACTCTGGGGCAAAATCTAGGGTAAATTACTCTACAATAACACGCTGGAGTCCAGCTTCAACTTCCAGCCATTGACTCTTGTAAAACCTATGTCTGCTAGCCGAAGAGCTCCTGGTTATCAAAGCCTTGTTCCCTGCACGGGCATGCACTGCTCATGTCACGCCAGACCCTTGTCTTTGATACACTAAGCAGCCTGTGCACAAAGAGTCTCTCAATATAAGAAAAGTTTGCCAATTTTTATTCATTTTCATGGCTCTTGTATGACCTTGTACACATCACCAACATCGTTCTCGAGCTGGGGGCATCAGACATAAGGTTTCCCCAGTGCCAAAAGCAAAGTCAAAGTCACCTCCCTGCTGTTACTCTACGTGCCCCTGGCCAGCCGTGCAAAGATCTCGCTGTGACTATAGTGCCCGCCTGTGAGTTCATGCTCCGCTGGTCATTCATCCGGACCCCTGAGTCTTTTCCAGGGTCACTGCTTCCTGGGATGGACACTCCTATGCTGTAAGCATAGCCTGTTTTGTGGGTCCCTTTGGCATTGTGCGCCCCGTCTACCAGCATCCCATCCCTTCACCGTTCGCTGCTGGCCCATTTTTTCTGTCATCTGCAAACTCTGCCCGAAAAGATTTTATGGTTTCTTCCAGATCTCCGTAAAAACACTGCAAGGCCCTGGGTCAAGAACCAAGCCCTGGGGGACACCACTGGACGTATGCACACCCGGATACTCAACTATTCAGTTACGTTATAATGACACTTTGAGACCTATTCGTTATTCCATGGTCAATCCTCTTAATACGGACCATGTTGATTTTCTATTGTCAAGTTTCTTAATGAAAATGTCACCCTGTTCAAAGTCAAGTGCCCGACAGAGTCTAAGCATGTTACTTCTGCCCTGTTATCTTTATGAACCAAACGTATAATCTCATCAAAAATTATAATCAAGTTATTTTGCAACAATCTAGTGCCCATAAACCCAGGCTGACTGGCACGTATTATATTACTTTCCATTATTTTTTTATTGGTCAAGGCCCATCTCAACTTCCATTATTTTGCCTGAGATCTGTGTCAGGCTGACAGGTTTATAATCATCTGAGTTATCCCATTTACCTTTCTTTTTTGAAAGCCTGAATGAACAGTAGCTTTCTTCCAGGCCTCTGAAATATTGCCAGTGCTCTGGGACTCGTTAGAAGTCAGCATTCATGATCCAGGTGGTTTAAAACACCTGGTTACAAGTTGCCCGACCCCGCTGGTAAGGACACTAACCTTCGCAGACAGAGTTAAACACCCTCCGTACCTGCTGCTGGGTTGCAAAGTATTTCTTCATCATTACACAGTACAACGTCGTCACCGCGTGGTTTTCCCCCAAGCGCAGAGTATTCAGAGGCTGCCACTTGGCCCCGCAGCGCTAGCTGTGCGCAGTTCAAAGCTTAGCAGTACTGCGACGTACCTGGAAATGATCTTGGGGCATTTATAGATGACACGTCACGTGCACGACACGATCGGGCGCGCTAAGCCGGGGCACCAGGAAATAAAACCTCTCCGAGCAGGGTTAACCTATAGTGCCAAAAAGACTTTTAAAGTGGCAGGAAATCCTGGTGGTGCAAACACAAAGGCAGCTGCGGCGGCCGAAATGGGAGGCCGCGTGTCGTCTACAAGCGCCCTGGGAGTAATGCTGAGGAAGTCGCTGGGAACTCCCGGCAGCCCGATCTGGGGTGAGGTCTGCACTGGTTACAGCCTTTCCAGTCTATCCTGGATTAAAAAGTAGGGCCAGATCCTGAAAGGAGAAAGGAAGGCTGGGGAAGGCTCCTGGGGGCAAGGTCCCTCAGCAGCAGCCGTGATTCGTCTCCTGGATTCAGATGTGAAAACTCGGGAGGGTTTTTCTGTTTGTTGGTTTGCTTGGTTGTTTTTGTTTTGTTTTTTTTTACACTTCTCAATTTTGCCAAGAAATGATTTAAAAAAAAAAAGTAGTAAAGGGAATTGGCTCCATGAAAAACACAGCTAGCCAGAGCAGCAGAGCTTTTCCAGTTGGGGCTCACTAGAGAGCTGCTGGTTTGCACGGTCCGCCAGCCCTCTCCTAGCCGCCCCGGGAGAGCACCGGCAGCTTCAGACCAACCCCATTACTAACACAGCCCCTCCTAACGCCTGCCGGGCCATCTCTTGCGGCACCCCGGCACAGGCAGCTAGGAGCCAAGTTCAGAAAGCAGGACCAGAGAATGAGCTCTCGGGAGTTCAGGCCACGCTGCAATGATTCCTCCTCTCTTGCAAAGGACTCCTCTGCCCTAGACCCTGACACATTTTGGCTGACTTCTGGAAGTACAGTCGAACCCACAAACATCGGGGTTCGGCCATCTCAGTCTCCTCTTGGATGCATTCGGATCACCAAGCAAGCAGTCAGCACAGGAACCCGAATTGCAAATAATTAAAAAAAAAAAAGTTACTGGCATTTAAAAGTAAAAAAGAAAAATATAAAGCTTTATTCAAGCTGTGCCTAAGAAACAAAAGCCAAACTAATACATAAAAGCACACAGCTGCTCTAGTACGATGATGAAATTAGTCGTGGCATTAATAACTCCTTCCCTCTCGGATGCAAATGCCTCGCCTCTGGGACGTGCAAACCTCCCTGGGCCGCAGGCTGGTCAGCGACTAGCCGCCCGGCAATAAAACACGGTGCTTCCCTGCAGTAGCTGCAGGCTCCTTTCCTCGGTCCCGTGAGGGGCAGCGAAACCCCCCCGTGCAGAACAGCGGAGGCAGCAGCACTATCGGGAAGCTGAGCCGGGCTTTGGCGTTCTCTCTCGGAGCCACAAGCAGAACCAACGGGTTCCTGCCGACCCCAAGAAAAGTGCCAGGCTCTTGGCAGCCCCCAATTACGAGTCACTGCTGAGTAAAACAATCATTGACGACCCTTGCGATACCAAATAGGAGCGCAGAGTAACTGCAAATCAAACCCCGAGCCCGCTGCGCAGGATGGAGGTGCACCCCAGCCCAACCACCGGGACGGGGTACACCGCTCCGATACCTGCGCACCGTGCTGGGGCGCGCGCACAAATTAGGTTTCAGCACGAGCCCTCGACGAGAGTTTGCATGAAAGCTCTTGATCTTCATTCGTGTTTGGGGATTTCCAGCGCTCTGCAGCTCCGACTGATCGTCTTTTCAAATCAAACTGCGCGACGTGCTTCAGATTCAAATCAGACCGATTGGGAATCCACGTGTTCACTCATTCAGGGCTCTTCTACGGGAGCCTCTCTCTGAAAGAGTTTGAAGTTTTGCCCGTCTCACTGGACAGACAGGGGGGACGTCGGGCTGGTAGCTTACAAGCGTGAGGCAGCACGTAACAACCCACGCAGCCCCTGGGCTGCTCCAGGGAACTGGATGTTTTCCCTGTCCTTTAAATAAGGACAATAAAGAATCTCAGGCTGCAGGTGCATTAAGTGGCACCGTGGGCACTGTGTGCCTACCCCAGGTGATCAAGGTAGAAGCTCCCGCGTGCATGGGAGCTCTCTGCTCTCTGCCCAGGCCACAACCTGCCCTCGTGTCTTCTCACCTCTATGCCATTTTACTGGATTACTAAATTACCAAGTTTTCTTGCATACAGCACACCTCAGAACAATACACCCCTTGTTTTTGAAAAGCAGAATGAAGAAAAAAGAGTCTTTGCAGAGTTATGGCTGCTGCATAGAGTGAGGATGAAGCCTGATGTTCAATTCACTCACCCTCTTTCCTGCTTGACTGCAGCTGAAACCCTAGCTGCTGCTGAGGACTGGTCTCCCCCGAGTACAACTGTGATTCTGAAAAGAGCTGAGGAGCCTCCAAGGCTTGAAATGGGAGGAGAGAGACCAGAACCAGATAGCAAAACTCCCTAAGAAAGATCAGGCTAATTAATGGACTATTAAAACCATTAAAACAGTGAGATGAAGAACACTGAGTCACTAAGTCAATTAACGCCCTCAGCTGCGTGAATAGCAATGCAACAGCTGCTGCGTGGCACAGGAATCGGAGCAGGGCGCTCCTATCCCAAGTTGGAAAACCAGCTTCCCCACTTAATACCCACACCCGTTTTGGGGAAGGGAGATATTGGGGGAAAGGTGCGTGTTGTCGGTGACAAAGTGCGGTATTCTGCTCCAACAGGTCAAACCCTATGTGCACAGCTTAGGGCCATGTCAAGACATCTAAATGAGCACCGGTCCAGGTAAAACGAGTCGGTGCCATCTCCTCAAACTGAAATGGCGACACACAGAGAAAAGGAAACGATGGGTAGCAATCCTCACACATTACTGAGGTTAAAGCAAACGACAAAGCCACGGAAACCCTCGTCTGTGTCTGGGCTATTTACTACGTGTCCTTATCGTATATATGGAGCCTCTGCATGGAAAGCACCGGCTTTTGATTAGGTAGTATAAAATTCATGGTTGCTACATACAGTAAAGCTGCAGGAATCCCTTTATGAGCATTAGGGAAAGAAACAAACCCAACTTAATTCCCTGAAGTTATGGCTTATGCCATCTGAGCATATGGAGGGGGATTCAGCGAGTTCTCTCTATATATCTCTATTTAGTCTTGCTACTGGGTTTCCACTGTTTCTTCCATTTTCCCCATGCAGCAGCACACTATATTTGAGGTACTTCAACGGTGCGCGGTGGTAATGGCACTGCTCGAGAAAGGATGGGGCTCCTTGCACACCAGAGGCCTGCAACTAATGAGGACACTTGAAGATTTCGCTGAAGACAGTCTCCTGCAACGTGCAATTTAAAAACACCCTAGAAGGGAAACTAAAGCAACATAAGATATCTCTCCAATCCTTAAAGGTGGGAGGAGGGGTTAAAAAAGGAGGGGGGGGGGAATCTCATGACTTCTAAGCCAATAACGTTATTTGGCAGGTGAGGGGGAGCGGGGTCTGACGTGTGATGATAAAGAAGTGTAGCTTCTGTAACACTGACACCGAAGCACAGCTCACCGAAACACCTGTCTCGGAAAACAACCAAATAGTCAGCAACTTCTTTTAGACATTTTAATGACTACAGTTCATCACATTTAATACACTAACCTCCCCAGGACACATTTTATATGAGATTTTGGGGCCTTAAAACAAGCTCGACTCGTGTGCGTGTTTCAGGTCACTCTTCCGCTGACTTTGCTGCATTTTGTAGTTACTTCGTGCATCTCTTGAGGCCGCATGGGAGTTATTTAGGAAAAGCAAAAGGAAAATCAGCCTTTTTTATAGTCTTCTTTTTCTTTATGAAAAAGCAGGTCCAGATCCTGCGTTATTTTGATTCCACTCCACATACACAGCAAAGAATCCTCTCTGATCAGAAAGGCTGAAAGAGCAGCTTGCAAACTGAATTGCCGGGTAATTGCGTATCATGAAGTAGGGCGTGTGGTGTATGTAACACAATGGCCAACTAATCACTCTCACGTACAATTATTTTTACGGAGCACGAGTGCAACCTACGGCTGCGCACCATATTTCATATGCAAATGCTTGCAACAAGGAACAATGGCAGGGGACCTGACTCTCTTGCTCCTCGGTTTACAGGGGCATGGCAGCCTGTTGGCCTCTGCGTCTTCAACACTCCTGATCTCTCGGACTACGCGTGTTGGCCTCTGTCTGGCCAGCAGGAATTTGCCAATAAAACCAGAAATCCTATTTTCCCGTGATTGCAGAGGAGTCACAAAGAAGGCAAAATGGGGTCCTGGGAAACAACAGGGAGCGAAAGGAGACTCTCACTTTTTGACGCATTATTATTACTACTACTACTACTATTGCAGATCCGTACGCTTGTCTACCACAGCCCTTTCCAAGCGCATGTTTTAAAATCAATGACCATGACACACTGGTCCAAATGCCATCGTAGAAATGCCAAGGCAAAGAAAGAGTATGCTCGGCCTGGCAGAGCAACTCGGATCCCTGCAGATGTGGGCGAGGATCTTATCCCCATCGCCACCGTCCCTGCGCTGATGCAAACTGAAGATCCCTTTGCTGCCGGGATGATCCGTGGGGAACAGCGACCGCATTGCCGCATCGCAGAGAATCGGCACAGGGCTGTAAACTACTGGGGACAACCTGGATTATCGCTGACTTCTCCCCTTTCAATGGAAGTTTTAATGCACAGAAACACCCAACGAGTTTTGCTTGATGGCTGTGAAGTGACGGGCTCTACCCTGCTAGTGCTGATGCCCCCATATTTCCAACGCGCATGGATAGGCCTTGTAGCAGACAGATGCATCGAAGGTGCGCAGGTCACTGTACCAATCCTTCGGGTGGGGAAGGAGCGGAGACTCCCACCAGCCCGCGTGTACCTTGATGAGCTGCCTCCAGCCTCACTAATCATCCTCCCTGGGACAGGGCAGGAGTCGAGGGAAACCCGCCTGCTGAAACACTGCCAACTTGCTCGGAAAGCTGGATGTCACTGCAGGTCTCTCGGGCACTTTCCTCCTCAGCTGCCGTCTGCCAAACCACGTCTCGGGGGAACCCCAGGGAGCCTGGTGCCCCGGGGCTGAAGGGCAGGCAGTCCCAGAGCAACCTGTATTCACCCGGATCAAGAATACGAGCAAAATCTGGGTCCTGTTCAACAGGGTTGCACCCGCCCGTGAGCTGGAAGCTGCAAGTTTGGCCACATTGCCTCGTTCTGCCTTTGGAGGGAAGTCACTTGAAGCTCTGTGGTCTTTCCTCCAAAGTCAGTGAGCATCTTTGTCTGACCAGCTCCTACTGCAATCCTCAGCTCAGCTCAGCTCAGCTCGTCAGTGCCCGGAGCCAAAACGCTGAGACTTAATTACCTCTGCTGGAACAAACGCTGCATCCATTTTAAAAAGTCCCAGCTTGCTGCTTAATGACATTTTCTTCTACACATGCTCAATCCTGCAGATTCAAAACATTCCCAGCTTCATTATCTGATAACCACTGTTTTCACATCTCGCAAAGCATGCGCTCATTATGATACTTATCATATACGTGGCTTGCACATTTCCAAGTTCTGCCTTTTTTTTAATTCTCCTTGTTGAGGTGGAAGGAAAACGTGCGGCTATATTTAGTCTTTTCGCCGATTCTGAAATCCAGCTGAAGGCGTGCCACCAAACTTTACAAAATCATAAAAAATTCTCACCATCTAAATGCTGCGAGTGTGTGAAAACAGAGGACCGGAAGCCATTTTTCTCCTGTAAGTGTCGCCTTCACAACCAGCAAGATTGCCGGAGACTTAAGCGCTGACTTTCATTTTGGCCAGGGGGACCTAAAAGGATGCCTCCCTCCACATCCCCCCCACCCTGCCACGGTGCTCCCGGGGGCAGAGCAGCAAGGGGGGAGCCCCGAGCCCGCATCGGCAGCCTGCATCCACTCCCGCCCCGTGCACAAGCCTGGGGGACACACGCACCCTCCCCAGTGCAAAGGGAACCCCCTGTTTGCCACGTGTTCCCACGGGGAACGGAAAGCCCGGATCCCTGCACAATACTGGGAGTCTGGGACAAATGCCGCCCCGGACCGGGACTCGATGCCTCTTCCCAAGGGGGGCCGGGGGCCTGGGTGCCTCTGGCTGGAGAAGGCGCACACGCGCCCGCAGAACAACCAGAGATCTTGTTGTAGAAAACATGACAGAAGAAATTAAAACAGCAGCCTGCTCAAAACAATGCACTTCCATGGACGTCAACTTATCTTCTCAGCCCAACGTGTACGCTGCAATTACTCACGTCCTCGCAGTCGACAGCACAGCGTCTCCGGCACGCTCTGCGGCACGTACGAGGCTGACGGATGGAAGACTTTGAGTCCTCCTTTTGTTGCGCGCTGGCCGAGTTTGGATTTGCGTCTCATTTACAAGCAGCACGGAGCCAAAATAAGAATGTAAAACAATTGTCTAGTGGCAATGACTGGAGTATCGATTAGAGCGCAGGCATTAAAATGTGTACTTAATGCAAAGGTGACATCGCTCACAGACCAACTAGATCTCGTGTCGGCTCCCAGGAAAGTGTTGCCTTGTTCGAGAGGCTGGGTCTGCAAGACCCGTTCTGCAGTCAGACCTCTACAGCTCTGAGGGGCTTGCGTATTCGTGTGGAAGCAGAGCCAAGCAGCTCGCAAATCTTATTCCCAGGATCGCTGCCCTCAGGGTTTGTGATCCACGCTACGATTTGGGAGCCTACGCCCGCTGTGGCAGAAATGCCACCGTGGGTGCCCCTCTGCAGAGATCTGTCTCCACCAGCCTGGGAGGCTGGTGTTTCATTCCTCAGGGCGGGGATCTCCCACCTGGTCTACATGACAAAAGCCTGGCGCCTGGGAGGCGATGCTCTGGTCACCTGGGCAGGGGGGAAAGACCCGGCCCTGCGCGGGCCCAGGTAGCCAGGGATGCGGGGGAGATTGGTCGGCTTGTGGCCAGTATTGGCAGCTTCGACTGGACCGGGCTGCTGAGGTCAGAGAGGTTATTTAAGGGCTCGGTCCAAGAAGAAGGGGTCAGCCATTAGCCATGCGGTCATCCAGGTGAATCTGAGCCTGGCTCTCTCCTCATCACCGCATGCTCCAAGAGCGCCCTGCCTCCAGAGGAAACAACAACCACCTCTGGACGATGAGAGTGAGTAAGCTACTCGAGATCCGATTAGATATTTAGCTTCAGTAACTCAGATGCGTTTAAACGGCTACCTCAGCCACCCTGGTTTGCTCTATGGATTCCTCTGATATTCCTGTAATATTTCTATGATACTGCTCTACCTTTTACCCTGTTTCCGCCCTACCCCTGTCATCAATAAGGTTCTCCTTTGTGACCGGTGTGGGAGACTTATTGAGGGGTGGGTCTAAATTATGCCGAGGAGGCCCCTTAGGTCTGTGGACTAAGGGAGACTTTCCTAATCAACCCCTGACTTGGGGAAGTGCCCCAAGCGCTGTACTGGGTCTAGGACCCATTGGACGATCAGACCTGTGTTTTCCAAGGCGCGCAGAGCCAGAAGTGAGTCCAGAGCCTTGGCTGGTGGCAGCGGGACCCCAGGCTAGCGGGTGTGCTCCAGGGAAGGGGTCGGCCAGACGGAGGCACCCCAGGGAGGCACTCGGAGCCTGGACAGTGGTCGGCGCAGGGAGGTGGGCGGCTCAACGCAGGAGCGCCCCTGACTGGCCCGCCACACCCGCCCAGTATACTTTTTACGGATAGTATTCAAAGGGTGAGCAAGCCTATAGAAAGCTAAGCACATCCTGGCAGACAAGGTTCTTTGGGTGAATCTGATATCTTTTATTAGACCAACCCAAATAGGTGGAAACTAATTATTAAGCGCATCCTGGAGCTCATTTACTCCAATGTCACCAGACTAAATGAAATTTAAAAATGAAGCAGTGCAAAGATCTACTCGAGATCACCATTCAGACTGAATTGAGAAACCAGTTGGTTCAAACAGCCAAACACAAAACTAAAACGCAGGCAAATCAAGGTGGGTTTTGAGGCTGAAAGAATTAGCTGGCATTTGTCTTCCAGGGAGAGAATATCTGGAGCTTCCTTTCAACGCAAGGCCCAGCCGGAGGTCCCTCTCGTACGAAGCCCTGACCCTGCCACCATCCCCGGGACGTGGGAGCCGGTTCTGGTCTAGGACCCTGCCGCAGGAGGTAGCTCGTCCCGTCCGTCTGCAGGAGGACCGAAAACCAGAGCGCTCCCGGGAACCCGCCGTTGCACCTTCCCGCCCCACGTTTCCAGGCGCCCTCTTCGATCTCCTCTCCCTCTCAGCAGAGAGAGAGGTGGAGATTAAATCACGTGCAAACAGCAGCTCAATACTTAGGCTCCTTCTTAACCTTGGGGAATCTCCAAATTACAGGTCTGGGAACCATTAATAGGGCCATCACCCAGGAAATGCACATGTTCACGTGCATGAGAAATGGAGAAGCCCTGTCCAGTATACCCCCACACCTCTTCTACCTCATTTCTCAGGATTTTTCTGTGTGGAAATCATATCCCACTTGCTCCTCGCCTTGGGGACCTCTCATCTTCTCAGTCCCGTTTGATGGATGCAAGGGCCCTGGGGAGTCGGCACGTCCTCGTCCTCCCGTGGCGGGCAATCCTCAGGCCACGGTGGCACGGTCCCACCAGGCACGACCTAGACCTGTGCTTTTGCACACTTAGCGCCTCTACTTGGAGGCAGACGTCCCCCACAACGTATGAAAAACAAGACGTGTGAGAAGTCCTCCCTGGACGGCGGCGGTCAGTGTTTTCAGGAACTGAAATGAGGCAAAACCTGCTGAAAACCGACAGCCCGATCAGCCCGTTCCCCCATGAGCAGGCATGTCACTCGTGGCAGCTGTTTCCTCACCCTAAGTTAGAGACCCAACACGGGGAAGTTCATGACCTGAATAACTAACTTTTGACCTGAAGACACAAGCTCCCGCTGCATTTTTAATGACAATCAGAATTTGTCCAGCACCGCTAATCCTCCCACACACTTGGATGAATGTGAGCGGTGAGGAAACAAGTTTTTTTTTTTTTAAAAGAAAAGCAGATAAGCGACCGAACTAAACCAATGGAGGCAACCCGGCACGAGGACGGCTCCTCTGCCGGGACTAACGGTCGGACGTGAGCGCACGCCGAGGGCCGCTGGCACGTGGAGAGACTCAACATCCCGCAGGGCTCAGCTCCACGACGGGACGAGAAGACCTGCCGCCGCCGTCTCCCCAGAGAAGACATCAGCAAGGAAAGCAAACTCATGCTCCCAGCGCCGTCCCGCAGAAGAGAGCCAATCTCTGCTTCCTCGAACGCGGCGACCAGAGCAGGATGCATTTTTCATCAGCTAATATCAGGGCTTTAATGAGATTTCTGTATGCTCAGACCCGATAATCAGATGAGGCTGCTGAGCTGACACCACGTTTTGTAGCGTGACCATGGCTCTCTCATGGTTTCCCTTAGACCAGCAGAACTTTATTTCACCAGATTTTTATTTACTGTGATGTCTCTCCACACCAGATAGCAAATCAAACCGGCCCGGTGCCATCTCTCTAAAAGAGGGTTTTATAGCCTCTCCTGTAATAACGAGATGTTCTCTAACGTGCTAGATTACAGAGATCATTTTTTTAAAATGAGACGCACCACTATATCAGAGCACCGTTATCCGTGCAAAAAATAAATAACGTAGCGCCCGCAATCATTGCGGTATTAAATCTTCCTTTGTTTTCATAATGCCACCTATGCGTTTTCTTTTACTGTAACTCCGAGAGCGAGAACATTAATTTATGTCCTCTGCTGCACAGAGCCCCGCGACGGCTGACTGATTTCCAGCACGGGAGGGACAGCCGTGGAAAGCAACGGGAGATTTTGAGTGCGTACTTCAGGATTTTCTTGAAGACAGCTTAGCAGCCCTGCAAAATCTTGTGCTCCCCTGAGCCCCATAAAAAGCAGGACTCCTAATTCTGCTCCCAGTTACATCGGTGTCAAATACGGGGGGGCTCCACTGAGCCCGGGGCCGTCTGTCGAGGCGTACAAGCACCGCACCCCAGGGAAGGCGGTGCACGGTTTTACCCTTCACTTCCAAGCGGTGCAGCCGTCCCGTTTCCTCGTCCCCTCGGGGGTCCCGAGGAACACCGCAGGCTCTTCCTCCACACAGCACGAGCCGGTTTCAGCTCCATCTTCATCTCACCTTCATCCTGCTCCCGAAATAGCAGCGGGCACAACGCCGCCGCGCACTCACAGTAATACTGCTTTAGCGAGCAGCACTTTGATGCTGAAAGGGAGGCTCTGACATCTCCATGGCCAATTTACTAAAGTGCAGGAACAAAAGAGTCGTGGTACAAAATGGAAACCGGCTTCTGAAAAAGATCCGACCAGATGTTTGCTTTGAGTCCATCCAGGACGCCGCGTTTTGAACTGGTCAAAGCAAGAGTAGCAGGAAAATAACGCAAAATGCAGCTTTCAAAATAACATGAAAAATCAGGATTAATGCATGCAGCAAAGTTGAAAACCAAAAAGAATGTTTTGCCTCTTTTTTTTTTTTTTTTTTGGTCATCAAAATGGAAAAAGAAAAAAATGGTGAAAAAGGGACTAAAAAGCGGGAGGACATGAAAAGAACATTCACTTTGCAGTTGAGAAAACTAAGGGGAAGGTATTTGTTTTTTAATCTAAAAAATGAAACGTTTTTAAAAATTAACATTTTCCAACAATATTTTCTTTTCATATTATTCAAAATATCCTGCAAGTGTTGCTTTGTTCAAAGAGTTTGGAGCGGCAGGTTCTGCCCAGCTCTGCTGGTACCGGACTAGCGGATGCCGACGGCAAACTCAGCCCGAGGGTTGCAACTAGCTCCCAGGGTGGAAATGACTCTGGCGAAGAGCATTATCGTGAGGTTTTGAGGACTGAGCGCTGCAGTATCGCCCGGGCCTCGTCTACAGCGCCGTTCTGCCCCACGAGATTGCCTTGCCAGGACTTTAAGTTGGCAGAAAGGCGCGTTGGGAAGATGTCTCGGAGCCTGCTGGTCTCCATTCTGTCCACATTGCATGCGCTGTGTACGTCATAAATATACACACAGCATGTACAATGAGGACAACATAGAGCCACGTCCACTGAGGTCGGAGCAGCAGCAGCAAAAAGGAAGGCAGCAGGCTGCTGCCAAAATGCTGGTCGGTTTTGGGGGGGTCGACCTTTATCGAAACATTCATTCATCTGGCTGCAGACAAAGACCAGCCCTGGAGATTGAACTGTACTGGAGAAAATCATTAACGCGTCACATTGCAGATTCAGAAGTGAGCAGAGTAATATAAAAGCCTTCCTAGAAAAGATGCACAGGAAATATGAACAGTTTAACTGGAGAGAGAGATCAATGTATCAGCAAGAATTACCGAGAGCTCCATGTACTTATTAACACGCTGACGAATTTTAAAAATAGCTTTAGCTACATTTTTCTAACACCTGCTCTATTACATTGGTCTTTTTCAAACGCCTTTTTATTGATAATTGCTGAGAACGCATTGAAAAACATAACCAAAATTCTCCCAATTATGTCAAATTGAAAATGGTTTTTAAACCCCACAGAACAGATCTGAAAGCAAGTTCTCACAACTCCGTGCGGCAGCCTTGCTATGAAGCTTTCCCATTAAAACCCAGAGATCTCCCACATTTTTTTGGAAGTTAGTTACCTGCATGTATAAAATCACACCGAGACATATACCTCTGGACACTCGGGACTAAAACACAGTCGGTGAAAGAGCTAACAATAAGCTAATATACTGAAAAGAAAGACTAGTGTTAAAGTGAGACGGACAAGCCCACAGAGGAGACAAAACCATCTCCATGTGTGAGGTGCAATTCTCTCTGTGCAAGACTCGCTCTCGCCAGCCTGAGGAAGGTGCAGGTGGCCGACCTGCCCTAAGGGCTTGGGCTACTTTGGACGAGGACATCGGGGAGGACACTGGTGCTTCCCAAAGGAAAGCAAACCTGACAAATCCCTTGGGAGGAACACTCTCATTGATACAGAGGGGCATCCACCGTGAGCATCTCTCCAGGTCTGAAGCGAGACACCATGTCCCGGAGACAAAACACAGAATTTTTACAAACTTTAGTCGATGTTGGTCGACTGCTTTCTGGTTGGAGGCTTTAAGGTTGACTTTTTCTAACTCTTCTCTGCCATCGGGGGAACCTACCTGTTCAGCATTGGGAGCCGAGTTTCTCTGGGAACCACTCAAGTCTCCAAGCCCAGACTTGACGAGTGATTCAAACTATTGAAAAGCTTGGAATGAAATCCTGGGAGTGATAACTGCCGACACCACGAGCAGAGGCAGGGCAGTGTCTGCAGCACTCTCCCCTGAGCCTTGTTTCTGGGGACGGTGCGGTTCATCACGGCAATCAGGAAAGGATAAAACGACCATCGTTCCCAGCCGGGAGTTTCAGCTCCCTTCTCCCAACCTGTTGCTTTGGGAAAGCTCTCCCTCCCCGGTTATTCCCGCATGGTGCGCTGCCTTACGGCGTTACGAATGCTGCACCCACCACCAGGGAAGTGGGCCAGCCCCGAACCCCACCCTGAAACCCTGGACGGAAACAGCCAACATGAAGCTGCCGGCACAGCGCACAAGAGGGTGATGGGCCACTCTCTTGGATTAGGCAAATAAAGCAAAAGGACTGGGAACACGGGGTGTTCATCCCAAAACTGGCACCGAGGTCAACATACACCGAGGTCTCTTTAGCAGTATCGCATGCAAACGGTCTTCGATTTAGTCTCCCAATACATGGATGACAAAGTAAACGCCTCCATTTCATCGGCAGAAGACCTGAGGCATAGAGGGGCTGAACCTCTGTAAGTCGTGGCAAGCCAGGCATCATTTCTATTGCTCCCGAACCAGAGCGAGCAGGCCCGGCCTGCTCCAAATGACAATAAACTCCAGAACAAGGTACAGAGCAAGGCGCGCTCGCCGCCTGGCCGGGAAGCCACAAGCGTTCAGAATCCTAAACGTACGTTTCCAGAACTAAACCACGGTGAAAAAGCAGAAAAAATACTTCAATGCTGCCTAAATTAGCTTGGTTTTTCCCCTGCAATAATGTCCTATCCCACACGCTCTGAATTCAAAAGAAGCAGAGTCAGACCCTTCCTACGCCCCTGCGGCACGTGCCGCATGGGACAGATGCTCTATAGCCATCTCCCCATCCAAAAGGTGAAGACCAAGGACCAGTGGAGAAAAGAGGGCAGCAAAGGCAAATGTTTTCCATTTTTTTTTCTTAACAGCAGCACATCCCTGCCGATCCCGTCCCGCCTCGCCAAAGGATGTAGATCTTGCTCTGGCGGCAGAAGCTCTGGCAGAGCTGCCAAACGGGTGGTACGGACTTGCCTCCTTTGCACGACAGCGCCAGGTTAGAACGGCTCGTGGGAAGACGGCGGCTTCGACCATTCAAGTCTTAAGCGTCCTGTATAATCAAAACTCATTACAACTCAAAACAAATCCTCTTTTTCCTACTGCTCAGCCCGGTGCCATGTGGGAACGTGCAGATCTGTACGGTAGCCAGGGCCCCAGCTGTTTAAACCGGTCTCTCTGGATCACAGGCATTTGTCTCGGAGGAGTAGGCAAGCCTGTGCTTAGCTGTCCGGTGTCATTTGTACCCTCTTGATGGCCAACTGATATGCAGAAGTCGTCGGGCAACAATAAGGTAAGTAAAACAGTGATGAATCCTGGTGATCATACTTGAACTGAACAGACAAGAAACACAAGAGGCTTGTTGTCCACCGTGCAGGTTGATAGTCTTAGCTACCAGCACAGCAGCTTCCACTCCCTTTTCCTTGACAACAACTTCTCATTACGGCGAACACTTGTTGCTCTGGATCAAGGAGCAAGCTGCATCGCTGACAGGATAGACCGATGCATCTTTTCCTGCACAGATAGGAAATCCTGGGCATTAACTTTAGAAAAAGCTTCCCATGGCAAGCAAGCTAGACTATGACTTGTTGCAAGGGAATTCAGCATATGCTAAATTCTCAGGCTCATTACAGCGAAGCCCCAAGGAGGGGCGAGCGGCAGCTGCGATGCTCTCCCAATGAGCTCTGGCTCCGGGATAAAAAGTCTGCATTTGAGACTGGTGCAACCTGCTCCCGGAAAATCACGCTTGATCGTAGCTCCCGCCATCCAAGGTCACTGAAAAATGGGACGGGGTTTACAGAAGAGTCAGGAGAACGGGCAGCTGGTGGGAATACGTGCCTTGCAGCGAGATACTCAACAAGATCAATCTCTCCAGCTTGTCAAGGAGAAGGTTAAGAGGTAGCTCGGCCAGAGCCTGCAAGAACCTACACTGGTATCAGAAATATCTTTAAAAACCTGCTGTAGTTCAACCACGGCTATTGGACTTGACACAGGAATTAATTCTGGCGGTCCTATCGCCCTTATTACGCTGGAGGTCAAACTCGTTGACAACAACGATCCCTTCTGGCTCTAAAAATGTATGAATATCCCCCGTAACCAGTTTCCAAATGCTGCAGGTGGAAACAAGGGCCAAGTCCTTACTAATGAAACAGCAGCTGTCCCGGCTTTGCCACAGCAGCGCTGCAGGAATCGATGCTCAGTAACGCGGTGAATGCTTCAGGGAAAGCAAAGTCCTCCCGTCGATGCCCAAATAAAGGTGACGGGGCAAGACAGGAGTTCCTCCAACTTCCCAAGTGACACAGAGACCGGTTTAACTGAAACGAGGGCAGAAACGTGGTTGTGGCTGCGCGTGACCACGGGCGTGAAAACCAACATATCGTTGGGTAGTATTTTTAATTCAGCTGCAAGAATAACGAGAAGACTTTTGTACTCGTTGCACTCATTGTTCTGCCAATAAGTCGGCTGTTGCTATGGCAGCCTAAACTCCAATTTCTACGATTCCAACGTGCAATTCTTCTTCCTTATCTCAAATATTTAGTGATCAAAAAAGGTTTGTGAATTAAAATTCTTCAGATGACACCAAACGGAGGGGCTTGCTGGAATAAGTGAAAAACGCTGCATTCTCTCTGAAAGAAGTCCACTCGAGTTGCAGTCTGGTCTGAAATGGATTCAATCAGAGGGTCAGGTCTGGCGAGGTCTTGCGCTAGGTCAGTGGATCACACCGGTGCTCTCTTGGGAATCTGCCGTCCGTGCGCTCGGGACGTACAGGATCCGACTCCATGACCTCCTCGCAGGCCGCGGCGTGAATCGAGAGGCACTAAGCCGTCTGGCGTTTCCAAGTAATCTGAAGGACTGCAGTCTACGTTCATTAGCAGTACATTAAAGACAGCCAGGCAGCTGCTATAAATCCTTATCATCCATAAACGTTATACAGATCTGTCACACGTACAGTAAAGTCATGTTTTTTTAAATGAGGTGAACGAAGCACCAGAGTCTCCACCACCATTAAGATGGCTGTAAAGTATGACCACCTCCAATCCCGGACGTGACGCGCATCACTCATTCCCACTTAACCATTAGAAATCTGCTTTTGAGGATTGCAGGAACACAGCCCCAGGCCTGCGGCCCTTCCATATGTCTCACCCGAGGCAACAGCATACGGCGAGTGAGTCAAGGCATGGGGAAAGGTCTGCCACGCTCCAGGGACCGGAGCAGACAATCCTCCGGCGCGCGTGGAAGTCCCTCCCGCAAGGGCGTATTGCTCGCCCGTCCGCCGTGCACAACTCCCATGCTGTCCTCCACTACATCTCCAACACACACAGAGTAAAATTCCTCTCCAGTGAAGGACTACACAATTACCCCAATATATTTTCTTTATTAATATGATAATAAGTCCTACTCGATATCCTGTAGTACATCTGAATGAACAACCGACTATTAGGAATATGACGATTAAAAGCCAGAAGCACACTCAGAATATTTAAACATTTGAAGTAGTTCAGCCGCTGCCAATGTTTTGAAACGCTGAATTCCCAAACCCCTCCGATCCGACTCACTTCGCTGGCTGAGGTCCACGACGTCGTTAACCCCCAGATCAGAAATTGCTGGCAGAATCAGTGGGTTAGACTCGACTGTAAGAAGCTATTAACTAGAAGACGTTGTTGTAAGTTTTCCTAAACTGCCAGTGGATCAGAAAAGGAATCAGTCGTGGCCTTCAATATATATTACGTGCCTTGTGCTCGGTTTCTTGCAAAATCAGCTACTCCACACGCTTTATGCATATGCATGTGCAGCTGCTAATTTTATAAACAACGCAGCAATTTGCACGGCCACGGCCAAAAAAAAGTTTCAATGTCAGAGACACCACGTGGTTCTCCCCGTACCTATTTTGGGCACTTGTGTTTATTGGGAAAGAGCCTAGCTAGAGACAGGGAGACGGGTCGAAGACCTGTTGACTAATCATCTGTCACAAACTTGGTAACAATAAAACTTGGCTCTCTGACGAGCAACAGCATTCTCCGAAGAGCTTGGCAAGGACAGCGGGGACAGGGATACAGAGAACGGGGAAGAGCTCATGCGACTTCCAAGCACAAAGATGTCACCAAACCGGTGCACAGGAACAGCAAGTGCCACGATGTCCCAATGAGTCCTGGACTCTGCACCGCAATTCACCCGCAAAAACTGGAGCGTTCAAGCACGATCTGACCATGGGTCACACCAGGAGCTCTTCGAAGTTGCACTTCCAGCAGAGCTGAGCGGAGAATCATTTTCCAAGCAAGGATGGTGTCCCTCTAGGTACGGCCAGGTCCAAAAGGACCTTGAGGATTGAAAAATCGGTGTAAACACAGGAGGGTTCGCATTTTGACTCCATCCAATTCCAGCAAGTCCATCTGAGCTTCTGGTGTCAGAAATTTGCTCGTCAAAATTAGCAGCTGCACATGCACAAAGTGTGTGGAACAGCGGATATTGCAAGAAACAGAGCACAAGGCACGTAATATATATTGAAGGCCACGACTGATCCCTTTTCTGTTCTGCTGGTAGTTTAGGAAACCTTATAACGATGTCTTCAAGTTAATAGCTTCCTACATTAGAGCCTAACCCATTTCTATCCCTGCTGCCCCCCTGCCCTGTCCACACCTTGCACGCTGCCACTTCTCCTGGACAGCCTGACGGTATCTCCTAGGTTTCCCTCTCCAAGCCCTGCAGAGCCGGCTTTGCCCTGCATGGCTTCCCAGGGCAGTAGAAACACTCTCCCCCCTGCCCGCTGGAGGGCAAGGCGGAAAACAGCATTTGGAGCCCCTCAGGAAGCACACCTTCAGGTTCAGGGCCAAAGCTCCCACTGCCTGGGTGCAGGAGGGGTGCAGACGACAGGGGAAATGGCCAGCTGAAATCCCAGATCCCAGGAAGACGGGACAGGTTGCAGACTCCCACCCACAGCGAGAGCAGAGGGGGCGCCTGAAGAAATGGTGAGCTACAAGGAAGTCGGGGCGGTGGTTGCGTTTGCAAAACCCTCCCAAAAGCAGGTGCCCCTGTGAGACGGCTGCCCTCTGCCCACCTGGATCCTGTGGCTCGGATGTCCCACAGCCAGAACCGAGCAGAGGCACTGCAGCGAGCTGCGTGGCTGCCCCTCTCCTGGCTGCACGCCCTTAGCCATCGGACACTTTGCAGCCCTGGGCTTGGGGTACGCCTATGCCTTTTAATATCTTCACGCTCCTAGAAGCAGGGGAAAAAATATCAAAGGGGAAAAGGAAATCATTTTAGCACAAGCTGATGCAATGCAATGTAAAAGTCGCCATATTCTTGCAGGACATAAATCCTCAGATAAAACTCACAGGGTTTGCTTTCGCCGCTGGAAGGATGGAACAGGACTTACATTTCTGAAAGGCAGCCAACCTCCTGCGCGCAGTGCCAGCATGCACTAATTAACAGGCAGCAATGTTTCTTTCTGAAAATATTCTAGCAACAGCAATTCCCAAGGGAGGCTTCAAAGCAGGGGTCAAGCCGAGCCTGGACTCGTGTCTGACGGAGGGCAGGGTGCGCTGGTCCCCGTCATCAAGGGAAACACTCCACTTTGAACTGGATAAAAAGGCTTACTTGGAGGGCGATGGGAGAGCATCTGTTCAGACGGAGAGTGAACCAGAGGGGCACTCCTCGGCCATCTGGACGAGCAGCTCGGCATCCGCTGGGGCTTTCACAGCCTCTCCATCCACCAGCAAAGCACTTTGATTGTTCGGGGGGACGGCTTGAGGGAAGAGAGCCGGGAAAGGGGGTCGGGAGCTCAGGTCGTAGTCGCTCCTGCCTGCCGGGTCTGGGCTTGTCGCCCGGGGAAAGCGGGGTTGTTTTTGTAGCCCCGGGACAGCAAGGAACGAGGATTTACCCCCATGCAAAAACAGTCCCATTAAAGGGCTGGTGACAGTCGTTGTCCTGCTCAGATTAATAAACCAGTAGATTTGCAGGTTGAATACAACAGCAATAAAAGACGTGGCAGCACCGAGGCAGGCTCTCCCCTCTGCCACGTTCATAAATCACAAGCCCCGCGTGCGTCCGTCCTCTCATCGTAGCTCTGCTCAGAGCCTGACCTTTCCGAGCCCAGCGCCGGCACGTCCGGAGGCGCAGCCCCTTCCCACGCTCGCTGCCAGCCCGCGAAGAGGGCAGCCCCCGTCTCCTCCTCCTGCGTGGTCTCCTCGCCTGTGCCGCGTGCAGGACGCCCTGCAACGGCCTTCAGCGCAGACCACAACCAACCGCGGCTGCATCAAGACGCCCAATAGTCTCCTCACCTCCTACCCTTGTCTCCGGGCTAGGCCAACACGAAATGCCTCTGGGGCGTATTATCAGCCATGAAAACGGCGCCTTGCGTTTTTCTCTGTCGGGGACCGGCTCCCCGTGCGCTGCGTCGGCTGGCAGCGAAGGAGGATCTGGTGACTGAAGTGAACGTCCCTACGTCCTGGCTTGCAGGTTTGTCCAAGCACGTTGCATTAAGTAAAGCTTTTCCACGTACGACAGTACTCCGTGATCACAGACTTTCTAGCATCAGACCACCTTCGCTCTTTGAGCCTGAACAGTCAATTCACCATTAAAAGCGACGATTGGGCAAACTCGCGAGGTGCCCAGTTCTGCCTTGGCATGCGCAGGGCTGGGCGCGAAGCCTCGGGGAAACCGGACTTCAAGGAAACCTGTCAGACAAGGCTCTTTGGGCAAGTCCGATATATCTTTTATCAGACCGACTCAAATCTGAGATATCACATTTACCCAAAGGACCTTGTCTGCCCCTGTCCTTGGACCAACACAGCCACAACCAACACCCGGTACGAGTGTCTGCACTCCTGCGCTCAGAGCTGGCTAGCAAACCCCCCGGCACAAGCTTCCTCCTAGCTCTCTCCTTTCGGACTTTGAGTCCCAACAAAGTACCGAAAAAAAATCCTAAAAAAATTCCCTGGCATTAAAAATGATCCGTTTGAATCTCCTAAACTCTAAAAATAGGAAGAAGTCCCAAGATAGGCAGGAAAAAGCAGTCCTCAAATCTTGCCCTCGCCCGAAGATGTATGGTGCTATTATTGCACAAGACTTCTTTGTCGGGAAATCAGGACGAGGGGAACGAATCACAGACTCGGCTTAAAATAGCCTCTTAGACATTTCCTTGAGCCGCCGCGCTCTCCCAAACATGCTCGTCATCCGGACCCCGTGCGCGGGAGCCATGAGCGTCTGCCCCCAGCCCACAAAGAGTGGGCTCCTGGTCCTGCCAATGGTCACCGCCAAATCCCCAACGCTGGCGTGGGGCCTCCTCGAAATCTGGCTCACGGCACTAACCAAGGCGCAGCGCGCAGGTGTCTGCGGCGCGGAGCGAAGCCATCCCAAAGGACACCCCCGTCCGTGTCCTCGGCAGGAGGACCGGCACCGGACCGGTCCTCGTCTGCCAGGCTGTGCAGGGCAGCGCTGAGGCGTGCCGGCAGGTGGGCCACGGGCAGAGCCCGAGCAGAAACGCGGCCCCGGTTGTGGGTACCCAAGAACGGCTCCTCCTGTGCTGCCCCGGCTGCTCCGACAACACGCGAACGTTAATGCTGCTTGCAAAGCGGAGCTGAAATGGGTGGTAGGCAAGGCAAGGGGAAAGCACTCCTCCGAACTCCCCGTTTCCTGCACGGGAGGAGAACGGCAGCATCTGCTCTCATCAAACGGCTTCAAATGAGGGTAAACAATAGTCAGAGAGTCCAATAAATCAGAGGAGTGCCTATCTGGAGCGCAAGGCAGCTCAGGAAAATAGCAGGGCTTAGCTTGCTTGCTTAAAGATGCAGCAGCTCCAGAGATTTACTGCAGAGGAAAGTGATGCTTCTGAAACGCATCTCATCATGAGGAATGCCCTGAAACACTGGCAGGCTCTTATTTTCCCCATCTTCACTTGGTGTCACCGTGCTCTTTCCCTTTCTCATCTTTCACCCTTTCTTTCCTGCGTCAACTCGAGTGAACGCTCTCCTCCGGCGGATCGCAGCGTCAGCCCCCGGTACTCGTCTACATCACAACTACCGACACCAGCTGCACCGAGCCCCCCACTCCTGGGGACTAGACCAGGTGGACTTCAGCCCAGACCCACCCTGGCAATGCTCACGCTCTCTGCACGACCTTCATGTCCTGTAGAAAACCAAAAGCAGAAATCAAACCGTTGGAGGAGAAAGGATCTCAGCTTTTCCTGCAGAAGCAGGGTTCGGCTGCATGGCAATCCAGGTCTTCCTCCTGGAGACGGTCCATAAATACCCCGACTCGTTCAGAGGCCGTGCCAGGCTGAGTCCACTTCAAACTTAAAAGCTCCCTTTGCTAGACAGCTTTCAACACGAGAGCACCTGGAATTCAAAACACAGACAAGCACGTTTCCCGAGTCAGTACCGTGTCTAAAACGTGACTGTTTGCAACCATGCCTTGCCAAGAGATCTTGTTAAACATCTTCTACGATGGCTAAGTATGCAGGAAGTCACATCCAGCAGTGGGGTTTCAATTCCATTAAAACCTGAAAAATCACAACGCCTTGGGAAAACGAAGGGGACCCTTCGACACTGCAGCGGTAGAGCTAATCACAAACATTGTCTTGCTGCCTTTCTACGACTAGTTTGGAGCGTGCAAAGTTCACAAGTTGTGGAAGAAGGTGTTAACATGTTGAAGGGTGCACCAGGTCAAATAACTATTTAATTTCTGTTTTATCAAACTTGGCAGCTTATGTCTTTTTTCTTTATTAGGTCAAGAAACACCCATCCATGTTAATATGGGTGAAGGGGTCATTATTTTCAGATTAACAGATTACATTCATAACATGCAATTATCGCATAAGCAGCAAGTTTATCATTTTTTTACGCTGTGGTGCAACTCTTGCACACTAACTGCCGCTATTTAACGTCGCAACGAGCCCAGAGGTCGTTTTACATTTAGGGTCTGCTTCTGAAATGTATTCAATGGCAGTCCCACGTAATCTCAAGTTTACGAAGATCACTTTGTTCGGAGAAGACTCACAAGCTCAGCTCAACTTCACAGTGCAGTTTCAGAAATTCATGCTGAAATCCGGCTTTTGAACGACATCCTCGATTACGGCCAGATTTGGCCTCAGCTGGAGCCGGTCGCCCGGGCGAAACTGCGGCCGGGCCAGAGGAAGACCAAGTCCCCCGCAATCGTGCGGGAGTCTGGAGGGCTACAGACCCGGAGCGGCAAAGAGCGTGAGAGCGATTTCCCTCTTCATGGGCTAGCCTGAAGCCAAAAACTGCACAGCTGCCCAGGGGGTGGCAGGAAGAGGAACAGCGGTTCGGGAGGGGAGCGCAGTGACCCCGGCATAGCCCAGGAGGAGGACGTGCGAGAGCGGTGCTGCCATAGGGCTCACAGGGCAGCCTCTTGCCGGGGACCTGGGTGAGATCCGTACAAAGCAAAGGACTGAGATTCCCGATAAAAAACCAACACCCCCGCCATCTGTTAGCTGCCAAACCCCAACCTCCATGCGCGCGGAGGCAGGCGGTCGGTGCTCATCGACTTCGTAAGTCCGTGTCTTTGCTGCCGAATTCCTTCCGCTTCCCCAGAGCGTGGGCTGGCTACCGGGGGAAGCAACGCTGGAAAGGCTGGAAGAGTCACCGTCGTATTTAAACAACGTCACTCCTGGAGCAAAGGGACAAGAGCACTACGAGCTCCTCCAGGTCCCCAAAACACCCCTCGGGTGAAGCCTGGTGATCTCCCTCGCGTGAGCCACCGCTCCCCGACCACGTCGAGAGCACACCCTTGCCAGGCTCAGCGCCGGCACCCCGAAACACCCCGTGTACCTGACCCGCAGGCCACTGGCACAAGGGGCCAGCTAATTAGCACTGCAGCCTACCGGTGCCAATTAAACTTCCACACCCAGGGCTACACAAGCGGTCCTGCTCCTGGTTGAGAGGTAGCGTGTACGGAGCAGGATGGCATGTTTGAGGGCACTGGCCTGGAGGAGGAAATCCTGTTGCAGGAATGGGTACGGCTGAATAAGGCTTCTCTGTGTACCAGCCCTACAAACGCCGGCTCACATGAACACAACACTGTCCCCCAGGTCATGGCACTGCTCACATGCATCAAGTTTGGCATGTGAAATGCCCATGAGACAAGGGACTTAATTATTTAACCCTACTTCTTTTGCAAGCACAAAACGACGATGCTTCTCAAGAGCAGCGCCGTGTAGTCAGGAAAGGTTTCCAGTCCTAGGGAACATGATCTTCTCAAAGGCACCCGAGGCAGAGGTAACCAATCCATCCCATCTCAAGTCAGGGCACGCTCGACTTTCCAGTATCATTTGCTGTCACTAGCATGATTATCAACCAGTCTCCCCTTCTCCAAATTCCAATGTCAGAAGAGTCTTTAATATTAAACAGCTGGCAAGCCCGACGCACTGGAAGCAGGATGATCGCTCGCACCTTCGTCACCTCTTGGCTGGACTACAGCGCTACGGCGTACTTGGGCAGGAAGCCTTTGGCGCACAGGAAACTCCAGATGGCTCAGACACCGCAGACCACCATAAACGCATCAAACCTGCCCCGACGCTTCCCATTCATTTCCCCAGTCTTCCACAGCTTGGGATGAGGATATCCAAGAGCCAGCCTAAAGCTCACGATAAAGACCGTGGTGAAAACCTCCACCCGTCTCGCTCAGTGGAGTTTAAAGCTCACTTGTGCAGGAGACGGGGCTGGTCCCAGTCCTTGGAGGCAATTTCTGCAGAAACCAGGAGCCCTCACATGCCTCTGTCCCTTCTACTCTTAGTGCAAGACGCGTTTATGGGCCTGCCTCGTCTA
The DNA here is from genome assembly GCF_030867095.1 of Alligator mississippiensis. NCBI lineage: Eukaryota > Metazoa > Chordata > Crocodylia > Alligatoridae > Alligator > Alligator mississippiensis. The sequence continues at coordinate 82,624,377 of NC_081831.1, forward strand.
ACCCAAGCATAATCGTATACGGTACAAGCCAAAGGACTCCGCTGCCCCCACTTCTGCCCCTGGGGAGAGCCTGACACATGCCAGGCCTGCTACTTGCATGCGTTATTGCAAGCAGCGCTAAGTGCGGCGCAAGGACCGCGTCTCGATACAACACAACTCTCCTTCCCTGCAATCTCTGACCCGCGTTTCCACTCCAATCTGGCATGTTCAGCACAACACAGGCAATCTGCTCATCTTGAGAAGCTGCCAATGTGCTGTATGTATTATTTTAACTTACGATTTGCATTTCTTATTCATGTGGGGTTTTAAAAAAATCATCCTCAATTGATGAATGATTTGCAGCGTCCCATTACTTTGGAGGTGCTGATGTACATCGCACTGCCGAGAAGATACAACTTTATTGCAGCTTCGAAACGTCACGCTACAGGACTTGCAAGGTCGCCAACCCCAGAGCACACAATTCATTACTGTCAGGCCATTCCACTAATTTTGTCTTCTAATTAATTGTTGCTTTATTATTATCTCAAAAAATGCTTCCGAGTCACGGCTTCCAGTTCAACCCACTCTGCCAAAACTGGACCACCCAAGGCAAACAAGAGGTTTAGTCTTAAGAACCAGTCCACATCCTGGAAGGTGACTTGGTTTTTCCTAGGGCTTGCATAAAATATAAGGTTAATAAAAAAATTCAAATCAAGCAGGCTGGTAGTTTGAAAGAGAGATCAAAGGATCCTACCTAGCACTTTCTACCCATAAGGTGTCGATGGTTTGGATATCTCATGAGCCCTCTCCACAGAGCCCTGACCGGACTGGTTAGGAGGTAGGCCATGAGTCCCATCCCAGCCCCTACTTCCAGCTCTCCCCACAACTGGAGAACGGGGCATTTTGGAGAAGAGACGGTCGGGGCTACGACCTGAGCTCAGGGTGGGAAACGGGCTCCTGGCTGCTGGTACTCAAAGGCCAAGCCTGGAGGGGCAGCTGCAACTCTCGATTTGCAGATAGTGTCCAAGCCCATTTGCAAAGCACTGGATATAGGGGTTTTTACGCTCATGTTAATTTTCCCTTTCAGCGGCACTAAGAGTAGTGTCCGCTGGTACGGTCGTACTGCTACTGGCGATCCTGAAGGCACGAGGCCTGGTAAGAACGTCAGTTCTTGTTATAAAAGAGCAGTGCCCTAAGCAGCACCACCAACCAACGCTGCATTTCCCGGCTTTGCTGCTTTGTGCTCTCCTCTTTGGTGAACGTCTTGTTTTGCCTTCAAGGAAAAAGAGCCTGAATCCAAGCAGCAGCAGCAGCTCCAGCTCATCGGTGGGGAAAACACTCTTTACCGCAAGAAGGAGAGTTACTAGCCTTAACAGTGTGTAGGAGACCAGAACAAGGGCATGCCCTCGAAAAAACTGCAACAGCTAAAGGCAAAGGGAATAATGGATGCTGTTAAACTACAGCTCTGCCTTAATACTTTATATTATTTCAACTGGTTTTCCCTTTGGTTTTCCTTTCCCTTTGTGAGTTTTACATATGGACGAGATGGTTGTTGCCACGGGCAAGACAAAGCGGAGGTCTCCATACTCAACACCCCGAGCGTTGTGTACCCGTCTACGGCTGTACAGCAACGGGGTCATATTAACACCGCTGTCGCTCCGGGCCTATTTATCCCATCAAATTTAATACAACTGTTTTGAAGGCACTGAGTTTCTCAGGGATGTTTTATTTGACTACCTGGACTGCGCCATGTCCACGTGTTTCACTATCTGGAGACAGTTTTTTTCCAGGAATCATGGAGCCGCACTAATGAAGTCATCAAGGAGTTGTTTTACCCAGACAGGAGCATGCCAGGCCCAGACAAGAGCATTGCCCTGCAGCCCCTGTGCGTAGAAGAGAAACAGCATACCCGCACCAAGCACTACGCAGCTGCGCCAGACCCTTCACGTGACACGGGACCGCGGCCCCGAGCCCGCGAGCCCAGGCTGCCAACGCTCACCAGCCCAGGAGCCGGCCGTCGGGAGTTTCCGATGAGTTCAAATTCCCAGCGTAGGGTTTTACCTTCCTGGGCTTTCCCAGTGTAGGGTGCAAGCAAACCCAACACAGGATTTCATTAATTCATAGCATAATAAATCACTCCACTATTTGAGCAATGAATCACAAATTTCTTTTGTAAACCGAGGCTCCACCGAAGGCAAAGAGCAACAGGTGCACACAAAACAGGTTAATAGATGGTGAAATAAATTGGTCATTTAGAACCAGGCTATTATTAGATGCCTCCGACGTTTTCTCCAGCTACTGCAATGTCCCTTTTGAACCTAAACAATATCAGCTATTAAACAGATGGCTACATGCTAAATACGTTTTAGAAAAGCAAATTATTTAATTTGCAGGTTGCTGCATGAAATATTAACTGAAAGCAGTTAACAGAGGCACTGCGCTGCCGTTTTATGTATTTACTTATTTTTTATTAGATTTATATATTTTTTTATTATTATTTAATAATAATAAAGTGTTATTCCCAAAGTGTTATTCCCAAAGTGTTATTTTCTGCTTTTGCATGCCAAATTGATTCTTGAGAAATCTGCTTTTTACACAGCTAGGTCGCTAAAAAAAGAAGAGTTTCAGACAACTTGATTTAGGAAGGAAAGACTCCGCATCTTGCAAACAAAAACAGCTTTCTGAGAAGACATGCAGGTTTCTGAAGGACTCTTGAAAACACAGGTTCCCCGTACAAAACCCTTCTTTGTTTGCCGCGTTATCTCGACTGGTCGGGACGTGGAGGCCCCCCCGCCGACAGAGAGGTGGCGAGGCTGGGGGCCACCACGGGAGGCCTGGGGCACTCGCCGGTCAGCAGTAAGCGATGGCAAGGCTAGTGCCCGTAGCCACGTCGCGCCAAGCACAAAGGTCTGCGCCACTCAAGGAACATGTTCGCATCTTGATGCCAATCTAGGAAGACCTCAGAGCAATTAACCCTAGGGATGGAAGCAGAGGGGTAAAACCTAACGGTGTGCCCGAGCAGAGAGCGCCACATGCTCAGGGAACATAGGGAGCCTGGCTTCCTCCTAGCGTACTCACCCCCCTTCTCGGCACCCAGCCAAAAGACAGATAACTAGGAACATGTGGGAGGCTGGGAAGAGAAAAAAACCCGGCTTCCTTTGCTTTGAAAGAGACCCCATCTACAGTCTGACCCTAGATGGTTGCACTACGAGCCGATTTATTCACAAACATGTTTGCCTTACGCCCACCAGCGGGACTGGATGTGAACCGAGAAGAGTGTTATGTCGCTGCAGTACAAAAGCTCTAATAAATTAATTATTCTGGACCAATATCTATTCTAGCACAGTGGTGAGAGAGGCAACATATGGCTGGATAATTAAATCTACCCAATAATAATGACTATTAGCATGATGACTGATACTAACTGGACAGAAAGGTGTAGGCAGGCAGAGCCCAAGAACATTCAGTACCCCGTATATTTGCGCTACCCCATATATTTTGAGAAACAGCTTCCTGCCTTGAAACCTGCTCTCCGTCATGCTGGATTTCTGTACGGCCCCCACCAACGTTTCCTTAGCAGACTCCCCTCTGCAAAGGGTCACGATGTGTTAGTTGTGAAGCACCCAATTGCCGCAAACTGCATTGTAGCGTTGCCGCATTATCCGTCCAGCATTATTAAATGAAACCTTCAGTTTGCTTTGCAAAAACAGTCCAGAACCTGAGAGGGCCCATGCACTAGTTCAGATGGAAAGATGAGAACGCTCTTGAAGCATCGCTGCTGTGTCGTCCTGCCCTGTACGCGGGTGGCATCGATCTCGGCAGGGCCACCTGGATGTCCTGGGCTCAGGACCTGACCCCTACAGCCCCCTCCACACATGCAGATAAAGGCACGGTGGGATCTAATGTGCAATGCACTCAATCACATGCATGGCAGGAGGCACGATTGTGGGAGCATGCATTAGATCCCATCGTGCCTTAATGCCAATGCAGGTGGTGCCCAATCCCAGGCTCCACCTGCACTGGCAAAAAGCAAGCTCCCACGGCTGAGAGCCCTCCAGCTGAGGGGTTGCCAGCTGCAGGAGGACCCCACGCACCCCGTAGTCTCCCAGCCTCAGGGGGTATAAACCCCTGGGCCGGAGACATCACCAGAGCAGCGATGTCCCCCCTGGGGTTTCACGCATGCCCCAGAGCTGGGAGATCACAGCTGCCAGCCCCAGCAGGGTCCCTGCACCGAGCGGCGTGCTGCGGGACCCAGCGGTGGGACTCCAAGTCCTGGCAGCGGTGGGGTGCTGCCGGGACTCAAGCCGGGAGCTGCTGGGGCTGAGAGTCCCCAGAAGTTGCAGGACTTGCCCCCCTAGCTGGGCAAGGGGCACCTCTGCGGCTGATAGGGCTCCCTGCTACACCTGCAAATTAAAGCTCAACAGCAACCAGCTACAAAGTTAGTACACAGTCCTGAGGTCTAACTTTATAGCTGGTTGGACCCTTGAATCGTGCAATAAGTACTTTGCACATGTAACTGGTCTCAAGGTAACGGCACAATTAATCAGTTAACTGCACGATGCCTGTAACGTGTAGAGGAGCCCTCAGGGGTAGCACCATCAGGACCTCGTTACACGCCGCCTGGCGCTGCTCAGATGTTGGCCGGCGTTGGGGCCAGCTCGAGGAGCGCGCACGCCTTAAGGTTAACACCTTCTCCGACTCTCCCCTGCCTGCACAACTGAGAGTTGCCAGGGAAGGGCTGGCTTCTATCCCTGCCCCAGGTGGGGGTGAGAGATGGGTTGGGGGGGGCAGGAACATGAACCTGGGAGGTGGAGAGTTAATGGGATAGGGGTGGGTAATAAAATGGGAGGTGGAAAGGAAACAGGGCTGAGGGGTGGGTGGTGAAGTGAAGGAAATGGGCCTCTGACGGATAAAATAAAAAGAATTTAAAAAGAAGTGCGGAGGAAGTAAATGAAAGGAAGTCTCATGTTTTAATAAATTGGGATTCGGGAGTGGTGACGAAAGGAGCTTTCTGAGGCGCTACTGCCCCTGCCCCGGGAAGGAAGCCCCAGCTCACGGGGACCTGATCCAGCCCTTCCCTTGCTCCCCCCAGCCCGCAGCCCCCACTCCTGGCCCCGTCCATGCCCTGGCATGTGCTCTCCAGGCTGTTTGCACGGGGTTGCACACTGCGGGGGGGGGGGGGAGAAGGTGGCACCCCCGGGGGCAGGAGGGGGAGGTGGCTTGGTGCTAGAACTGCCCCATGGGCAGCAGAGCTCAGGGAGTGGAAAGTTTGTCCACACAGAACAGAAAGGTGGGGAGGGGACATTGCATCCTGGGATGCTGGAGGACTACAGCTTGGGGGGGCTCAGAAACTTATGCTGCTCCAGGGCAGTTTTCTTTAAGCCACCTCAAGTGTCCTTAACCCTTGTTCCAGGTGCTAACGTGTGGGCAATCCAGGGGTTAGGAGCTCCAGGAGCTGCCTAAAATTAGTAAGTAACAAGGCCCTGAGGCCGGACACTTGACAGCTCTAGAAGTGGGTGCATGTTTGGTGCAGGAGTGTGGAAGCCCTGTGAAAAGGTATTGAGCGTACTCCATCCACGGGCCTGGCGTCATCACTATTCCTAAGCCCCTTAAGCAAATCAAAACCACACTCTGTTTTGTGACCAGGCTGGAAGCAAAGGAGCTAAACGCCACCAGAAAGGCTATTCTCCAGTTGTTTCCTTTTATTCAAAGCATCCAGGAAGAAAGATGGAAATCACGTTCTATCGTCTACACATGAACCATTCTTCCAACACGTTGTTTCTAACGGGAAAGATGGACTAGAGCAGTGGTTTCCACCTTTTATTCGTAGACTCCTAAACATTTCGAAGAGAGGCGCAGACCCCTTTGAAGTTCGGACCGGCGGTGCGGACCCCTTTGAATTGTGAGTGTGGGTATTCACATATTTTTGACTGATCAGTCATCATTTTTAGACCCCTTAGACGTCGTCTGCGGATGCCACGGACCACGGGTTGAAAACCACTGGACTACAGTGTTCAGGGGGTGGAGGTGGAAATTGGGAAACAGCATTTGTTTAAGACAGATTTAAGACCCCCAGATCTGGCACAAAAGGGAACGAAGAGGAGACTTGATACACAGGAACTGAAGAGGGGTGAAGACACAGGCCATACGCACGTGTGCGTAAAGGAGGCACGCGGCAGCATCCCACCTCGCGTTCTGCACCTTCGGCTCCTGTGTCCTGCCGAACGGGCCCCGACTCTCCGCCGGGAGAGGGAGGAAAGACAAGCCCCACGATCTGGATGACCTGACAGAGCCTGGGGCATCCCACCCAGGTTCTCCAATGCTTTCCACAGACTCGTTTCTCAAGCCCCGATGGGCTGGGGTTGCTGCCGAGCTACGCACTTGGGAGGTGGTAAGGGAAAGCACTGTCCCTCTGCACCGCCGTGATGCTCGGGGACAAAGCGATGGCACCGTTATGTGCAACAGGTGGGGGAAATGAAATGGTACCAGCTCCCTGAGTCAGGTCTTCCAACACATGCCAGGCAGGACACAAAGGAAGCCTACGGCACAGGCACACACTGCAGCGCTCCAGGAAGAAAACGTGCGCTCTCTCTAACGGCTACTGCCAATTACTGCGTTTGTGGGGGAGGACTCGGGGTCCAAACATGACAAGGAGCTAACATGCGCTGCCCTTCATCATCTGGTGCTGGATCATAGGAGGTCTGGCTCCTGCACAGGTGTGTCTGATGGGGACCGGGGAGAGGAAGACCCTGCCCTCTCCCTGCCACCCGGCGCGCTCTGGAGAGGAGGTGCCATTCCTCCCCTTAGCACCGTGCATCACTCTCCCACCCTGCCACATGGATCCAGCAGAATCTGCACAGCCTTTTGCACAGAAATCCACCAAAACATTTATATTGTTCATTAAAAAGTCAAAGTAGTTTTATTCTTTCATAGTTTTAGATGCAAGAAAAAAAAAAAAATAATGAAAGAAAGCGATGTAGAGAGGCCTCATTAGAAGCACCGCATAAAAGCACTGTTGCAAACTGGTAATAATATACTTTGCAGCTGACATTTTATTTCTTTTGCAGAGGTATTAAAGAGCTTGAAATAAAAGAAGATATATAATAAGGAAAGAAATCCTTAAGCTGTATTAGCATTTTTAAACGTTCTAAAACTGAAGGGCTTTTCAACATTTATGACACAAAGGTTTAAAAACTTAACTATTCAGGCAGGTTGCCGTGTTGTAAACTACTGGCCGCAATGGCTCTGTTCTGCTCCTTATTCCGACAGAAGCAAAAGAGTTTGTGGTAATTAAGAAATGGGGCTGGGCACTGCTTGATCGCTGTCTACCGATGCTTGCTTTTTCCGCTACCTGTTTAGCACTGAGGTCGCCTACCCTCCCTACAGCAAACAAGCAGCTTTGCTTTGCCATCCTTACAGAAAGCATCTGTATTCGGCTGTTGAGTGAACCTCGCTGTGCGCGAGCAGTGAAATAAATTGTGAGCCTGATTTGTTCTCTGGTTTACACCTACGTTGCACTCAAGACGGAGGAATTGCATCTATTCATGAAAGCTTTACTTCTTAGCTATGGCCCAAACACCAACCACAAGGAGGGAGACTGGGGGTGGGAGAGGGATAAAAATCCTATTTTGTGAAGAAGGTTGGCTGGGGGAAGAAGCAGCGTCTCTCTCTAGCTCAGGCTGCTTTTGCACGCATGTGCTAGTATTGCAGGCATCTCAAACATACTGCTGAACAGATCTGAAATCTATTTGAAAAGTTCCATTTAATTCACTCCGTGCTTAAGGATATCACCTCCTGTTTGCCGGATGAAGTTGTGGAGAAACAGTTTGGCTGCCAGTAGGCACAGTGATTTCTGGTCGTCCCGAGGAAGGAAGAGCAGATCCGGAGGAACGGACCGCGCTGGCTCCGGCTAGGTTTTTCACAACAGCACGGTTTGAACATAAAGTATAAAAGAGTAGCCAAAGCCACGCGATGCGGACCGTTGTGATCTGTAATATACCCTGCAGCCGACCTACACCCGGGGCATCCCACCGTGTCCCTCACGCTGCAAGCGGCTCCAGGAAGAGCCCGCGGCGTTGTAGCGGGTACAGCACAGGCGTACGGTGCGGTATCCACACTGGGGAGGGCTGCTCCTCAGAAACCAAGGGCTTCCTGAGCTGGGAGTCAGAGACTGGAGCAACCAAATGCAAAGCAACCTTCAGAAGCAAATCTGAGTTCTAGCTAGGGCTTGGGCATGTGATGTCAGCCTCCTAATGAGCACAGCAGCTAAAGGACTGCGCTTAGCACATTATGCAATACTGTCATGCGATGACGGGATGCGGCAGGCAGGTATCGTCACCACCAAGGCGCTGCTTGCCAGGTGCAGAGCCACGAATGCGTCTGCAGAGGAGCGCCAGTTAAAATGGTCAAGGGAGCGCTGTTTGCTCGAGATATTTCTGTAACCCTCTTTACCGCAACCTGAGATGAGATGAGCATAGTTGTCCTCCCCGCAGGGCACCTGTGAAACAGGGCAGGGGTATTTTCCCTGTTGTACAGATGAGGAAGGGAGACGCAAGGAAGCTACGCAACCAGAAATCTGCCAAGACTGACCCCGAGTCTCACAAGTCCCAGGCTAACACCAACCGCTGGACCGTCCTCCAACGGGAGCCCCGTGCCTCGGTCCTGTTGGCACCTGTGGAAAATCCTGCTCCCATCCCACCACCAAGGATCGGCTGCGTGCCGTTACAGGAAAACTATTACAGACACAGTGAGAAAGTTTTAAAAAACTCTTTTTCTAATACTTTTTTCCCTATCCCACCCCCATTTATGGTTCAAATACAAGTGTACAGGGATAGAAAGGGTATGTCCTCTTCCCTGAAACCACCAAAGTGTTTTAAAATAGCCTTCTGCTATGTAATAATACAGTCCCATATCGCCCTAATTACTTGGTCCCAGAGCCACACCATCATGATGCCAAACCACCTTCCCCTCCAGCCCTCCTCCCTCCCAAAAAACCCCTGCGAGGATTTTATTTTAAGTAAGCAATACAAAGCAGGGGCAACTAAATATTTAAAAAGGAAGAGCCCAGTTCCATAAGAATAATGGGAAAAAGAGAGAGAGAGAAAGAAAATGTGAATAAGCACAATGGTTTTTCAAAGGCAATTCAGGAGGCACCAGCTCCTTAGTTCATGTTATAAGGTTAATGCGTGAACTAAAGAAAAACTGGAAGCTTTGTTGTAAAGCTCACATATTTCTGGAAACAGGCTCAGAATTCAAACATCACGTGAGACTGTTCAGGCAGCCGGTTATTCAGATAACTGCGCCTCGTCTAGCTCCCCTAAAAGCATCGGTGAAAAAAAATGCAGAAACGCTATCAGTTTGGATTCTTTAAATGGACTTTAAAAGCTAGTGTCTATTTTCAGAAGCAGAGCCGTGGCGCAGTTTTTCCCCCTGGGATTCTGCATCGTGGCTCAGCTCCAGCACCCAAACAGGGATTTTCAGGGTGGGACCAAACTGAAATGCTAAATGCACAACCAAGACACACACCTTCACCAACTTCTTCCCATTGCAGGCATGCTGAGCGCTGTTTGGAGACCAAGGACAGCAGAAAATGCCTCTTGCTCAAAAACAAGACAAATGCACTGAGGAACCACAGTTCATTTCAGTAAAACGGACAGCGGGGTTCAACCTTTTTGGCACAGCATGTATTGAGTTTCCATAAGGAAGCAATTGTTTTATAAAATCTGGTGGGGAAAAATAAATGTTTGATTGAAACAAAATCAACATCCCACTCTGTCCAAAATTACCTTTTCAGGCCTTCATGGAAATGTTTGATTTTGTTCTTGCTTTATTCTAGAATGGGGGAAGAACTCCAAATTGCTTATGGGTATATACAGGTTAACTTTGGCCAATTCAGCAGTTTAATCCAAGCCAGAAAATACGTATGTACCGCTTATCGAATACATACGCCAGCCTTTACAAACCAGGGGTCGCAGCTGGAGCTGACCTAGGAGGTAGACTAGATTTCTAATCCGTGATGATTTACACAATAAAGAGCTCAAAAAATCCCATCAGCCCCGTTTCTTGGACGTTTATATCCAACGTGCTTCAAATGCTCAGGTTATGCATCGGGTCTCTGCTGCCAGCACTTCTGCACAGATTTTCAGGTCAGGTTGGCGATTAAGCAGCAACAGAGAAAAAGTAAAGCGATCACGGTTATCACCACGCAACTACCTCCAGGGCTGCTGCAATATTTCCTCTGATCATCTTCCTCCCCAAATTTCATAACGATTTTATCCAGTAGCCCCGAGCATCTGACATTTACAGAAAAGGATCCTCTGGACCAGCGGGAGAGCACTTTTCACGCGGGAATGCCCATCGGGGAACATGCTGCCGTGCAGACAACTTGGGGCGGGGGGAAATCACTGAGGACCTGCTCTGGGAAACGAGCATCTCTTGCTCAACATCGAGCACACGCAGAAGAGGAACAGGTCGCATGCTGCTAGCGGACCGGTGGCAGGCAAAGAGGCCTGCTCGGAGAAACCAGGTTTCTCGATCTCATTTGCTTACAGATGACTCTGGAAAGTTTCCCAGACGACACAGCTGCTCCTCTACTTTATTGTGCAAGGATGACACGGAGCTGGAGGATCAGGGCAGCACTCGCCTCCCTCCGAGGACGGCAGCTGGGGCTGGGGACCCTGCGCTCTCTCCTGCAGAGCCCTGCACCTGCGCAGGTCACAGCCGGGATAACTGCGCTGTCCTGCAAAGGTGCAAAACTGCATCACGCTGCGCTGCAGCCTGAGGACCTCACTAACGTAGTGTTTTCCTCACAAAACTAGTTACAGAAAACACCGACTACCACCAAACCTGGTGCTGAGCTGCTGCTTTGCTCTAAAAAGGAAAATCCTATGATCCAATACATGTAAAATATATCAGTTCATAAAAAAGAAACCACGTTTAGTTTGCAAGGGAAGTCTCAGCCTGCAAACGCTCCTTGCAGGTAGGTCAGGCAGGACCTGAACAAGCTGCGGGTAGAGTTTGCTTTGTTTCTGCATTTCCCAAACCTCTTGCGGTGCTTTAGGGTTCGATGGACAGGAACCCTTCGATCAAAATTTAAAGTTATTACCTTTAGGCCTAGCACAAGCACGAGTCTTGTGGTCCCATCACCTATCGTGGATGCACACAGCCCACATTCACGTTGCACCAAACATTGAGATGCAGTTAAGTCCTTGCAGACCATGAGAAGTGACGGTCGCCCAATCTTGCTCAGATCAAACTATGCAGCACCTCATTTGGCGCGCCGTTCTGAAGAGGAGCGAGTGCCTTGCAGATGATGAAGCTAGCCCACCACATACAGGCCCACGTGCCAATCCGGGGTATGCCCATGCAGGAGGGGGGAGAGGAAGCCCCAGGCACAGACTGGTTTTGTGGCAGGTCTGCATCACTTCTCAGTGCAGCATCACCATTACCATTTCTGAGTGCCCAATAAGTGAATGCTAATATATGTCTAGTCTCACTGTCCAGGCATCACCAACCATAATTCATTAAGATCATTTGTACTGCCTAGTAACCCATGTGTTATGGGAAAATGCAACACGTCTAACAACACCACGGAAAGCCGTCTCTCTCCGGGCACGTGTTGGCATTCACCAGGGACCTAACGGTTGTGCGCTACGCTCCCGCTCCAGAGGAGGTTTCCTTATTAAGGGCAGACTCTGTGGCATCTCATTTTTCACTCAGAGGTTTCCAGTTTTAGGTCTGCTTCTTGCAGAATAAAGCACACACGAGCATCTAGTTGTACAGTTGCGGAAGCAGAATATTTATGGGCCCTCCTGTTTTCTTGGCGATCACAGCCTTGCTTTGCCATCTAAATGTGCTAATGCCAAAATCAATGAGATTATGCTACACTTACAAAGGTATAATCTCTGGCTCATTAAAATCAAGTTCCCTCCAAGAAAAAGCATTTATTATCCTCTCTAGAAACAAGATTTGATTAAGTCCTTCAAGGCTAGCAGTAATATTCACTCAACACAGTACTCAGTATTGCTCCATTGGCTTCGCTTCTCCGTATGATTTCAGACATTTTCCATCTAAGTTGGAGAGAAACACCACTTGGCTTTTCTTGACATGCAGAGCTTCTCTCACTTTTTCTATGTACGAGTATTTAACGCCAACCAGAAGATGTTTTATCGCTTCTCACAGGTTATACGAGCCTGGAGCACTTTGCAAGCACATCACCATGCGTTTCAGCCAGCAGTCCAAGCCCGGTGGCCAAGGGGTTGGCGTTGTGAAGGCTCAACAGCACATGGGAGCACAGGTGTGCCCGCTATCTCGTTCAGCTACTTTGCACTCCCAGCCTGAATGAACACACACGTTTAAAGCTGGTTTGACTGGGGGCAGCCTTTGACATGAATCTGGAGCAAAACCTGAACTCACCCCTCTGGAGCCGTGCGAGAGGTCTTAGCCGCTCCACAGCTTCGCACTAGAGGAGGGTGCCCAATGCCAAGAGACTCACACGGGCTTGGACATGCGCGTGCACAAAGAAGAAAGGGTGTCGTGGAGAAGAACAAAGCAGAAACCGTGCAGATTAAAAACTGCCTCTCCTCCATAATGGAAATGCCTGTAGAATTTTAATTTAAATTGTTCAAAGCCTTGGCAGGTCTGTATGAGTCGATGGTAGTCTCTGCCATTTCCTTTTGGCTTCTGATTGCTAGTCGCAGGAACAACTCAACAATGGGCCCATTGTTTTGTTCCAAAACCTGACTGTCAAACTGGAGCAGCTGAAGATCTTCAGCTGGAGCGTCCAGCAGAACGGCGATTAGCTCTTTGTCAGCCGCCAGCGCGCGGAGGCCGCAGGAGACGCCTCCCAACACTTCCAAACCCGTCCGAAAATACAGCTGCCCGCGTCGAGGAGCGGAACGAGGTGAACACACCTCGCTCGCGTGTCTGCGCAGGACTGGGAAACACCAGTTAGGTCTTTAACCACATAAATCATCATCTGCCACGAGAATTACACACACCTGGATGCGGATGGGCCTGCCATCTGTTCTGGGCTGGAATATGACTGCTTGACAGGTACCGAAAGCGAACGGCAAATAAATAATGCAGCTGCCTCGTTTTGGTCAGGAGGAAAAGAATCGTTTGCAGCGCTCCCGTCTCTTCTAGCAGAACATTAAATTCCCCGTAAAACAACATTTCATTTAAACACCGGCGGATGCTAACTTAACAGTATGTGCGATGGTGTCCCCTGAGAGGGGCCCATTGATGCCGGCAACTGGAAGCAACAATGACAACACGCGGAAACAGGCAATCCCGGAGATCCAAATTAAATGAGAGAATAACAGGAAGATGAAAAGATGTGGACTTCCCGAGCAGGCCCAGCAGGACCTGTTTTAGGAACCCGACAAGAAAACCAGTTAATTATGCCCCGACTCACGCACTGAACCACTAGGCAGCTTTGTACGGGCTGCAAGGAAGAGTTTGTCTGAACAGAAATAAGTCTGGGTTTAGAGAGAGAAGGGGGGAGAGAGACCAACCTTTCACGGGGCTTTTCCAAGACAAATCCCTGCCTCCAGTCCCGTTGGAGGGCACTCATGCAGTCAGGGGCTTACAGGACAAGCCCGATGAGGGGAGACCGAGGGCCCTGGACCTCTCCGCAAGAGAAGGCTGAGCGGGGATCTTGTGGCCCCTACAAATCATTATGGGGACGCAGCAAGGGATCGGAGATGCTCTGTTCACCAGGGCATCTCTTGGGGTAACGAGGAACAAAGGTCACTAACTGACCGAGAGCGGATTTAGGTTAGACACCTGGATCGAGTACTCATCGGTGCACAGAAACCATCATTTCCCCCATGCTTCACCCACTAAGTTGCCGTTGCTTCCCCCCTGCATCTCGCCCTGCTGTGCAGTCCCGTCAAAGTCCTGTACCACGCTCGCTGGGAGGAAGAGAGGACGCTGGTGGCTGCGACAGCACCGGCAACACTTCCTCTCCCGTGGGATGTCCAACCTTAATCCTCTCGAAGGAGGAAAGATCCACAGGAGGAATTCAAAGAGACCGCCCCAAAACAAGCTAGGACAGGGTTGGAGTCTGCCTTCTCCTCGGTGGCTGCAGCAAGGCGCAGGCTACCTGCACGCGCCGCGGGGCGAGCAGACCCCAGGCCCAGAGCCGGCCCCTCTTGTGGGCAGCAGCCTGCAGGCATCTGGGCTCCGCTGCAGAGATGGACCGAGAAGAAAGCCCGTGCTGGCAGCCACTTGACAAACCCACCCCAGCATCGCCAACCCGAACCCCTGCTCAGAGCCTGAGCTCTCCCAGGGATCGCCACCCTGCCGGGCATCTCGGTTACCCAGCCGCGTTTTACAGCAGGGCTTCCCCCCTCTGCTAATGTCATCCCAGCTTTTAATAAAATATTTAAGCAGATATTTTCTAAATTTGCCTTTTTAATTGAATGTTTGGATTAGTTGTCTCAGAGATACTTGATATTTCCTCAAGATAAATTAACCGGGAAGTTCAAAGGGAAGATCTGACAGCAACTATTATCAAATTCATCAGAGAAACCAGTTATGTATCTGGGGAAGTGCTTCTTTTTCAATTAGTGTTAGAGGGGGGCACAAAACCTAGGGGGGAGATGGAAAAGTAATCACACCAGGCCGCGGTGGCTCTCTGCAGCCTCGAACCCAGTGCTCCAGCGGTCCGCACAGTCACGAGGGAGCAAAGGGAACATGATACACACGCAGACCTGGCCACGTATTTCACATCCAGCTCCCCAGCCTTTGCAGAAAGCATGGCTGTTCTGGAAAACGAGACTGGGTAGCACAGACTTGCAGGTCTCCGCCGTCCTGGCAGACTCTCACCTTCCCCCACGGAAGCAGACGTGTCTCTCCCTGCCTGGCGAACCCAGCACCCGCGAGGCAAGCTCGGTGGCTTTTCTCTTGCAGATCACCAGTGAACAAAGGCTGCGCGTGCTGAAGGAGGCCCTCCCGAACGCCCCAGTAACCTAGCTGCTCTCACTACGAATGGATTTGGGGGATTAGGACGCAGTAAGCAATTGCACTGGAGGATTACCAAGGAGGAACTGCATCCAGCTCATCCTCTCCAGTTTGGATGTTCAGCCATCCCTGACCTGGGTTTGGCACAAACTTCCAGTGCTTAAAATGCTTGAGGTCAGTAAGCTTGTGCTAAAAAGGTGCCCAGGTGTCATCTGGTAGCACTGTCCTCTTACAACAGGGTAATGCCACCTTTCAGGGGCTACCTTGCTTTGGTCGTTGAAGCCACGGAAACTGGCCCGGCACACCCTTTTTCCTGACCCCTTTCGGAGCAGAGACATGCGATATGGTGGCACAGTTCCAGATGTGAGTGCAGTATGAACTGAGAAATGCAACGCTGGCATTAAATAACCCCTTTGGAAGAGAGAAGTATGGCCAGCAAGCAGAACCGGGCCGCGGCAGACAAATGCCGTCGTGCAAGGAGCCGGGTATTCAGGACACTAAAAGCCACAGTGCCAGAGAGAGCAGACTCCAGCTCTGCAGCACATCGCGTGCCTGGTGTCCTGCAGAAATCACAAGCTTCCTAGAGGACACACCTACCGTAACAGACACCACGCACACTTCCTTGGTCCCCTTCCAACAGGTTGGAGTCGAATCATGGAAGCCTTGGGCTGGAAGGAGCCTCAACGCCCAGTCCAACGCCCTGCACAGACCAGGGTGCTGCTCCTAAACCACCCAGCCCCCTCCTGAAGGCTTCCCAACTTCTCTGGGCAGCTCATCCCCTGGTCCCTACTGTTCTTGAAGTTGCACGAGATTATTCTGAGCTTTAATCTAAATCTGTTTTGCTGTCATTTGAATCCATTGAGCTATGTCCCGACTGCTGCAGCAAGGGAGAACAGTTGCTCTCTCCCTTCGTAGCAAGTAGAGAGAATCCAGGCCCTCGGCAGCCGTGCCAGCTTGCCATCAACAGCAGCCCTGTTACCGCGGCCAAGAAGACTTTTAAAACTTTGGTGTACTGCACAGGCCAGCAGGCGCCCTGGCTGGGTAGCTCTGTTTACGCCGCCGGGTCGGAGGGGCTGGCATCCTCTCCCCACCCTTCTGCTGGCTGCAAGATTTGCTGTTGCTAAACCAGCCCAGAGGCCCGTCCAGCTTCTCTTCCGAAGATCTCCTATGACCCCCAAAGCTCCTCTGCTCTTGGCGAGGGAGCCAACATCATTGCGTTTAAACCACGTGTGTCGCCACCAACCCAAGCACAGTTTTATGCTTTCCCTTGTCCAGCCTCCCTCCTGTTGCTTTCCAATTCTGCCCGCTTCTCGTGCGCCCCTTTGCAAACTTTCCACGTCTTGGGTACAGCACGTAGCCGCACCGTGGAGCTCCCTACTGATCCAGGCCTGCCGTGATAAATGATCCTGCCTCGCTGTTCGCAGCCTCCACCAGAATCATTTCATAAATAAAGTTAACTCCGCTTTGGTTTTTAGCATGTACTTACATTACGAAGAGGAGCACATCTGGATGACAGCATGATGCATTTGCTGAAAGCATTGGTCCAGATTCCTCCTTTCCCTAAACAAGAACATATTTTCACTGTTAAACATTTAAATTGCCACAAGCACTTTAAGCTAGACATATTTAGGACAATTTATTACAGAAGTCATAAAATTCTTTGACATCGCTGTGGGCAAGCCACGGCCGTGGAGTTTCTAACTCTGTTGTAATTCAAGGGGATTCGTTTAAGAGAGAAATTAAATGGCGATACACAGAATTTATGGAGGAACACAGACTGCTGGTTTAATCTGAGATAACTAGAGGCTATTTTGGACACAAAGATGCACCAATTCTGAAATCTTTATTCACGTCAGTAATTTTGTTGGTCTCAAGAGAGACTATTCCAATAAAGCCTCAATAAATGTAATCTCAAGGTGGGCTCAAAAGCATTCAAGCACCGCTCCTCTTAAACCACGCTTACTTGGGTCAGAGCTACTGCTCTGCATCCTTTCCAGTTGTGGGCAGGAACGATATCCTATCAGAAAATAATCATTAAAAACCTTAAAACCCTGAAAGAGAGCATCCCTAAATTGGTAACGTGCACACACAGCACGTATGCAGAGCAGAGAGATTCTGCTCAGGGTTACCCGATTTAGATCCAGGGTGGTCAGCACGCGAGTCTGAAGACACGGGGCAGAAGGCAGGCAGGGTGGCACCGCAGACACTAGCTGGTCCAGGGGCACGGGGGTTCGGAGGCAACAGCCTACGTCGTCAGATGCGAAGACGGTCCATTCCTAGCATCAGGTGACGTAGGCTGTTGCCTACAAAAGCTCATTCCCCTCTGGACCAGTTCATCTCCATGGCACTGGTTCCCAACCTTTTCAGACTCACGGCACCCATCATTACTCCGGCCCCCCATGCTACCTCAATTTTCATACATTTTTTGACTAGAGAAAAATATAGGCAAGCAATGCTCCCGTTGCAAAGAACTCAGAAAGCTCACAACGTGCCAGAATGCCTGTAACCCGACAGATTCACACGGGCAATCTCTGGGTTCATCTTGTGAACCACGTTTGCACGCCCCGCAGTGCTGGTGTCCCGGTTAAGAACCACTGCTTTATGGCACTACCCTCCCCTACCGTTGGCCAAATACAAGCGTCTAACAGCTCATTTGACTTCAGTGCAGGTACTCACGACTGCCCTCCCCAATCAAATTGAAAGCAAAACTTGGCACAGAAGTTTATTTCAAAGAGAGCTTGGACTTTTATTCTTTGCACACTGCGGATTCCCATTGCTTCAGCACAGGATCAGACCCAGAAATTGTATTCTGTCTGAAGAAGTCTGGAAAAAGAAGATACTTCCTTTCTGCGCCACTTTTTTCTCCTCAAAGAAAAGCTATTGCTATTTAGGTGTTGTAGAGAGATTGTTATTTAAAAAGTTACTCAAAATATTATCTTTGCATTTAAATGTTTTGAGACAGTGAGCCACGGAGGCTGTTTGAGTGAGCGGGCTCTGGAGGAGTCCCAGGAGCACTCGCCCGTGTGATTTCGCCTTGCTCAGACTCGTCGCACGGCCCAGCACCTTCAGCGATCACTTCTGTCATCTCCAGAGCCTCGGCACATAATAGAGTTTAATTGTTCCTTCCACTTACCGTGGAAAAACGGTGGCTATTGCAACCGTCAGGTTTAACCGGGTCTGCAATCGCCTACAGATCAAAAGACTCATTTGACGGCAGCCATTAACACATCCCAGCATGATGCATGTGACATTTGGCAGTGTAAAATGGGCATTTTATACTGCCGGGTGGATTTAATTATTTTGTCCTGATTTACCTGTTAGAGTCCTGACACGAGACAAAAGGCCACTGCGACAGTCTGTTTTATGGCGGGCCCAGAGCGCAGCGTTACAGATGCAGGAAAGGGACTCTGCCGACTGCCTTGCATTAGCAATGTTTCAGGAACAGCAAAAGGTTGAAGGAAAGAGACCCAAATTAATAACTGCAGAGGCATAAGCTAGCTCGGCTATCGATCAGAGATGCGCCAGATCAAGGCAGTACGGCACGACTACCGGCAAGGGAAGGCAGTAAATAGAAACACTTTGGTGTACAACTGCTGGCCTTAGGTTGCTAGGCTCAGTGCAAGAAAGGGAAGAAGCGGATCGCTTGCAGAGGCGGAGGTATTGTTCCTCAGATACGGTTACATAAATGGAGAGAGGGAAGAGTTCAGAGAGGAATCGTGTTTCTAAGCACACAAACAAAGGAGAAGGTGGAGGGTGGCGGAGCCGGCAGTACTTTCTATTGCCTGGCTCCAAGGTCCCAGAAGCTCATTGAAGCCAGAACAGCCCTTGTGCTAATTTCGGTAGCCCACAGATGTGCGATCTGCATCCCAGATGTGGAGTACGCGCTTCTGGAGTACAAAGACTACACGGAGGAGGCACCACTTCCACCCCGCCTGCCACGCCGCTCCTGTTCAAGAGCCCGCGTCAGAGGAACGTTTGTCCCAGTTCAGCGCTGAAATCCAGGACCTGAACGCTGGGAAGCCAGGATCCAGAAGAGGAAGCAAGAGTCGATGGACTGCATTTGAATCTACGAATTCCCACCAAGACCTTCTCTTCCCAAAAAATTAAACACAAACCTAGAAGATTAACCTAAGCAAATGAGGGACATATCAACATAAATATATCGTGAGATGCAGAGTTTGCTCCTTCAATACTGTTAGAGGTCTATCCTCAGTTCACAGCTCTGCACTGGAGTGGTCTCAGAAGAACGAATGGTGCAGAGGAAAGCAGTTATTACTAAAATATTCAAGCACAGAAAGTTAGAAACAACTAACTTAGGACAAAAGTATGATGAGCGAGGGTGTGCAGAACTAGACCTAGATGCTGCACTTTTCCTCCTACTTTGCACTAAAATCCACACGTGCAATATTTTAACGCTTTTTCCAGACAGACTTGAAGTGGAAGAACACTCACATTTCTCGTGAAGGGGGCAGCACAGGAGTGGAGGGTCTACAGGCTTGTGAGCACGATAGGGCCTTGTTAGACATTACATTTAGCACACATTCGCTGCACTTAAAATGCTAGTGTTAGTGTCTAAAACAGGTGCCATTGCAGTGCAGCAAAGTTAGGACTTTTCCAGCTCTGGCGCGCGGTAAGCATCACCGGGAGACTGCTCAGACCACTTCCCAACTCGCAGCAAGGCTTACCGCGCTCTAAATAACACATGTCCAAGGCTCGAACGGGCTCGCTTTGTGCTATGCTGAAGCCTTTTGCAATCGCTGGCCACGTCTGCAGATAAAACTGAGTCTCTAAATACAAGACAAACCCTAAGTACTGGCAGCTTGTAAAATGCCAAGCACCGGGGATGACTATAACGTGCTATTTCGGGCTTAAGCTAACGTACAGAATGACAACAGCGCTGAAGCTCTCTCGGTCTTCCCAGAAGCCGGGAAATACAGGCCAGGACTCCCCCGGTCTTCCCCCAAAAAAGCGTCCACCTCAGCTTGACTCATGACTGAAGGAGCAGATCAATGAGAACCGAGTGAGATGTCACACAAAAATTCTTCCAGAGGAAAAACACCCAAAAAACTAATCCTACAAGCCCCCATTTCTGAATATTTGACAGTTTTGCCACATTTTGTTTTTTGTCTTTTAAAACGAGTCTAAAAATTCAAACAGCCAGTTTCTGCATTTGAAAATGAAGTATTTACATTTTAAAAATATCATGTGTAAAATTAAGTTTCAACACTCAGCGTTTTGTGTAAGCGTTGGCTGAGCTGAAACAAGAGATATCATTTGAATTTTTGATTCACAAAAAAGCCTGAAAAAAACTGTTTTCCTTGCAAACTGCTGATGTCGGTCCGAGTCACGCGCACGGGCAGTTGTACGGCGCTGCCTCACGCAGGCACTGGCTGCCGATGCCTGGATCCAGCGCTGGACAGTCCAGAGGAGACAAAAACCAACACCCGGCGCATGCATTTGCAAGCATGGAAGCGCAGGTAATAGCACGAATGCCTCAAAACATACAGCAATGTGCACGGTGCCTGGGATTAGCACGCGTATATTGTAGGGGAGTGGATGCACCTTTAACTGTTAACATATTTAAGTTGGATTCGTTAATAAATAGAGTTTAAACGAGAATCCTCCAAGGAGTCACAGTTAAGCGGTCCGTCTCCCAGTGCTGCATGGTTATGCGTGGCTTTTTGCTTCTCTCCCCTCGGTGCTTTGCTGCTTTTACCAAAATGGCAGCATGCTGTACTGAATACATGAATAAATGCTTACAACGAGGCCAACGCTCAAAGTAGGGATTTCCAGTTTGAGAAGCACACTTCAGATCTGTGCCGTTCTTAGCTGTAGGAGCGAGGCTCCACTCTCAGACAGGCTGCTCCAAATCCACAGAAGCAGAAAGAGCTCATTCACATTTAAACCGGCGAAGCACGGCCAGGATCCACTCATACACGATCGTTACACCTTAGCATGCCCAAAACCCAACAGGCTGTTCCAGGCAGAGCCAGAATCCATCCCAAGTGGCCGTTGTGTTCTGAACCTTTGCATTTCCCTGGTTTTTTAATTTGATTTCATATTTCCAGAGTCAGATTCTGCCTTAGGAAAGCAAGGTATCAACGCCTGCAGGTATCGCTGGCGGAAATAAGAGTGGAATTGAGCCCGAGACACGTGCACGCGACGCTGAAGAGCTCGATAATGACCGCAGTTAGTTCACAGCGGCATTCGAGGTCCCTCCGAGGCGCTGGGCATGGCGGGCTCCCTGCGCCGAGGAGCCGACAGTCTAACGAGCTGCTGACGCCCTGCCCGGCACGTTTATTAATTTGATGGACGCTGAAGACGGTTCAGAAGAGCAACGCACAGAGATTTGCTTTGGAAAATTGCATCTTCCGAGGCTTAGAAGTGCAAGCATGAGTCAGCCAGGCCTGGGTGACAATTGTAAGCAATTATATCATTTTTGCTGTGAAGCTGACTACTCCTACCTGTATGTCATTAAGAAAAGCGAGTGCTCGGAGCGCACAACATGTGACAGCTTATGCTTTGAACACAAGCAGAGCAGGCTTCTGGAGAGCACACCAAGGCAGAAAACAAGCCGTGATGCTGCTAGGGAGGTGGAGGGCGAGAGGATTTCCGAGCACCCTGCTGGGTTTTGCCCGCACCCTTGCAGGGGCGCACCGGCAGAACGGCAGGGGCTGGACTTTTAGACATCACTATTTCAGGCATCCAGTGCTCGGCGAGCGTGCATCCCCTCTTTGTCCTTGCTTTTAACCCTAGTCTTTAATAAAATCAGAGTTTTCTGACATGCCGAAAGATAACCGGGGGGGGGGGGGGGGGGGGGGGGAACCACAAAAGAATCAAATAGATGAGCATGGGCAAGAACCTGCCGGCTCCCCCCCAAGACTGACCCGACTTCAGGGAGAGCAGCTAAGCCAGCCTAAGCCCTTCTGCAACCCTGTACGTGTGCTCCTGGCTCTTTCATTTAATTCTGGAGTTGAGCAAACAACATTCAAAGTCTATTTTATTGAAATGGAAACCACCGAGAACAGCCTGGGCTGAAAAACCTTTATCTTGCTGCAGTTAAGGTTTCTGACCCTCCTTGTTTTTCCTCCAAAGGGCAAACCAATGCTTCATCCCCACATCCCGACTTCCCGGGAACAGCCCTTGCGACCCCAGGAGAGCAGGGCTTAATCGTGCCTCGCCGCTCTGCCGTGAGGATAACTGCCTTCTACTCACCTAACATTTCATTGCAACTCATTTGCCTCCGCGTTTGCACAGCTAACAGGAGCTCCCGTGACAGACGGCTGGTGACATCCTCTGGCAGCGCCTAATATTGATGCCATCCCAATGGGAGCCGCCTTGAGCAGGAACAGGTCCTATTGTTTTGATCCCCAGGTTGTGATTAATTCAGTCGACAGGATGAAGGGCTCACTTCCAGTCCCGCAGCAGACTAACTCCTCCGACTTCAATGAAGACACGTCTGATCTGCCCTCTGGGATCGGGTGCAGAGAGCTGGATCCTGTTCCCAGTCACCACCGCAGAACTGGGAGCAGGCCTACAAGAGACCGGAGTTCGGCCAAAGGGTGCCGGGGTCCAACAGTGAACTCATCACGAGCCTGCAAATAAGCGTGAGCTAGTTCTCTCCTCACGCGTGCAAGCGTGAAAATAATGGATCATCTCCCACCTCCGCAGATTTCCTCTCGACTCACCCCAGCCCCGGAGCCTCCTGCGTTGGGCATTCGCGTTTGGAGACTGCGCCCCCCTTCCCCTCTCTGTGCCGAGGCTCAGCC
Organism: Alligator mississippiensis; assembly: GCF_030867095.1. Classification (NCBI taxonomy): domain Eukaryota; kingdom Metazoa; phylum Chordata; order Crocodylia; family Alligatoridae; genus Alligator; species Alligator mississippiensis. The sequence continues at coordinate 82,647,089 of NC_081831.1, forward strand.
CAGTTTAGTTCGAGCCACTCGTCCTCGGCCCAGCTACGCACGCTTGAGCGAGACTTTCTTCTTTTACATTAGCCCTTATCAGGACGCTCCAGGCCGATACCAGCTTCCACTGCCAAACAATGCAGGGAAGGAGTACCAGTCGACTACACAAGCTCTCCGAATAATGAATAGGCAGGAAGCCACCAAGTTTTCTTGTCCGCAAAAATACTTTTCCTAGAGGACTTCAAGGTGTTTTCTACAGCTGTCCGCTACAGTCATTTATCCAGGTACATCACTGCTCATACGTGCACAAACAGCATCACGGGGCTCGTCCGATTGAGGCCCTTAGGAATCACTAATAATCCAGACAAAATGCTACGATCCTCATCATCCCGGTATCCAAAGTGCGCTCTTGCTCCCTCCCCATCTCACCAGATAAATCTCAGTTAGTTCGCAGGGCTTGGCTTGGACTCAGGACAGACCTCGGTGACCTGGGAACCGGAGCCCTGGGCAGGGAGCAGAAAGCATCGACTTCAAGACCTGCGCGACCAGCCCCCACACAAATCTTACCTTGCACATAGCCATGGCACGCCTGAATGGTGCGGGAAGCTTATAACTGGGCTCTATTCTTTTTTTACGTAGTCGAAAGTCTGGCAAGAGGCTCGATGTTGCCAGGGGCTGGCAGGGGTGCCAGCCCCTGGCACCGAGCGCTGTGGAGGCCCAGGAAGTGCAGGGCTGCTGGTGTCAGCATCACCAGTGCACACCAGTCCCAGAGCCCGATACTGGGAGCATGCTGGTCTCCGTGTGTGTTAACCTAGCACGCGAGGTCTCCACTCACGGTGTGCATCAACCTGAGCAGTGGAAAGGAAAGCAAAATAACTAGGGCGGAAGAGACAGGAGTCCCACAGGTAGGCACGCTGTCGCAGAAAGCGGTGTCGGCCAGCTGACACCACCGCACCCAGGGAGAAACCGAGCGACAGCTGTGGCCACCCCGCTCCATCTCCTTGGCCCCCAGCGCCGGGAGGGCGAGGGGATACAGGTGGAGGCCTGAAATGTACTGCTGTTCATGGGAATGAGATCCCATGCACATGGGATCTGTGCAGCCAGGCACCTGAAGCAGCAGCACGGCCCCAGGGGCCATCGCCCACTTCTTAGTTCAGTGTCTAGGGCTCAGGAGTCACCAATCCTCCTCCCAGAGGCAGATTAATGCTCTACCATTTGCATTTCCACTCTGGTTTCAAGAGAATCAGCTGGGAGAATACATGTAATCGGATTTACAAAGCTCAGAAGAACTACTGCATTTTCTTTTATTACCTGTATTTGCCATTTCCCGCTGCTCCATCCCTCCCTAAAAGAACACAGTTATTCTAGTGCAAACATTGCATCTGAAGATGTTTTTCTTTATTAAAAACCCACCTAAAGTTATTTCCACTGCCAGATGGAAAGAGACTGTGCAGCAATGAAACGGATGGGCTCTGCTTTGCATTTTAAAAGGACCCATACATTTGTGCACAAGCTCAAGGAGCTGCACAATATGCGGCGCTTACGTGGAGATGTTTGTATGCAAAGCCCCTCTCTTCTTCCCTGATTTTCCTACACGCCTTCAGCCTCAGCTTACAGGTAGGAGTGTGACATTGCAAAACTGCATGCCCAAGTCGAACATCTGTTTTCAGAGCAAGCCAGACACAAATGTACACTGCAGATCGGGCTAAAGCAGTATCTGGTCTGCAATACGGCATGAAGAATAACATGCTTTTAGCATTGGAAGGACAAGGACCGGTGGACTGGATTCGTTTGAAGGCAACATCTGCGAGAGCCCTCGATGCAAACCACCCGAATCCTGGCCATCACCGCCCCACTCAGTGAGAGAGACCCCTGATTACTGCAGTCAGTCATCAAGTGAACTGTTCCAGACAGGAGATTTCACCACCCCTTCAACTCCCCTATGAAATATGACCTTTCATTTCTACCTAGCAGAACTTCTACAATCTTTTCTCCTATGCCTGAAGATAGGTGCTTGTGCCTGAAAGCTTGCAAATAAAGAATTTATTTTTGCAAAAATCTAGTTGCTCTAATAAAAGATACCACCTCTACGGCTACAACCAGGAGCGCTTCTCTCTCTCTCACGTGGCGTGTGAAACCCGCAGGCCCTGCCGAGTGGGGCTAGAACAAGCCTTCCTGCAGGATGCAGGTGACATGCGCCATGGGATGCCAGGACTTCACCGACACAAACCACCTCATTAAATACCTTGCATTTGGAACAGAAGAACGCAGCCAGTTTCACTACAGCCACCTGCGGTAGGAGCCGCAGCCTCTGCCGGACACAATAACTGACCGCTCGAGTCCGGCGCTGGCAGCATCTGCGTGTATGCGAGCAAGGGGCAGTCAGGGGAGCAGCTGGGGGGCAACTCTCTGCACCAGCCAGGCCGGAGGAAAGGTGCTAGACGAGGCCTGGCGCCGGGTCCCGGGTGCCACGAAGGGACAACACCGTCTAGGAGAGTGCGGAGTTGAGGTGACATTGGATTGTTTAACGAAACAAGGACGAGGGCCGGGAGCTCTGGGGGACGGGCTGGCTGGATCGGAGCCCGCTACGCAGAGATGTCTAAACACTGCGGGTGCCCGAGGTTTCCATCCCTAGTCCAGATTAAACCGCAGCCCCAGGGCACTGGTTAAATCTTATCAGCTGAGCGCTCTTGAGTTTCCCAGGCCCAATTTTCACTTCAAGTCAGGGAGAAGAGTCCCGAAGAGAGAGGGAGATTTGCTGCAGCTGACAGCCCGGAGAAGGAATTAGCAAGTGAAGCCATCACCCTCCACCTGGCACGGAGCAGCCCAAGAGATGGCCATGCCTGTCTCTAGTCAATCAGCAATTCCTGTGCCTGCAGTTAAACTCTTCAAACTCTGCACTGCTAATAGCCTTCCCTCTGCGAGGCTGTCATGCTCTGGAGAACTTTGCTTCGGAAGCTAATAGAGTAACTGCAGTTTAACTATTTCCCCATGTGCTTCGTGAGCTGGAAGTACGTGCAACGGCTTCAGGCCCTGCCTCACCTGCAACGGCGCAGAAACCCAACCTTTATGCAACCGCCTCTGGCCTCCGTGGGGATGGGGCTGCTGCCAGTCAATAAAGAGGGAGAATAATTCATATTGCAAATGGTCTCCAGGCTGTCGGTGGAAGTGAGGTGTCGCGAGGTCCCCCGAGCCTCACTCAAACTCAGGCTCTCCACCCCCGGGTGTTAAATCTGCCCAACACTTCCCACCATCAAGACGCTGTTTTCATCTGTTTCTGATTTTGCCAAGCTGCCGCCCTTCGGGCTGAAATTTCCCGTGCTGGACATCTGACTCATGCTGGTATTTTTGGAAAGTTTATTCCAGATTAATTCAGCCATTTCCAAGAACAAGGCGCTGGAGACCCATGCTGCGCGGCTCACATTAGCAGATACCGTTGGCCTCCGAAACGCTCCATCACACCATGCCCAGGCCAGGGCTCGCCTGCATCAGGGCAGGGTCTTTACAGACACCGAAAAGCTGGTCAGACCCAACCCAGGGATAAGCCTTTGAAAAAGCCTCAGTTCACACCTGCTCAGGAGTCAATTTGGGGGGGGTTAAATGCTAAATGTCAGAGCTGATCAGGGCCGAGCCCCAACATCTGCGCTCTCGACTAAAAGCAGAGGTTGGACTTCTCCGGAGACAACGGCTGCCTTTACGCGTGCTCCAATTAGATGAATCGGGTCTGCTCCGTTTCAATTACAACACAAGAGCATTGCCACAGCGTCACATGTATAAGCCCCCCACAGGTTTAAAAATGGCTGCTGGGGCACTTCAATTATAGTTTAGTTAAAGCATCCCACAACCTTGGGAACCAGCCTAATTAAAATGCTCCCTCACCCCCAAGCACATGGATAGGCAGCCAATTTCCTTGATCTTGGGATCCTACAGACTACAAAGCCCGTTGTCCCATTAATGTACGTGTGAAGTATTGAGATCGTGCTTTTCCAAGACAGTCGGAGAATAACTGGAGTTAAATGCCATTCAAAATGCACGTGTGATCTTCTATCCGGGGCCCGTTTTGATGCAAGCCAAAGCCTGGGACAAACCCAATGTCTGTCTTTAGCCCCCCGACACCCGCGCTCCCTACCACACCGACTCTGCCCCAGGCAGAGCGGAGCAGGCGGCCCGAGTCAGAGCGGCAGAGGGAGCAGATGAAGATGAAGAGCCTGAAGAAGGGTGGGAGGGAGGGGGTGGAGATGGCTTGGCAAGGGAAGAGGAACTGCCAGTGCAGATGGGGAGCAGGTGCTGGGACTGAGCACACCCAGGGCAAGGGAGGAAGGAAAGCGAAAGAGCCCTCGCTAGAAAATGGGGTGCGTGGGAGGAACTGGGGCAGGAAAGAGGGGCCAAGGCTGGATGAGGCATCCAGGGATGGGGAGCCCAGGCAAGGGGCAAAAGGAGCCATGCCTGGGGAAAACAGAAAGGCGACTGCGTGCTCAGCCAACACTGGACCTCGGTCAGCAAAGAGCTGGCAAAACACCCCAGGGCTGCTACTGCTCTCGGTGCCCTGCAGAGATGCACCGACTAGGAGCCCTGGTACCGGGAACAGCACAGCCGTGCCCGCTTCAGGGCTCAGATGGCCAGGGAAGCATGGGGGCAGGTCCCCGCTTTGTTTGCAGAGGCAGGGGCTGCCGAGAGGGAGAGGACAGGCGACGGTCTCTTGGGTAAAGCAGCCAAATTCTTCCCAGGGCACGGCACCCTCCCCTGTCCCGGCTACACGGCTCCCACGCGCTGCTGAGCAAGTCGCTGAAACCAGACCTCTCCCGGGCAGCCTCACTCGCTCCTCGTTTTGTGATGAGCGACTAGCACTCGAGGCCGGATTTGCTTTAGGAGCCAAAAAAGGAACTAAATCTTCCCATATCAGAGCGCTGGCCTCTCGTGAGTTTTGCTGCTCGTGTACTATTCGTTACTAATGCAGGTCCTATTCCAGTAAGATTACTCCCCTCTCTGCCCTCGTGGGAACATGTAAAACATTCACACGTTTATAAATGACATACCAACATGCCTAAAAGCAAATCCCAATACTGCACATCAACAAAACAATACATCAGTTTGGTAAGGATAACCCGGGGTCTGGGCAGCGTGACACAAACCGAGAGCTGGCTCAAAACGCCTAGCGATGTCAGGAACGGGAACGGCGCGGCTCCGCCGTGACAGCTGAGCACAGCTTGAGAACAAAGTCCTGGAAATGAAGATCCTGCACTTGGTTGGGGAGAACAGAACGGGGGAAAAAAAAAAACCTGATTTCAGAGCCACCGCCTACCCCAGAGACTGGAGTCTGTGCCCCTCTTAAAACATTAGTGCTGTTCTCAAAACCAGTACATACTTTTCAGATTATCTTCCCACTCCTGTGTGTGTGTGATTTCAGCCTCCTGCCTGTTGGGCCACTTTAGCCACGCTAACTCCACGTGTGTGTTGTGCTTGGCTTCGTGGACAACACCTGCTCATTCAGGAGCGTCCCTCTGCTCTCCCGGGACTCCTCGTCTCCACGTCTCGCGCAGCTTGGGGCTCACACGCAGACTTCTCCATCGTCTTGCTACGGCACCCGTTGATCAGGGCTGACACTTCCCAGAAAAATAAAGGCTTCCAGTTCCTGGAAGCTGTGGCTGTATAACTGGCATGGTATCCACACGGTCTCTCTCACCCCCAGACATTTCACAAGTGCACGTACGTTGTCCTTTAGGGTGCTGCGTACACACGTGCATGTGCACACACAATTGAACAGGACTATACCTTGTGGTCTGTATAATTATACAATTGGATTTGTGAAAACAATAGGCAGGGTTGTCATGAAGTCCTGGCCTACAAGAGCGGTCCATTTTGAAATACTCCAAGCACCCACCAGGTCCTGGTGACTACGTCTGCGCACAGGGGTGTGGGACAGACACTGCATAAACTGCTTCGACCCAAATTAGTTAAGTCTGATACTACATTCAACCAGGTTTATCTCAAACCGGTTTCAGCCATTTTCAAACTGGTTTACGTGCACTGCACATCTGTTCTGTTACAGGTTTAAACCAGTTTCTGATCACTTAAACCGGTTTACGTGCAATGTCCGTCCCTAGCCACAGAGTAAAGTTAAACCTATCCTGTTCCTGGAGCGTGGCCCCCCTGTAACCAACAGGCCACAGACCGCCAAAGCCAAGCTTTCTCCCTAAACCGACCGGTCCAGGAATCGCTGCAATGCGAAAGGTGCATCACAGCAGACCAACTCAACAGCACAGCTTACAGCAGGAAGTTAAAATGCCATTTCCAGCTGGAGCGTCGGCAGGAACGCAATCGTCCAAACTAGAAGGAACCCATCGTGGTATCTGCAGTGACAACAAGTGCTCAAGAGCCTGACAACCGCATCCGATCCAAAAAGTGGAACTTCGGCCACCATAATGACGTTTCCATCATCGCACGAAGGCCGAGAGCCGGGAGGGCAATGACACCTGGCGCATCGCAGCCACCGCTGCCTTCACGTCCACCGCGGCTCTTCCACGGTCGCCTCCCAGAGCACTGGTGTGGCTGCGAGACCCTGACCACAGCCAAGTCCGAACGCACAGCACCGCACGCCAGCTTCTTTGCGCATCGGATGGGAAGCAGCCACGCTTGCAGCCCACCCGCAGATGCAACATGGGACCCAGGTCTTGGTAAGCGTCTCCTCCCTCCCCTTCTCAGCATCTTGTAGCAGCTGGTTGAGCAGTCTTTTGACAGCACAATTTACAGGCTGGCGCATGCAGAGGACGATCAGAAGTTTTACCGAACAGATTCTGCAAGCAAATTCTCTAGAGTTTGGTGCATTATTTTCTCCTCCATTTCCCCTGAAAATTAATATTTAGATTTATATGCACACAGTTTCTTGGAACACAATTCGTGTGTGTAAATAAATGACAATTTTTCATGCATGGGTACGATGAGCTTCGAGACCCAAACATATGTGCAATCCTCCAGCCAGCCAAACCCATTTACAGCTTAATAATGCCTGTTTGACCACCCAGGACCCAGCTCTGCTCTCACACAAGCTGATCCCGGGGACGGGCCATTGAGGAGCTGACAGCTGCCAAAAGCTCTTCCCGATTTGCATAGAAGTTTAAATCATTTTTGCCTGCATCTCAGTCTGGCTGTCCTGCTTCCGAGAAAAGCAAAGTCAGCCGGAGGGAGGTACCAATCTGGTGGGAAAGATGGGGCGTTTGGCTTTCACTGCTGATCAGTTATTTTAACACAGCCTTTGAGGCTACGGACAAATAAACGTGCCCCACAACTGCTTTAGAAGGAGGGCACCACCCTGGCATGCGGCAAGCTGGCTAGCTCACTAGCTTCAGCCCCAAATGAAACTGCTAAACTTGCAATGGTTTTGCTACCTGCAGATTGCTTCAAGAGCATCCCCCAGCACAGCTGCATCGCTACGAGCGTACACAGGGTTAGGCGACGGCCGTTGCTCCCCATGCGTGGGACCCAAGCAAACCCGTGGGATCTTGGCCCCTGGCCACGGGAGGCAGTCGGCTCTCCACAGTGGCAGGGTGCATGTTAGGGCGGCCAGCCCTCCTGGACTGGCCGGAAGCCTACCCGAATCGGCATCCATCTCCCAGTGACTCCTGAAAGCAACCCGGGGGATTTTAATAGGGTATTTTAAGGGGGAAACAAAGTCTCCTGGAATAGCTTCAGTCAGAGGTGGCAATGCTAGAGCATGCACACAGGTAGTTTTGGCGCACTGCCCTTCTCCACCTGGTTCGGGGGCCTGCACCTATGAGCCCACAAATGAGCTTTGCTTGAGGAAAGCATCTCTATTGCCTTCTGCTTGTCTCTCCCCAGCTCATGTCGCCCCACGAATGCCAGCCCCCTCCCTGGGCTCGCCAGGCCAGACGCTCTCCCCGCGTCAGATCAATTCCTGCAGGGACATCCCAGGCCCCACCACGACCGCGTCCGATTCTCCTGCTTACAATAATGTCTCAAAATCATCCATGCAGCTGTCAGCAGTGTACGCCTGCCGTGGCCCCTTGGCCCACGACTACTCCTGCAGCACGGGCATTTCTCGTCCCCCTCCAAGATCCCTCTGGACGAAGCGTTTCCAGTTCAGATGCATATTCTTGCTCTTTCACTTCCCCCCCCCCCCCACTTCCAAATCCTCCTCCCCGCACGCACGCTTTTTTGGAAGAGTTTGACATTGCTCTTCCCAAGTTCATCTTTTATCACATTTCTTATGGTCCTGTGGAGATATTACAAATGCTACGGCAGGCTCTTTCTGGCATTCATATCCCTCTTCATTTCTCTCTCCTTTAGCAGCTGCCTTGCCTCTCGAAATGCAATTCTACGTTTATTCAACTTGGCCTTAGCTTCTTTACTGCAATTTCTTTTCATTTGAAAATCGACGCTAGAACCAGAACAGATTGGTAGCTTTGCAAGAAATTGGAGAAAGGATCTTTCTGGTCTTCTGTCTACCGCAAGACAAACCTAAAAGGCTTTACACTGATTTCTATGTGGGCTTTTTCCTCTTTCCATTCCCTGGCCTTGATAACAGGCTAAATATCATTTCTGTTCCTGTCACTCCACATCAAAGATAAACCTCATTGTCCTTGGTACTGTGCAAGCAAGGGGGAGGAAACGCACTTGCCCCTGCCCAGGGGACCTGCCATCGAAGTACGCAGCATGAGAAGATGTGGGAGCACGAGCAGATTTGGGGGGCAGAGAAGATGAGGCAACTGCGGGGCGGTTAGAAAGAAGCAGCTTGGCCATCCGCAGACACTTGACAGGGCTCGGGAGGCAGCACAGCAGGTGAACTGGCACCCCTTGCAATGGGAAGCTTGTAGCTATAACCAGAGGAAGAGCTTGGCTGATTTAGAGCCCATTCGGGCATCCTGAGAGGCCTCAGCTCTGGTTTGGGCTACTCCCCGGCGAGCTCAGCCCCGAGGGAACGGCACAGACCCTTGCTCTCCCGCTTTCTGGAGTCGTTTTAGGCTGCCAGGAGGAGCAGGGCCTGGCTCCTGCCAAAGCGGGTGATTTGCGTGCTGGGCTGCTGCGGCTCAGCGCGCTCTCGTCTCCACGTCAGGAAAGCATTGCTTTTCCAATCTGCACCGGGAGCCCAACAGACAATTAAATGGGTATTTACAAACACGCGCAAAGTGAGGAGCTATTAGGGGAGCGAGACAATCGAGAGAAACCAGACCTGCATACAGAAGCATTTGCATTCGCCCAAGGACCTGCTTTACAGGGCCGTTCTCATCGGCAACGGCTTTAAATGCGTTAGGACCGGCCCTAACGCTGACCGCAATAAGAGACATTGAAAGACCCATTGGTTTTTCAGAGCCACGCAGACTTTGAGCCACCTGGCCAGCCCAGGGCTCCCAGCAGAGCCATCCCCACCCCACAAAACGGGGCAAAGCAGCAGACAAGAAGAGGAGGGTCCAGCTGAGAACCAGACGGCCCACCCAGCACTTCTGCAACGCTCTGCTTGGCGCACACTACAGGTCCTCCTCCGCGCGCTGCACTCGGACACCGTCTCTGAACACCGCAACCAGAGAGCCGGGGGTCCCTGGTTCGCACGGCAGAGGTTTGGGTGCTTAGCCTCCTTCCAAGCCCCGGCCGGCCAGCCCACGTAACAGCCAACAAGTGAGGACTTTTACGTCTGGAGCCTACAACATCTGGGGCTCTCCAGACTCCCCAGGAAACAGCTGCCAGGGCCTGGAATAAGGTGTTGAGGCCAGCAGGCACAGGACAGGGCTGGCCTCCACAGCACCCCTCAGTGCCCCGAGATAGCACCCCCCAGCCTGCCTCGGTTTCCCCTTACAGTCCCACCATCCGAAGCACTTAAACTAAACGCTCCCCTGCACGGCCTCAGATGCGTTTCAGCCTTCCCTTTGGCACTTCAGGCAACCCTCCCCTTAGCAGGCTTCGTTGCACCCCCAGTTCACATTCCCAGTCCACACCAGTAACCCAGGGGGCTTGGCCAGTCCCTCTGCAGAGCGCAAGCCTCCTCCTGCCCGTGCCCCTGGACTCACGACTCCTTCCCCATGGCCAAGAGACTCCAGCCCCTTCCTCCACGGGCGGTGTGGCCTCACACAGGCTCCCTGAGCCCACCCCACGGAGCCTACCTTGGTCCTGGGCTCGCGGCGTCCTCCTTCCTGCGTCTCCCTCCAGCTCCCCCTAAGCACTGGGAAGTGGCTGCACCTGACAAGTCTCCAGCCCATCAGCGTCACCTGTTGCAGGTGCGGCCGCTAACCGCCCTGGCGCTCTGGAAAGCCTGCTGCCGGCCTGCCACCATCCGCTCCGGCCAAGGGGAGACAGGCCTCAGGGCTGCGGGTTTGAGGCTCGGCCCTAGCAAACCCCTACAGGTGGATCCCGTCCACACTGGGGGTGCCTCATTTCCCTCAGGAAAGGGTTTAAACGACAGGAGACACCAGGACAAGCCCAGTGCTGTCGTCCTGCAGGCTGGGGCTCCCCGCTGTGCACGGAAAGGTGCCCGCAGGCCTGGCGAGGAGCGGGGCTTTCCGGACTCTGAGCCCCCCGGGCTGCGGCTTTTGCAGGGATTGTGCTGGGCTGGCCCAGGGGCCAGGATGCAAATCCAAGCATGCGCTACGCTTTTAAAGACCTGCTTGTCTCGTCTCCCCGTAACAGGCCGGTGCGCTGACCACGAGAAGGGGACAGCTGAGCGCCCATGCCAGCTGCAACCGGAGAGGTTTCTCAGCTGCCCGCCCTGCCTTCACAGCACTGCGGCCGATTGCCAAGCGTGCGGGGAGACCGAACCACAAACCATCGCTGCCGCTCCCAGCCGGAGAGCTCGGGGCGCGTTATGGCTCGGGATTACAAGAGCATTATCAGGTTAGGTACTGAACCGCTCTCTCCTCCGGGACCTGCTGTACGCTGGGGCACGCAGACAGCTGAACGACGAGGAAGGAAACAGCAGGAGCAGAGCAGGAGGGGGTTTGGTTTTAAATCGGGGGGGGAAAATCAACCCCGTATGAGAATAAAAATATAGGACAAAGATCCTCCCCTGCCCTGAGGCATTGCGCAAAAAAATCAACCACGAACGGGCCAACAATCTTTCCAAGAGACTTTTCTTTCCTCAAACCACATAAAGATTTAAATAAAGAAGTATCTAGGACAACCAGGAACGAAGCCAGCTCCTGGGTGGGTTCTCACTTCTCTGCATTTCCAGAGGGCCAGGGAGTAATTCTGGCACGAAACTACTGGTTTCATTCCCATTCAGTGCTCTAAGGACTTGTCCATGGCGGGGTTTCTGGCCAGAATAACCAGGGAGGGCCAGGACGGGGTCCCACGAGGTCCTCGGGATAAAGCACCCACCCGAGACATGGCACAGGGGCCTCTGCATCCGTGGGTCAGCACCAGCCCCCGGGGCTATGGCCTCCCCGCTTCCTGGGGTCTCCTGTCATTTCAGGCCTGTGCACAATGATCCCAGACACCGAACTACAATGTGCTCTGGTCACTCAGACTCAGCAGCACCACACTTGCACACACACCCCCCATGCACACCTATAAAAACAACCGTGAACACTGTGGACCCAGTCCTCTGCTTCACTCTGCCGGTTTCAGTGGAGGCTGCCAGATGTCCTGCAGTTTGGGATCCGGCTCCATTCTCTATCGCAGCTGCGCTGGACACAGAAAGGATTTTTCCAAAATGCAGCCAGACCAACCTGCCAAGACGTCCTAGGTCCCTGCGCCGCGCTGCCGCAGCACCATCGCTTCAGCCGCAGGTCTAAAAGTTTTCCTGATCTGGGGCCGGTACCTTGCACACCTCCAAATACCAGGGAGACGCGGCATTGGGGGAAGGTGAATAAACCACTTAGGAATTTAAAGCCCGTTTGTCCAAAAGAAGCTGCAGTTGGCGCAAGCCTGACCGATTCGTCTCGTCTGAATCGGGACATATTTTCTGCAAGTTTCCCAGAAAGATTAATAGAGGCAGTTGCCACAGCTTACTGTAGTTAAAGGGGAAGGCCATCAATTACTAGCAGTGGGAAGCACTGTGCTAGATTAATAAATATTACATTGAACCTTTTTCTAAAGCCTGATTGATGCTTTTGGAGGGGGCTTCCAGCACGGGCAGTCTGGCCGCATAGCGCGGTTACGGCCCCGCAAAGCGCACAGGATGCCTTGCCAGTAGCCATACGATGAAAGAAACTCAGGTTGCTCCCAGCTTCAGCGGCAGCTTGGAAAACGTGCCTCGAGCCAGGTCTCATTGCAGTCCTTCTCCCTGATCTTGTCCTGAACCAGGATTTCAGGACAGCTCAAGTCCTTGTACAGGTATGTTGCACAGAGGTAGCGCTCCCTCCACGGGCCTTTCCGTTCCCAGCTACGGGCACGTCTGTCTGCTCAGCGTCTCGACTGGGGGGAGCACCGGTCCGAAGCAAGCACGTGGAGACAGAGGCAGGCCCCAGGACGGTTCATTTGTTGAGCAGCACGTGGCCCATGGCACGGGGGATATGAGCACTACGGACCCATGCATGTTATACTGTAGACATGCGTGCAAGTGGGCGTCGAACCTGTACAGAGCCTGGAAATGAGCCCCTTTCAAAGCCGACTAATGTGCTTTTGCTGGCTGGTGGATGCACTGCCCACGGGGGGGTCCGATCGGTCGGCTGACTCTGCCAAGCCCTGCTTTGACGGGATGGCAGGATCCGGAAACGGCAGCTCCCAGCTAAAGAGGGAAATGGCTCAGATGGGAAGCTTGCCCCAACCCTGACTGACTCACAGCCACCACGCAGCAGGTCTCCAAGTCCTGAGAGCTAGCCTCTTCCCAGGCTGACCCCTCATCTAGTCTTGGCACGTTGCAGACATCTGCATTCATGTGGGCAGCGTCGCAACTCGCCCTTGCCAAGGGCTGGCCAAAGAAGGCAAGAGATGGACGTGACAAGGAGAAGCAGCTACAAGAACCTTCTGGTTTCTCCAAACAGCCCGCCCCCAGGAAGTTCACAACCAATTTAAACATTGAAAGCAAACTATTACAATGCCATCTGGCTGAACCTTAAGTCTCCATCGCCTGCCATAACCAGTATGACACTGGGACATAACAAGGTCACCAGCCAGGATGAGCACGGCCAGGGAGATGGGCTCCCGGGGACAGTCACAGCCACGAGCTAACTACCACAACGCACCCCTGAAGCCAGGTGCATCTCTGCGGGATGCTGCGGGAAGGATGACGCCGACACAAACCACCCAACCTCAGCTCCCGGCTGTGCGGAGCGGCATGGGAAAAGCTGAACTCTCTGTGCTATTTGCAAACTGGCAGAGACTCCAATTTCCTGCCAATTGGTATTATTATTATTACAAAAGCTTGGCCTATTTTTCCTGTTTTTCAGCCAAGAAATCTGGGAGACGTGCTCCTCCTGCTCCGAGTGCTTGTGCTGGCCGGCCCGCCATGCGCATGCTGAACTAGTTGCATCTCCTTCCTGCTATTATAAGTCCCTTTCTAATCACACAGGCATGCACAGGACAGAGCTGGCTCGGCCCTCCGGAGGCCACGGAGCCTGACCCCCGCCGTCCTCCTCTCGACCCACCCGTTACCCCACAGGGCACGGCGACGCTCGGCACCATCGCAGGACACGCCAGAGCGTGCACGGCACATTCAGCCTTCGCTGCCCTCTCTTTGATGTCTTTATGGCGTGTCCAGCTGAACACAACACTGCAGTACAGGGCTGGAAAGGGCGTTAGGGTTTAGCTCCTGGGCAGCCCCTGGCCCAGTGCGGGAACCAGGGCAGTCCCAGGCCAGATTGCCAGCCCCGCTTGGTGGGGACCTGGGGCTGGCTCTGACACTCAGCTCGCGAAAGCCTGTGATATGCACACACGCACGTCAGCACACACACACGGACAGGCGAGGTTCTTTGGGTAGATGTGATAACTTTTATTAAAACAACTAAATAGTTGGAAAAATTGTTCTTTGCAAGCTTTCAGGTACCAACACCCTTCTTCAGGCGTAGGGAGAGTCTGCGGTTGTTTTGTGCTCTCACGCGTGCTTCGGTTGGTCTGGAAGATGCAAATCTACCCTGCCTTCTACTCAGACGATTGGCAGGCCTCTGCCAAGGACAGCCCCAGTGTATGTTCAATTTAAGGCGCCGTACAAACCAGCCATAAGAAGTGATCTACATTATATGTGGAACATATTTATGGCTGGTTTGCCAATTTATGGAACCTTAAATTGGGTGCATGTGTAGCACCTTTGCTATTTCTGCCATGATTAACAAGTTTATCACAGCATAAATACAAAATGCAAAGGGACTCTTAAAGAAAAAGTGCTTTTGCCAGAAGGACCTGAATTTTTAGATTCCAGCAACTGTTTGGACAAAAGGTATAGACCTTCATGGCATGAAGTGTGCAGCCGCCGTCACTGTCACTGCAATGTCAAACAATGAGACTTTCTCCAAGGGTTGTGTGTCTAAATAAGTACTGGGAGAAACCAGTAGTGTGTTGCTCTGTATGACCCACTTGCTCCATTTGAAACCAGTAAACTAGCACCCTTATGAATGCAGCAGATCAGACAATCTCCAGTGAAACTTGCAGGAGCTTTCTTGGAAGGAATTTGAAGCATTTCTGTTCAAACCAGCAGCTGATCAGAAATCCAAGCCTGCTTCCCTCCAGCACTACCCCAGTGGCTCCTCGCTTGGCTTTCTCCTGCAGCCAAGCTAGCAAGGCTTCACGCGTTGCCTCCCTCCTGCCTTCTGCTTCTCCACGCACAGGCACGTAGATGCAGTCTGGCCAGTCCTTAGCATTCCTGCCTTTGCAGCGGCTTCTAAGGGACATGCTGCACGTTACACTTAGCATGTGTTGAAATGCGACAGCGAATGTGCAAGCAGTAAAATACGTGCTAAGCGTGGTCGCACTGTAGCAGAGTTAAGACTTTACATGTATTTTCAGCTGTTGTCAGATGGTTTCGTGGAGATACGAGTAATTTGGTCCTCACGCAGCCATGACATCACCCCTCTGCTGAGCCAAGTCTCCAAGCGGGACGAGGAAAACCGCACGTTAGAAGAAAACATCCTGGATCTTTCACCCATCGGGTCCTTCCAGGATAACGTTGAAAGCCAGGTGCCTGCAGCCCTGAAGACCCTGGGGCTGGCACCGACAATCAGCTGACTGTTGGCCCCAGGCCTGGGATGGGAGCCGGTTCAAGACTCCTGCGCGGTGCCAGGGCTGGGACTGAGAGTCCGGCTGCAGGCTGTGCATGGCAGAGACTGCAGTAAACACTACCGTGCAGGCGCTCAAAAAACAAGTCTTAACTTTAATACTGCACAGATTTACCCTGCACCACGTGTCCTGCACAACGAGACCCTAAGGGAAGAGCCTGGGACCTCATGGCTGTGCTTTCCCATCCTGATTAGTGATTTCAGCAGGGGCTTCTACTGCTACACTTATCATTAAATAATTTAATGGAGCATTTAACCACACCGTTAATGCTGAATGAAAGCACGCTCATTAGCTTCAGTAATCAAGACTCTCTTGCCGATAGTTACCACTGCCCTCCAGGACGACATGCGGCAGTGACCTTGAGCAGGAGCCCCTGGGCACACAGGTGACCGCGAACACATGCACACCAACGCATGCACACCGTACTACTCGCAGCACGCGGGCATGCTGTCCTAAGACACGCCGCATCGATTCTGTGGGTACCACCTCCCATGCCAGGAGCGATGCAGATGTCTCAGCGGTGCAACACAGAAGTCAGAGAGCAGCGGGGCTGGAAGGGATCTCCAGAGGTCGCATGTAGTCCAAAGGGGCTGGGAGCAAGCAGCAAAGCCCAGGAGCCTGGGAAACCCCCACGGTAGGACATAGCATCCCGGCTCCTAGATCATCCCGACCAGTGGCTGTCCAGGCTCTTCCTGAACACCTCCAGTGATGGAGAGTCCACTGCTTCCTGGTGCCTACGCCACTGCCGCGCTATCCTCACAGTGACGTTTCTCCTGATCTCCAACCTAAACCTCCTTTGCTGCAACTCCAAGCCATTGGTCTGTGTCCTCCTCTCTGCAGCAAGAGAGAAGAGGTGCTTGCCCTCCTCTCTATGGCAGCCCTTCAGGTATTTGAAGACTGCTATCGTGTCCCCTTTTAAGCACCGTTTTTGCAAGTTGTCTGTCTTCAGCCTCTCCTCTACGACTCACCTTCCAAGCCCTGGATCATCTTTGTGACCGCCTCTGGACCCTCCCAACTTCTCCACGTCCTTTGTAAACTGTGGAGCCCAGAACTGCGCACAGGGTCTGGATGAGACCTAACCAGCGCCAAGCAGAGAGGCACGATCGCCTCCCGTGTCCTGCACCTAACGATGCCTCCCAAAACCATATTCGCCTTTTGTGTGGCTGCATCACACCGCAGACTTGTATTGAGTCTTTGCTCTACCAACACTCCCAAGTCCTTTCCCACAGAGCTGCCATCCAGCCAGGGGTCCCCCGTTTTGTATTTGTGATTTTGATTATTCCCCCCAAGACGCAGCGCCTTGCATGTGTCTGCACTGAACTTCATCCTGTCAGCTCCCTCCCAGCTTTCCAAGCTGTTGAGCTCTGTCTGAATTGTGCTTGCATCCTCCAGCGTGTTCACAGTCCTTCCCAGTTTTGCATCATCCACAAACTTGTTCAAGAAGCTTCCTATGCCAGGATCCAAATCATTGGTATACATGTTGAACGGCCCCGGGCCGAGGACAGGCCCTGTGGGACTCCACTTGAAACCTCCTGTCGTTCTGGCATGGACCATTCATAATTACCCTTTGCTTGCAGCTATTGAGCCAGTTATCTGCCCACTTTGTAGTAGTTGTCCAGCCCACATTTCTCCAGTTTGTTTGTGAGAAGGTCATGCGGGACCTTGTCAAAAGCTTGGCTGAAGTCCAGATGCAAGATATCCACAGCATGCCCTTCATCCACCCAAGCAGCTCCTTTGTCCAAGAAGGAGATCGGGTTTGTCTGACACGAGCTGTTTTTCATAAGTCCATGCTGGCCGCTTGTGATCATCACTTCCTCCTCCAGATGCTTGCCCATGGTCTTCCTTAGCACGGCGCCACTTGACACCGGGCACCGGGCCTGCTCGTGGCCCGAACGTGCCTATTTAGACAAGAACGTGCCAAACAGCAGGAGAGAAAGCAGGGGGATGGCAGATCAAATCAACTGAGATTTTACAACCAACTATTCTAAAAAACACAACTTGGGCATTTAGTTCTCATTTGAAAATACCACATTTTTCTCTGTTTTTGACAAAAATATTGGATTGTTAAGAAAAACATCTCCCCTCCCACCCCAACACTAAGGCAGCATCAAGGACTGGGTGTAAAAAAAAAAAAAAAAAGACGACAGAGAGGATAGGAGGAAAATCCACTTTCTTCACAATTTCCATTGCAAAAACATGATTTTTTTTTTTTTTTAAACTTTTCAACTTTTTAAATACTTTTCCACAGAGGGGCGGAAATTGTGCATTGGTATAAAAGCACAAGTGAGCGGGTTTTCTGTTTTCTCCCACTTTTAAATTCCTTCTATTGGAAAAGTGGGGGAAAGGAGACATCTTTAAAGTTTTCCAGAAGAAAGAAATAAGAAATGGGGGGTGTCGCGCGGTGAGCAGTGCGGCAGAGGCTAACAAGCGTTTTCGGGGCTCTGAGCAGGGCGACTGCCGGGTGCCGCGGCACGGGGGGCACCAGCTGGTGGGTGGGATGGTGCCGGGCTGGCCTCTCTTCTGAACCAGTGCCCCTGGCTCACCTGGCCCACCTCGGTCACACGACTGCACTGAAGACATGCTCGCATGTTACCGCACCTGAAAAATCTCAACCAGGAGAAGACAGTAACGATCCTCCTAGGATTTTCACACCTTTCCATGAGGAACAAGAATGAGAGCACTTCCCAGTTACTTGCAAATGTGAAAATATTGCTCAGAAATTAGTTTTTATCTTATATTGTTGTCCAATCCAGCTCGTAGACCGAGGAGGCAGAGCCCCCTCCACAGCTGGACCCAGCTACAGACCGCAGGAGGCCTGGCCCGAGCCAGATCCAGCTGCCAAACCCGCTCTTCCCGCAGCGGTGCTGCCTGGAAGCAACCCTGTCACGCTGCCCATCGTCACCGATCCTGCCCGGAGACGATGCATCGCTGCCGGTCCCCGTCTTCCCAGGAAGGGTGGGTGGGTATTACTGTGCTGATCTCACCTTGAGATTACCTTTGCAAACTCCAGCTCCTAATTAAAGGCTTGGCTCTGCCTTTCCCAGCCCATAAAAAACTGCAGTGATTTAAGATGGAGTTTAGTTTCCATCAAGACCATTGATTTAGACTCTGAACTCCTTTAAGTGCCCAAAGTGGAGTCATAGCTACTTGAAGCAAGTCTAAGGAGGCATTAATCTGAGGCTGCTGCAGCTGGATGCATTAAAAAGCCTGCAGGCCACGGGTCACAGCTCTCTGTAGCATGACCCCACCTCGGCGCACCCGACTGAGACGCTGAGCAGCCCTTTTAAGTACAGGGCAATTATTGCAGCTTCACAATTAAATCAGCAAAGGCGCAGATAAGCACTAGACCGAAGGGTTTTTTTATATATAATTAGGCTCGAGTGCTGCGTACTCAAGTGCTCCGTTTAACCAGGCAGGAGATGCTCTGAAATACGTGGTCATACATTTTTTCAAGAAAGCCAAAGCAAAGCATGCTATCCAGCCGCAGTTAACCTGACCTGACATCAGCGCATGGTATTTCCATCCTGCCCTTTGCAGTAATGACAGTGATTATCGTGGGCACGATGGGGGAGCCCAGCCAGGCCAGTCGCAGGCCAGGACCCCACGGGGTAAGTCCTGAACAAGCAGAACAACAGCCCCGCGACGCTGCCAGCCAGCGTGAGTCGCTTCTCTCTCGCTGTTATTGCCTGTCCGAGACCAGCACCTGCGGGTCCCATCCTGCTGGGCACTGCACAGGTGCCAAGTGACAGGCAACCCCTTCCCCAAATTGCTCACCATGTTCCTCCTTCCAGCTGGCCAAGGGAACAGGGGCTTGGAGAGGGGGAATGATTTGCCCAAGGCCACACGGCCCATCGGTGGCAGACTGGGACAGGGATCGAACCCACATCTCTTAGCTCTGGTCAGTCCCCGGACCGTGCTGCCCCTCAGTCCGGTAGTTTCTGACCAAGCTTTGGCCATCCACCCCCCTCCTGGGCCAGGTTGTGACCCCGACACTCAGGGAGGCCCTGCTAGGGAGCCTGTTGTCTGGGACATGGTTTTATCAGTGTCTGTGTTGATTTCTATGGAAATCATTGCTCACACATCAAAACTAGGAACCAACCACTAAACTAACAACTAAATGCTATACACAAAATATTACGTAAGACCCAAGGGATCTGGCGGTTCAACCCGTCATAGCCTATGCAGCCCAGCTACTTCTCCAGAAGTTATCAGCCGCTCTCTCCTACCCACTGCAACAGGAGATCCTCGCTGCACGAAGAGCACCTCCAAACGTACACCTTTCCTCAGCTGCCTTCAGGTGCTAGCAACTTTGAGAGTTACTGATTATACCCCAAACCCAAAACCTCTCTCTGCACAACCTACTGATCTCCCTTTCTTCCTCAATTATTAGACAGGCTTTGGTGAGATTGCATTGGTGCTTGGGCGTTTCCTCTTCGCACCTAAAAGACCACTGAGTACCTCTTTTATCGTCTCACGTGGCAATGGTGGGAGAGCGGTTGCACGCCCGCATCCCATGACACCAAGTGAAAGAGTGTAAAGGCCCAGAGCTAAAACGTGGCGTGACGGTGCGCCTCCTCGGGGCCGAACTCCATGCCCCACCCCCTGTCTTGTGGGCAACCGCCCGCCACGCCTTTGATGTTAATTGATTCAATTAAGATGTCAATTAAGCAGGAGGCTGCCCATTTAGTGCCCCGATGCCAGGGGGCGCTCTCTGCGGCTCCAATCCTCCCCAATACCGCAGCCCAAGCCTCGCAGATGGCATCTCGCTGTTCCTATACTCGCCGGCCCCACAATCATCCACACAAGACCCCTCTATGATCCTCTCCGCCATCATCCAGACTACCTAGCCCCCCCAAAGCCATTTTCCCCTCTCGGGTGTGGTCCCCCCGGGACCTTTGGCCACTTGCCATGGCCCACCTCCAGACCAGTCGGGACCCCAGGCCCCCGGCTCTTGGGCGTCCCTCGCGGTGGGCCCCTGGCCCTTTTGACCCTCTCTGGTCCTGGCCCCAGCTTGGGCCAGTCGAGGGTACTCTCCCCTTCGGGCCGGGTCTCTAGCCCCTCACTCTGTCTCTGGGCCTCACCGTGCCACTGCTCCCTTTCTCCCAGGGGCAACCGCAGCACCACGCCCTGTACTCAATCACTCTCTCAGGGTCCGCCCTCCGGGCCCCCCCAACACAAGGGTAACCCACCTGGTGCTGGGGGCAAAGGGGTTAAGACGCCCCGACCCGCCTTTCACCGGGGTGGTAACTCACCTGGCACTTCCTGGGGGCTCCCGCGCCACTGAGAGCCCCACCAGGCCACCCACTCCCGGCAGCGTGCAGTTTCAGGTCGTGCCCAGGACCAGGAGCCTCCTGACCAACCCCTACAGCTCCCCCTTACCTCCGGGTGATCTCAGCAGCCCTCCGGCCAGGCGATGTTGCTGCCTGCCCCCTGCAGCCAAACTGCCCTGTTTATATGGGCAGCCCTTGCCTCTAAAATGGCCGCCCTCGTCAAGCACCTGGCGGCTGCCCGCTCCAGGCCCTTAAAGTGGCAGCACACCCAGTGCACTGCCACACGTGGCTCTGTGCAGCGTGTGTGGCATAAACGCAGCACTGGCACAACTTTTTGGTGACCACATCACCTGCCTTTACCCCAGCGGACTGTCCAACCACCCACCCCCGGGGTATTCACCCAGGGAGACAGGGGCTTGAAGCAAGCCACTCTCTCAGCCACATCACTGCCAGCCCCTTTCCCGTGTCATTTCTGCCTTAGCTGCGAAGGATGGGGACATATCTACCTGGAAGGCTGTCTAATAGTGGTGGCTGTTGGAAGCTGCTCGGTCTGGGAACATTTGAATTATATCATGGTCTAGTTGGCGCTGGTCCCGCTTTGAGCAGGGGGTTGGACTAGATGCGTCCCGTCCAGCCCTCGTTTTCTATGCTTCTACGACTTAAGCCCTCAGGTAAAATGTAGATGAGGAGCCAAAGGAGCATGATTAAAAGCAGCCTGTTCTTCGCGTGGCTCTCACCTCTGAAAGTGAGGTGCAGCCTGTTCTCCCTTGGCCCTGAGCTTGCTCTGCAAGAGGGAGAAATTCCCTCCCGTTTTGACAGAGTATATCAGACTACGGCCTCACCTAGCAGAGAGCCTGAAGCACGGTGCGCTGGTGCTCACGAGCGCAGACACGTCCACATCGGTCTGGAAACTCCTCCGCGATGCCGGGACGTACAGGTTGCACCGCACAACTGCCCCCTTCGAGCACACGCGCTCTGCACCGGGGCCTGCTCCTCGGTCCCCAGAGCTGCTTTTCTACAGGACGGTCTATGTTAGCCGGCACGGAGCAGGAGGATCCGTTTCTTGCTAACATATTGATTTGATGTTTTCCGACCGGTTCAGCTGCGAGGCCAGTAAAAAGGCTCCCCTGCAGTCAGGGATGCTGCCAGCGTGGTCTGGCTCCCAGGGTGTCTGCCACTCCAGAGCTCAGACGCATTTCATTCTCCAGCAGCTCTTGCACATGTGGGTAATGTGCTGTGGTCGTGTCCCACCGGGTCCCAGGACTCACCCCTTCAGAAATTCGGCAGTAAAAGAACTGGTGGAACGAGAGGCCGTCTCTGCGCAGCCTCCCGTCTCAGAGCGCCCCGCAGCCACGAGTCGAACACGCCACGGCCCCGCTCTGCTTCTTGCCAGGCCTTCAGGCCGGGTTTCACTGGCAGGTAATTCTGCAGCCGTCGTGTCCGGGGAGGGCCCACTGTCATTCAGGCCATCAGCCCCGCGCCTGCACACGTTGGCACTATCGCCACGCTGGGATGCAATGGGTGCCTGCCTGCTCCCCAGGGACTGGTGAGAAACACCGACACGGCTAGCGGCCAGTTAAAGCAGAGAGGGCAAGGACCGAGGGGAAGGAACGGGAACATCCTCTCGCACCTCTTCTCACAACCAAACGGGGAAACCTGCCAATGCAAAACCCTGTCTTGTGAACAAATTCATCTGAGCCTAATTTGCACAAAATGAATTATTCCAGGAGATCTTACACCACCTTCCGCTCTCCTGTGAAATATGAATTTTTATTTCCACCTAGGAGAAATTTTACAATCTTTGCATTCTCCTATGTCTGAAGAAGAGCGAGTGTGCTCAAAAGCTTGCAAATAAAGACTTTTTTTGCAAAAATCTAGTTGGTTTAATAAAAGATATCGCCTCTGCCATGTGTTCCGATTCCCTCTGTCTGTAGACCGGTACGGCTCCAACCTGCGCACCGTGTGAACAGAAGCACGGCGGTCTCCAGCGCCGGTGCCTCTTGAACGCTGCGCTAAGGGCCCTTTGGCCAGGTTTTGACCTGCAAGCACCGAGCAGCTTCACCTTCCACACGACTTTCCACCAGAAATTTTCCAGGAGTAAACTGAGCTGAAATTGCTCCTGAACTGGATGACTGTGTGCTGCTAAGGAGAGACACTGAGCACAAACCCATCTGTCCTCAAACATCTGGATTCCTTGTGCCTACGCTGCATCCACCCGTAATCTCAGATGATCCACGGCTCAGATTTTAAAACAGATCACCCTATCCCCTCGCAGTCCAGGCTGTGATATTAGGCTCTTTCTGGATCTCGGTCAGTCGGCCTAAAGGCTTTAATCTGAGAAAGAGCACAACACAAGAGGGCTAGCTGCAAGTTCCAGCCCATTCAATGATTTAATTGTATTGGGTTATTTGACTCATTTGTAGCTACATCAGCTTTAAGTAATTGCAATGATGGGAAAGCACTGCTTACCCTCTTCGCATCGATAGAAGCAGGCGGCGTAAGTGAAAACCCTCCCCGCTGAAGTTGTGTTATTTCTAGTCCCCTCCATTAAACACTGCACGGTGCATGCTTCGTTGGATCATTATACGGTGTTGTCATTCCAACTTGGAGACGGGCTGCTCCCATCGCACCAACCAGCAGGATGAAGGAGCGCTACGGCCTTGCCCACGGAGAAGTCCTGCCCCCGTAAACTCATTGCTGCCCTCGCATGAGCCAGGGCCTCGCCCGCGGGTCTGCTGTACCTCCTTCCTGAATGAACGTCAGAAAGCGTGGCCCTGAGTCTAACAGGCGGGACGAGCTACGATGATGCAGAGAGTTGGATGATGCAATTAATCACGGTCGTTATTTAACCTTAATAGCACTCGGCATGCCTTCACAAGTTAATTTTCAGACATCTGATGTCAGCACATCTGCAGGAAGGAACCACTAGCCTCTAAACAGCTAATCCTCACAACCTCCCCGCATGGCAGGTCAGCATCATCCGCCTTTTCATGGACAGGAAAACTCAGACCGCAAGGTTACATGACCGGCCCAGACCACGGATGGAGTCCATGTCAGAGGTGAGACTAGAACCCAGGACCCCACGATTGAGCTGCCCTGCAACCAGACCAGATCAGTGGCGATGTCCCAGGGCCTCAGAGATTTCAGCCCACCTGAAAACCCCCAGTGGGATCCCGAGAGCTGCAAGCCCAGGGCACAGAGGTCTGTTTCATCAACTCTTTGCTGGCTGGTTTATTAAGAAGCAGCTCTAAATGTTCCTGATGAAAGACTCCTTTGAGATGCTACTGCTTGTTAAGCTACAAGGCTGGTAAAGGGCTCTTCCAGAGCGGCCACGTCCATTGATCACCAAGACAGCTCCATGTTTAGTATTCTCACAAGTATTCAGCTCTTTCTTTACTGTTATTTCTATTTTGAAGATTTAAATGATGATACCTTAAGGTCAGTAGGCATGGTAATCACTCACTAACCAGCACACTTCAGTCTTCTGCTTCTTCCCACTCCTGGTCCAAAGAGACTGGACTGTTTATAGCATTACGTATGATTAAATATATACATAACATTCAAGTTGTGCATGGGGGTCCCTGAGCACAGGGTCATCAGCCGCCAGCTGAGCAGGATTTTGAACGCATCAGAAAGAAGTACGAGCTCTTTCAGCAAATGTCTTCGATGTTTGTGCTCGCGGTCTGCGCAGTGGCTCTCGGCACCCCGAAGAAGCCCAGGCTGTTTTGCACACGAGCAAAGTGGTGCTACCTGCTGGATAGGACCCGGAGGGCCGGTCTGTGGCACGCCAGGGCCAAGGAGGACAGCACTGAGCATGCTCGTGCCCTGCCCACCCGAGCCCGTCACTCCAGACCTGGAAGCTCACAGCAAGGCTCCCCACTCAGGCCTGCGGGAGACCAAAGGCACGCGAGCAGGGGCTGGGGACCAACCTGGAGCGCACCAGTGGGTGAAGGTGAGCTAGCTGAGCTCAGCACCACGATCCCCAGCACCCACCTCTGCCACGGGATGGATACACGCTCCATGTCTGCCACAAATGCCGCTGCCACACAATAATCCGGGGTAAGAAGTGAAGTATAAGCGCACACGTGAAACGGACCCGGGCAGAATACGCCTGCACAGACTGGAGTTTAGCGGGGGCACCTGGGCTAACACCGGGTATCAGCAATGCTCCCACGTGGCGTGGGAGACCTGGGCCTCAGTCCGAGATGTCAGCTGGTGCCTGCACGCCCAAGCAGGACGCTGTGCTGCCAGCTCCCTACCTCGCCCCCCGTCCGAACTGCACCCGCCTCGCTGTGGGCTCTCGCACAAACACGAGCCAGGCAAAAGGACAAGGAAAGCCCAGACTGCAGCCCCACGAGTTACTCGAAACGCTGCCCCCCACGCAGGCCTATGGAGTGGAGGCTCAATCCAAGCCCATTTTTGTGTCAAGTCGGGGCTCTGCCCGAGCTCCCGACTGCCCGGGAATGGTTCGGCGAGGGCAGGGGGTGCCGAAGCCTGGTGCTCCTGCTGCAGACCTGCTCCGCGTGGTGAGTGAGGGGCCCAGAGCTGACCCAGCCCCTTCGCAGGGGCTAGGGATGGAGCGATTTGCAAGCGGCAGCTGCAGCTTGCCCCCCCGCCCACCCCCAAGGGAGATCTGTGCAAGGAAGCAATGCAACCCCCGTTTCTTCCTTACAATAAAACTCCGTTTGAAATCAAGTATCTATACAAAAACCTATGTATTATCCTGCTATGAGTCACCAAGCGCATTAACATGGTTGTGTCAACGTGCATTCAGGAAGTTTGTAATGTGCATCAATTATCCTGATATTGTATTGGGAAAATCTCTTATTGTCATGTTAATAGGGTAGCTATGCGTTCTAAAAATGATATATCTGGAATCATTGTTTCTGCACACTGCTCTATTTTCAATTATAATTCGTTCTCCCATTTCAAAATGTAAAATGCAGGACCAAACCCCTGCAAAAATTAATTTGCAAAAGCTATTTTTGAGTCTATAGCAACAAGCTGTCCCCTTCTTAGCAAACACTGCACTAAGTCAAACAGGTAAAAATTCATTTTCCCCCTCTTTTTGTGCTGAATTCAAGTAAGGAAAATTGGCTTTCAGGCTTGAATTTTGCATGGCAAGCTTCAGCTCCATTTGAATTTTATGGTCAAATAAACAACTCCTGAAAATGAGGACTGAGAATACAAACACCACTTTAATAAAATGGATGGTGCAGTGATAATAATTTTCAAAGAGCCTTGAGGGCATAGTAAATTCAGTCCTATACTTCTTTAAAAAACAACAACGTGCCAAGTGGACACGTACCAAGAGCTCTAATCGTCTATGCGACTGTTTTCACTTCGCTGTCCTATAGATGCTGGGCTCGTGGCTGCTTATCGTTCCAAACCGAGACTTACCACGTCAGTAAAACGTGAGTCAGACCAGCTGGTAATGCCCCAGCATTCACCGGCTGAAAGGCAGCTATCAGCCATTTGCCTCTAATTCTCCACCAGCTCCCCCTCTCCTGGTAAATATTCATGCTGGAAGGGGCTCTTCCTGCCCACAGGGTTTGAAAGCTTTCCTCTGCCCATTCGTTATTGCATTCACGAAACTTTAAAATTAAAGACTTGCATTGTTTGAGATTAGATTAAGATCTGGAGAGTTATTTTCCCATGCACAATGGTACAGCGGCTCGGACCAGCCTCCGGGTCTCCTAGGTAAGCACTGCATGCAGAATAAGGCAGAGGGGTGCTCAGAGGAAAGCCTTCCCCTAGATCAAAACAGCTCTCGACAGAGAGTTGTTTTAGGTCCCTGGTGTTTGCCCTCCAAGAAACTTTCCCTTCTTTTGGGGTCTCCTGCAGACGCACGGACCAACTCCTTCCAACAATGCAGCTGCCATGAAAGCTTTCTAGAGATACTGTAAGCACTGCAGCAATACCTTTACAGATGGTGCAAGAGATGCCTTGTGCAATAAAGTGATTTAACCGATAGCAGAAAAGGGCCAAGTGGCCTTTCATATCACTGGGAGGTACACAGGCTTACCAGGCCGCCAGGAAAGCGAGCCCACACCGATGGATCTGGAGCACTATCTAGTGTGTCGGGAGAGGTGCAGGGGGAGACAGGACTATTTGCTAAAACCCTTTGGTTCAAAACACCCACCCGGATCCGGCGTGAGACAGCAGACCGGAGGAGTCACGTTTTGGCACGTTCCCCTGAGACAGTGCACTTTGCATCTCTTCGCAGTACGGTACCGAGACAGTCGTGCCAGGAGCGCTCGCACTTCCCTGGCTACGCGGATCGAATGAGATATTGTTCTCAGTTCACTTTGTAATGCTGAATAAAACAGCGGGAAGTTCTCTCGAAACACAAATGCTTCTGACCCACGAAATGGTTTTTATTTGATATCTCTATTCTCTTTTGAATGAATAGATTTGATTTTAAAGTTTTGTGCCTCCCAAGGTTTCTCCGCTACCTTTCAGTGCTTTCCTTCACATTGACTTGAGTAAACTCGAAGAGAGACCGCGAGATCTGCCTGGGCTGTGCCAAACAGTTCCCGTTCCCGACAGATCTGAGCTGTGCGCAGAACATGTGATACCGAGACCTCTTTGAAATGCGTTGCTATGATCATTGTTATTCTAACAATGGGTTTTGACAAGACCAGTTATGGGTAAGCACCATTAATTTGTTCTGTTCTCCTAATAGTTTTTATGGGGTGCTGAAATTACATATGTCGCAAAAAAGGCTCATTTCTGAAGTATAATTAAAACTTAATAGAATGGCTGAGGAATTAACTATATTGCACAATGTGCTCATTGTTATGACAAATAGGTAAATTACTAAATTCATAATAGATTCAGCGCGAAAGAAGGGCAATTTGCATCGCATACAAATAAATCTGCTTTCCAACGTGTTACCTTATTGCAGTACTTTCCCTACAATAAAATGAGAGGTTCAGTCAATTAAAAAACTGCATATTTTTGCAGGGTGCAGGAGTTACTGTCAAACTAAAAATGTCTGTAGTGCTTCAGTTTCTCCCCCAAGTGTCTCAAGAACACACAGTTATTGGATTACAGGGTGTCGCTCTGGGGGGCATTTGGCCCATTTTCGCTATGAACCAGCCAGCATTAAAAAAAAAAAAATCTAATTGCTGAAGCAAGCATTAACAACACAGAATGATTTTTCCATGGAAGTGCAATATAATGCATGGTGCAATATATAGCACGGTGTGCTAGAACGTGCGCTTCAGTTTGCACAGATCGCCTGGATATCCAGAACAAACCGGCGAGAGTTTCTCTCACCACAGAAAGCGAAGCAGCTCTGGATTAGCTTCCATTCCCATGTGAACGCTCTCCATGGACCTCTTTTATTTAAGAGACCGAAGAGCACCAGGCGGGCGCATTTCCAGCAGGGATGCCTGTAGTCTAATAAGAATCAGCGCTTAATCACCATCCTAAATGGAGGCCACCCAGGCATCTGCTGGCAACATCTTAAGAGGTGAGCGATCCCGCTCGCACTGTCTGGAGTCCGTGGAGCTCCCTGCCTCGTCCTCCGGACACAACGATCATCGTGAGCTGCTCG
Organism: Alligator mississippiensis; assembly: GCF_030867095.1. NCBI lineage: Eukaryota > Metazoa > Chordata > Crocodylia > Alligatoridae > Alligator > Alligator mississippiensis. The sequence goes on from NC_081831.1 coordinate 82,675,058, forward strand.
GCAGCCTGGGAAGCCCTTCTCCGGCGTGGGCCAGGGGAGCGCACCACGCAGCGTGCACGGTCCATCTGGGCAGCATGGTGTATCCTCAGTGACCCGACAGCGCTCCACAGCAACTAGCGCTGCATAATGCATGGCGTAAAGTCACGGTCGGAGATGGAAAGGAGCTCCCTATGGTTAAAGCATGGGGCCAGGACTCGGGCACTGCCTTTGCAATGCCTACCGCTCTTCCCCACCGGAAAGGAGCTCCTTCACCAGCCGTCTGTGCTGCTAGGCTGAGCCCCACGGCGGGGTGGCAGCAACACAAATCTTGCTCTCAGGAGCGAGCCTCGTCTCTGCAAAGGCAGGCGTGGTGAGGAGAAGGGCAATGAGGCCAAAAACAACCCCTCTGCCACGAGACTCTGCGAGACTTTGAAAGCTGGCTCCGTTTTGATGCTGACAAGAAGTCAAAATCTGAGAAATGTTCACAAACTAAACCCCTTCTTCCTCTCCTCCCCGTTGGGATCGAGTTAATGAAAAGTTTGTTCCCCTCCCCACACTTTAAACACTACGAACCAATGAAATACCAAGCAAGAAGACATCTGACTCTTTCAGAATGGGGCATTTCCAAAATTTCAAAATCTAGTTTTTCCAAACATTTTCTAGGAACAGGAAATTCACCCAAACGGACTGTCGGTCACAGGCTTTAAAAGACCTGCCCTGAGGAAACCCCATAGCCAAACAACATGCCCTGCCTTTACAACCCGAGACCGAAGAGTCTGGAGCAGAGTCCGGATCAGCGAACAACCCTTCCCGGATCCAGGACACCTCCCCGGGCCCTCGGTTGCGCCACGTCCCTGCACAAACGCGTGCCGGCCGCTTCGTTCCCTTAGGGACCTCGGGAGGACTCCCTGCCGGCGCGCGGCCCGTGCTGAAGGCCCTCGTGACTCAATGGAAAGAGTCAAGACAACAACGAGCAGTTTGGAAAACCCCACGTGTGAAGCTCGGACGTGATTGCAGCCCCTAGTTTTCTGCTTAATGAGCTCCCACGATGGAAACAGGGAGCCTGTCTCCTTCCTCCACCTGCAACCACAACCTGAAGACCTTGCAAGGGGTGCAAGGAAATAAAACGCTTCCTCGCCGGGTCCTTGCTCGGCTGGCTTGACGGTTATTTCCCTTCATTAGCAGGGGGAGCTTTGACTGCTGACGTGGGATCTGCTCTCTATTTGGGCGAGTCTGGGGGGCTTGGGGGGCTGCCAGGGCACAGGCTAACGCCTCCTTCCCTGCACACACAGTACGTTGTAAGGAGCTGAGGAACGCCGGCCTGGAAACCAACTGGGGAAGCTTCGGGGGCTATTTACTCTGCCAAGGAAGCTGATCATTAGCATCCCAGCCTCAGCGAAACCACAGGAGAGCTCGCAAGAGCCCAGGTGTCAACACATTCCACCTCCCCCCACATCACCGGAGGCCTGGTACACGGAGATCCTACCTAATGAGCACAACTGAGCCGACTGTCAAACCTGCTGCTACCACCAGACCGAGCCGCTGCAGCCGGTTCAGCTGAAGGTGCATGGGAGAGAAAGGCAGGCTTCAAAACACCTGCAGCAGCCTCGAGACAATTAGCTACCCCCTTGTCTTGCTTCACGTAAGCAAGCCATTAATGGGCGTGTCTAATGCGCATTAGCTTATGTTGATGTGCATTAAAGCACTGCTAAAAAACCCGTGCGCTTTTGCTAATGTGCATTAAAGCAGCACTAACAACCGTGCTCTTTAATGTGCATTAAAACAGGATAATGCGCATTTTCCTAGTACCTCAAAATGGAGGTACCAGATTTAATGCGCATTAACTAAAGTGCATTAATGCACATGTAGACACACCCATTGAGACTATCCAGAGTAACCCGCCTAAATACAGATGGGCACGAGCTCTGAAACAGCCCGACCACCGTGTCCTTTCACCCCTGTAAGATCGGATAGAAAGTGACGGCAGCACGTGCTGCTCCCCGAGGGCAGGAGCACCACAGCTGCCCCTGGAGCAATGAGACGTGGGCGTGGAGGCGCGGAGGCTCTGGAAGGGACCTGGGCAGGCGGCTCCCTTGGCACCAGCAATTAGAGAGTGGGAAGGCAGCCGCTGGAGAAGACCCTGCCGTTGCTGAAGGTCGGCAATATCGTGGCAGGGCAGTAGCGAGGCTCCACTTTCTCCAGCCCCTTTGCCACGTGCTCTCCATCCTGCTCCTCCCATCCCCCTGCTCTTCCCGATGCCCAGCACAACTGGCTCCCATCGCCTCTTTCTCAATTCTGCCTTTCATTCTGCTAATGCCAAGCTACCCCTCCTCGTTCGCATGAGCTTTCACCTCTCTTCCGCCCCATTGCCCGAGTCTCGCTTCTGTCTGTTCACTGGCCCACCCTGCCAGAGACCCCAAGCGAAGGAGCCCTGGGCACTGCCTCAGCCGTCAGCTGTTAGACTTGCCTGGTTAAGGCTCGCAGGCAGGGAGCTTTCAATTAGCATTCCAGATGTGACCACGACTGCAGGTCTTTCAAAGCGAGCTTATGAACATAAAAACCACGTTGTGTCGATGTGCGCGCGCACACAAGCACACACGAGAGAGAACGGCACCGAGTCCCTCCAGACAGAAAATGGACAAAGAGGAACTACGCCAGTTTAAATGGTAGTCATGCACGGTAGCAGGCCTTTTTGCATTTATTTTAAAAAGCAAACATGAATAGAGAAACTGAAATGCCTGTTCTGCACCTCAGCACGGGCGGCAGGAGAAATTCATGGAGACAGGAGAAAGTTTAATTCTAGCTAACTGAAGGCATAGTAATTATTTTAAAAACAAAGGAAGAAATAAAGAAAGAAAATAGATTTGTGTAGTAAACACAGGAAACAACCCCCAAATAAACAGCTTTTAAGGCAGGAGTTGTGCAAAGTGTTCAGGCTGGCTTATAAAATGCACATCCTAGCAGAAAGGGAAAACATAAATATAATAGCATGGCATTTATTTTCATTACCTTAAACTTCTCCCAGCCCTAAAACACCAATCTCCTGCCAATCACATCTCTGCTCCCGTTTCCATCTCCATTTGTTACAGCCGCCCAGAGGACGTGCTGGATCCACCGCTGAGCTCCGGTGGCGAAGCCAAGAGGCGCCGCTTGCGGCAGTCCAGGAAGACAGAGATATAAGCAAGTAAAATTCAATATGTTCCATAAACTCATTAATTTTATTCTCTGGGCTCCTTTTATAAAATATAATCTCTGGGAGCAGTTGGGAGGCTCTGCCTGGTGCATGACAGAAAGCGACGTGCCGCACGAGAAGGCAGCACAGTGCTGAAGAGGCCTGCCGATGCTTCAGACAGACGCGTGGCTTTTTATTCTTGGTTTTTTCCCCAGAGTTAATTCGCAGTTCTGTGACCATGACGTATGCAGGAAAGGGAAGGAGACAGTCACTTATTAGATGCACTCTATTTTTCAACACACAACTTCAGAGGCCAGAAAGGGGCAAAGGGAAGAAAGAAGGGGTAAATGGCAACGCACGCCAGCTGCCCAAAGCTGGCCTGCGACTCCGCAGTGTTTGCTTGGCCGGTCCCATCATGTTAGAAGAGATTTCTGTGGATGTTTGAATGAGAGGAGAAGATTGACTTTGTGTGCCAGTCCACAGACTAAAAGAAAACTGTCATTCCCCAATGCAATAAAGCTTTACTAAATGATGGCAGCATATGCCGGCTCTCGCGCGTCTCCAGAGCCCATGAAACGAGTAGCAGGGTGTTGTTAGGAGGACGCGGCCCCAGACCCCGCACCTGGGCAGGGCGCTGGATAACCTGACTCTCGAAGTCCCTATGGCTCGCTGTTTCTGGGATTCAAAAATGCACCGGGGGGGACTTCCAAGCCAGAGACCGAAGTGCGAGCAGTGCCCCGCGCCAGGCACTGGAAACAGGTGTTTGCTAAAGGGAGGGGATCTATACCAGCGCACTTCAAACACCAGAACGAGACAGGATCAGGGCAGGGCACCACTGAGCCGCTGCCAACGCTTTATCCAGAGTCTGCTATACCTTTGCTTTCATGCTTCAGCCTCAGTCGGCACATGAATTATCAAGTGAAAATGTGAGGAAAACAGCTCTGGGAATAATACGATTCACTGGTAAAGGGCACATCTCGGCTGACAGAGTCAGGCATCCCACCAGCATCTTACTGATGGGCAACAAGGCAACCCATCTGAAGAGAAATGCAGCTTTTGAACAAAAATGAATGAGACCTCTCTCGAAATCTCCCGCTTCTCCGTCTCCGGTGCATCCGCGTGTTCAGCCTGCACAAGCTGGCCACGGGCTGGACCCAGCTGGCAGTCAGGGGTTTGTCCCGTGCGTCGGGGGGACGGCAGCCGAGCCCACCCCTCCACGCGCCTGGGAGAGCACATGGGCGCAGGTCGCGCCTCTCTTCCCCTCTCTCCTTTCGTGTCCCAAGCCCAGGTCATTGCTCATTTTACAGCCTGGGTCTTCTGCAGCCTCACCAGAAGGTGTCTGCTTTTCACACATCTGGCTCCATCCTGGGGGAGGTCACACGGCCCTGACTACTAATCGCTGGGAGCGGGGCCCAAAAGAAGCGATGTTTTCTCCACCTGGCAATGTCCTCGCACCCAGCCCGGAGACCTTCCCAGATGTGCACTACACTAGCCCGACACAAGTGAGTGGGCTCAATACGGGGTTAACGAGGTGAAGTGTGATGGTCAGTGATATCCAGCAGACCGCACAAGATGATATAAGATCTCTTACAGCCGCAAACTGTATAAATGAGTTTTAAAACATGCATTCGTTTGGTCCAGATATTTTTAGGTTGATGGCTAACTATGCTTTAATGAAGCTGCCTAGTGCTTTCTCCGTACATTACTATCAAGTGCACAGTAGTGTTGATGCAGGTTAAAAACTGCTTTGCACAATAAATCAAAAGCAAACAGGAAACTAAGTCTGTGCCAGTTATACTTTGCTTGAAGGCTGACGTCCTCTCCAAATGCAGCACGGCAGTGTTTAACCTCCAACGGAGATGCGAACCGCCCAGCGCAACAGCGTGACAGCATTTATTTAAGGGCTCATTTTGAAAACTTGCATAACTTTACCTTTTCTCCTTTATCTGAAGCAACAGACACAACCGCCGAATTTAAACCTTAAACTCACCGACATAAACCATGTTCTAACCAGGATTTTGCCTGCTCGCGCACATTATCGTACTGCCCTGTAATCTGGCATCGCCTTATAGGGAGATTTGACTTTATGTGTCTCTCTCATAAATGACACCAGCCAAAGAAATGTCTGGTCCCAGACACATGGGCACACATCCTAAATGTCTCAGCAGCAACAAAAAGAGTCGGTGCCAGCCCCCGCACTAGGACTGTATGGGGCTGGTAGTGACTTCTTTTTGAGACACTTGGGATTGTGTGCCCGTGTGCCCGGTGCGTGTATCCATGCAAACACACACATGCACAAGCAGTCTGGGCTGGCATGTACACGTCGGTGGCTGGGCCTGGAACGTGCATGGGCCGCCTCACTTTAAATATGAGTGACAAAAATAGGAAATAGGAATCATTCCCTTCAGTAAATGCTGCTGCATCCTAAATACTAAGATCAGTTAAAGTAGAAAAGCTTAAAGGAAAGGCACGTGCGGGGGGACGGGGTCACAGCACAGGCTCAGCTGCCAACACCTTCCTCTCAAAAGTTTCCATCCACGTAATCAGCCACGCCGGGCGTTCAGCCGTGCCCGTGGCTCTGGGTCTCTCTCTGACCCGCACGGGTCTAGTCGCCATAACAGGCCTTTCAGTTCTCACCCTCGGCATCACCCAAATCACTTGTTTCCGGTGCTTCTCCCTTAGATGCGCTGGTAGTTTTCCAGCAGCTGTAGCAAATGAGCTTTTAAAGGCACAAGTTGCCCACCCCGGGGAGGCTGGTGTGGGGTTGTCTTTGTGCTGTTCCTACCACAGCTCGCAGAACAGGTCCTTCACCCCGTCCGGTCGTCTGGGTGCGACCAGCGTGCAAACAATCAACGAAGCTTCCCCTTCCCCCTTGGTAACCGGTGCATCCCCAGGGCCTCGTCTTGCAGCCGTCGCACCAGGAAAACTCTTGCCCAAGTTGGTAGGAATTGTGCTTCGGAGAGGCCTGAGGATTATAGCATTTACCCGTTTGCAGAAAGCTGTGTTTATGCTCCTATGACCTCTCTCTCAGTATGAAAAAGGCCGTAAGCAGCCCTGGGATTGTTGCTAGAGGCACACGTCTGAATCAGACCCGGTGCTGGGGGAGTCGATGCTCCGTAAAGCCGCAGCCTGGATTTTCTCTCATGAGAGAAATTATCAGCAAGGAGTGGTTAGTGCGCCGAGAGCCGGATTGCACCTTAATCCGCGCGCCAAGATGTCTGTTGTTTTTCTTGGCTATTAACAAGCCCAGGAGCTGCAAGGCTTTTATACAATCTCTCATGCTGAAAAAACCCAGTGAGCTTATCACTACACATGTAAGTACAACAGACTGAGGGACTGATTAGTTTTATACCACCCATATGCCCAGACTTTGCTAAGACGTACTGAAGGATCATCGCAGAAGGACCTGCTCCCGCATCTCATTCCCCCATCTGTGAGCTGGAGAAGGACCCCTGCACCAGCCCTTTCGGGCCCGGTCCCAGGTGCTCGCACCGCGCGTGTTATACGGAGATGCACAAGCGAGGCTGGAGAAAGGGCAGCAATGCTTTCATGAAGCTTTCCAAGCAGTGCTCAAGTGCTATTTTAACAATAATGGCCTAGACTTTCTGCTCCGACACGGCTGTGTTTGGCGGAGGAGGGGAGCCGTGGAGAGAGCTTCCAGCGTAAGCAGGAAGAGTCCGGAGGCTTGTCCCAGGCAGCAGGATCTCTCTCGCACGCCTCTTGTCCCAGTAACTCTCCAGCCAGCCTGCCTCTTGCTGAAGCACCACGAAGACACCAGAGTGGACGGGGACCAAACCCAGCGTCTACAATGAAATTCGAGATGTCAGGATGGAGCTAAAGGGAGCTGCTTTCCTGCACCCGCTATTAAAATGCATCTTGCATATGCATTTCCCTCTGGAAAGCCATGGCAGGACCACATCAGTAGCCTGGGTTGCTATTCACCATCAGATGGCATCCACAAAGTCTGATGCCAAGGTCCGGAGAGAGCCCTGCGGTCCAGCCCATGGCCCGTGACAAGGAATCACAACGGTGTCATGCCCTTGGTGGGCCAACAGCCTTGGCATTGCTGCAAGGGAAACCGGCTGGTTTCAGCGCTCAGGCCCGTGACTAGCATAACACAAACTTTGTTCGAGCTCTTAATGAGGCAACGTGAAACCGGGACAGCTCTCTTTCGCACACCTCCCGAGACCCGCTTCACTTCTCTCTGTGGGCTCGTTCAGCTCGCGCTCCCCCTGGCAGCCACTTCTGCTTCCCGGAGGCATGAACCCGAGGAGCGAAGCCCGGGAGCTGCACAGGTGGGGCAGCACCCAGCGCCTGCGAGAGGCCGCTGCCTGGACACTCGCTTTTGAAGAGAGGCGCCTGAGATGGCAGCTGGGAATAGCAGCCGCGTAGTCTGGGATCAGAGGACAACGGCCTTGCAAGCAGGGGGCCGTTAGCATCCAAGCAGCTTCGGCCCACTGCAGAGACAGTCGCCCAGAGACCGAGCTAAATGCAGACGCAGTCTGAGTCAAAAATAAAGAGCTGCCTGGAGTTTACGGTCTGTCAGGAGTGCAGCCCACAGGTTTCTTTTCCATCTATCGACGCAGTGCTGGACCGTACCCGCAGGAGACTCAGCCGCTCTCAGTCCCTGCCATCCTGCCCGCTTCTCCTCGCCACCCTTGGCCAAGACAAAGGGACCTTTTTGTGGCAGCCCAGGTGACGTTTGTAAGCCCGGGCACGTCCCCTATTAGACAACATCCCCACCACAGGATCACTGCCTTTCTTCTCGCGTGAAATGTGTTGGCTTCACCCTCTTCCTTCTGTCGCAAGGTCCTTTGATGTGGCTGAGGCTCGATTTCTGCAGACTCGAGAGGCCTCCTCGCAGAATAAACAACGCACCTGCTGCGCTGCGTCTCTGGCATCGTGCTATCAACTAGACATCAGCTGGTTTCCTTCCCAAGCACGGGAGCCAAGAAATGAGCAACACACTTCACAAAGCGCAAACCGGGGCTCTGTTTTTGCATTAGCATTTGGCATTTCATTTTAAACGTAACGCCCAGCTCACGCGAGCGGAGGGGAACTGCCACGTTTCTGGAGGGACCAGAGGGAGAACCATTTCCAACAAAATGACAGCACCACTTCATACGCAGTTTCAAAACACCCATGCATGAAATGTCAGGTTTTCAGCGAGGAAAGAGCCACTCTGTCTTCTCGCACCAGAAAGGGAAGGCTACCTGACAGGTCAGGGTTTGACACAACAGCAAACACATTTTATTCAGCTTTTCCCTGGTTTTGCACAGCTCTACAAAGACCCGAAGGCACTCGGACGTTGCCGTCCTTGTTTCGAGCCTATGGGAAGTTGTTGCCGGCCAGGCTGGCGAGAGCGATGTATGAATGGTCTTTTTGCAACGCACGGTCGCACAACTCGGGTAGTTCACCATTTCCTCGGCGAGCAGCCAGCAGGTCGTTTCACCGGCCGGGAGGTGAGGAAGGGGCTGGGTGAGGCACCGCTGCTGAGGGGCAATGGCAGACAGTGGTGGGAGGCAGGTTACACCAGAGACATATGGCTATCGTCCCCGCATCCACGGACATGCTCCACAACCCCAGCTGGCTCTGGAGTCAATGCCGGTCGCTCCGCAGGAAACATTCAACAAAAGACCGACCTGCAGAGCACAAGACAGGGCCGGCACAGCCATGGCACAGCCCGGACAAGCTGTAGCTGCACAGAAACCAGGGCTGTGCCTTGCTCGAGGAACCCCGTCAACTTCTGCTTGAGCGGAGCTGGAAATGGGAGCGGCAAGGGCCTTTCAACAGTGCTATCAAAGACACGCAGCTCACGCAACCAACCGGTCACCTATATTAAGCTCACTTTCTAAAAACACATGCACAGCCTTAAAAAAGTCTCAATAACTTTATACCATTCATGATGAAACGTCCCAGTCCAGCACTTTGCAGCAAATTTGCTCCCTGAAACATAGCCCTATGCTGTGCCGAACTTGCATCATGCCCAAAGCAAAGTTTTCCCGGTACGGTATGAAATTTGGGAGCCGCTGTTCTCGAGGAAAGATCCTTTTGGCAGCAGAGACTGGCAGAACGTCCTTGTCCCTGATAGCGTCGGCGTGCTTCCTGTGGATAGTTCCTTGGACAACAAAGATCCTCCGCGAGTACTTGGGTCTCATCAACCTAATTCAGGTCGATGGGGACAAGCCTAGGAGAGTCAACAAACTTGAGAAGAATAAAAAAAGGAAAATACAATAGAAATGAATTGCAGAAAAGTCCACATTATTTTACTAATTTCTGCAGAAGCTACCGCTAAAGATGGACGTTTTCATTACAAAAATAACATATAAAAACAAGCAAAAGAACACAAATAACTGCTCCAGCGCTAAAAACAGACGTTTGCACGCTGTCCTGGAGGTTCCTAGACTCAGGTCTGCATCCTCCTTAAACTCCACGCAGAATCAAAATCAGGAGGGTCCCGGTTTCAAACTCCAGTCCAAAGGAAGCCAAAATCCCATGGGAACGCCGCATCGTCACTTTGAACCTCCCGACACACGATGTACCCAGGAGGTGCAGGGAGCACACCCAAACTTCAGACCATTTGGGATCTATGGAAAGCCACCTTCCGCCTTTCAATCAATTCACTTGTTAGAAAAATCAGGGCCTACCTGCACTTAGATGAATAACAGCTCTTGGAGAAAGACTTCCTGCCACCTCGGCCATTTCCAAGGGGCCCCGGCCAAGCAGCGTGGCCACGCGGGAGCCCCGCAGCCCGTTTCTGGGTGACCGCAGCATCAACCTTTGCAGATGCGACGCCCGGCGTGGTCGGCAAAGTAAAGGAAACCATCCAACACAATTAAGCATAGCACAAGGCCAGAAAGGAAACATTATAAGGGAAGACTGTACATTAAATCAACCAAATACACTAAATCATAGCTTTATCTTAAGTAGTAGTGATTGATGTAACCAAAGGCACTAATGTTATTTTGCTATAATAGATATATTTTGGTTAAGACGCTTAGATAATTTGTAAGAACAAAAACCAGCCCGTCAGAGACGACCGTAAGCTCAGGTGAAGCAGCAACAGGCCGGCGCTGGGCAGGGAGGAAGGGAGATAAGAAACCTTGGGTCTTCCCTTCCCAAGGACACAAATCCCAACTCATGCACTCCTCCCAAGGCCACGCGAGACCTGGTCCTGTCCAGGTCCGAAAGTTTCAGAAACAGAGACATTTCAATACAACCACTCCGAGGTCATTTGTTGGACTATTAGATCCATCCCGCTGTCTATCAACGCGGGGCACGGGCTGGAGGGAAATTTGGAGAATTCCCTTGGCAAATACAAGTAGACCTCCTGCCACGCGGCGCGCGCCCTCCTCCCGCCTCGGGACAGGGGACAGGACAGCCCCGCTGTGCGGTTGCGGGAGCCACGTATGCTCTGGGATCAACGCTTGTTTTTATGGTTTAAAATGCGAGCAAAGAAAAGGTCGGCTCACCTGTTTCTGCCTCTTTTCTCAGTGCTAACCCGCAAGGTTGCCGGTAATGCAAGGAACAGACTCCATCCCATGCTGAAAAGCCGCCCTCGGGCTGTGCCACAGCCCTGTGCAGACACGACTAGAGCCTCAGCCCCTCTTCGGTCTCACAGCAGTCTGTCTCCAAGTGCCAACATGCCTGCAATCGCCGCTGGCTGCAGAGCCCCGCTGCAGTCACTCCTTTAGCGAACGCGGCCACCGGAGAGGTAGCGCCTATCAAGGGACGAGGGAAGGACGGGCGAAGGCAGGGTTTGCTCAGACAGACTGAGAGGTGTCTGTATTAAGATGGAAACGGGGGGTGGGGGAACCGATTCAAGAAAGCCCCGTTCAGGCACAGCACCACGTTCTTCTGCTGGCTGCCGACGCGTTTCCGATTACCCGATCGTTATTTTTCAGCTACACATTGCACTGAATCCTAACTTTAAATTAACTTTCTGTTGAGACTCCATGCTGCTTTTGATTTGTTTTTAATGAAATACCTTCCTCGGTTTCCTCTTATTCTTTTGAGTTACGCACGTCTCATTCCCTGGCAGCCTCTTCTGGCCAGTTCATCTGGAAACAACGGTGCAGTTGATTGCATGCCGTATTTTTTAATCCAATGAGCTCCCAGCTTCTGTACTCTGCCTCATGCTCTGCTTATTCTTCTGTGCCACAATATAATTGAAAAACAATGCGATGTCCACGCTCTGAACCTGGAATTTGAGCTATATAGGGCTTGTGTTTAAATGTACATGGGTTAAAGTGCTCGCAGCACCAGCCATATCAGAGCACTGCACTGCTTCATTAATGCTGGAGAAGAGCTCTGAAGCTGCTGGATCAAGGTTAAGATAAAACCCCTGTCATTATTATTTTCCAAAGGCACGATTTGGTTTGCCTTGCCGGTGTCATTTATTTTGATTTTGTAATATTACAGCAGTGACCCATGAAGTCCTCTTCTTCAGTGAGACTTATCTACTTATTGCGAATTAGAAAATCTCATCGGAGGAGGCCAGGACACAACATCTCTCTGCCCGTGATAAATATGCTTGGGGAATTTTGCTTTACGTTACGTTTATTTGTTTTAATCAGGCTCAGTCGGCTCCTCCGAAGCCTGGCGCCTCGAGACAGAGCCGAGCGAAGGCCTTGACTCTGCGACCGACTCCACAGGCGGTCAGCTCTACGCGCAGCACCACTGACAACTGGGCAGGTCGCTGGACCCACTGGGAAGTGAAGCTGTGCTGTGGGAGGAAAACGAGTCTAACACTGATAATCTTTGAGATGCCTTAATAGCCTTTTGCCCCAGTCTTTTACTCCTTTGGGATAAAAGGTAAAATGATTGGGTTTTGTAACCTCAAAACTGCACTTTTACTATACATTTCTACTTGCAAAATCCTCCTTGATTCTGATTACGACACAAAGAGAAATCTTAAGTCAACTTAAAACACGTTGCATTTATGTCTGTTCATTTTGTACCTAGCGCAACTACCCGTAACATTCATGACCACCGTAGCTTGGAGTTAAGCAGAAAAAATTCTTTCTCCCTAATCAAAAACAGTTTTCCCCATTTTTTAAATAAATTCTTGAAAACACTGACTGCTCCATCAGAAGCGGGACCTTTAAAAATACCAATCAGTTTAACTTACTGGGGAGTCTTTTAGAGAGACATGAGCCCCCAGAAGTCCAGCCCGAGCCCACCACTTCCCTAAGGTCCGGCAACCGGAGGACTACGGACCTTGTCACTAGCCCAGGTCGACGGGGCAGCTGCTGTCGTTGCCGTTCTGCCTCTGCAGAGCGCCGGAGCTCCCCGAGGCTCAGCGATCTTCCTCCCACGTTGGTGCTTGCAGCCTGGGAGCCAGACTCCTCTTCGCCTCCTCTCTGACCTGCAAACTATGCTGCTTCCTGGTGTCTCGCTGCAAGGCAGTGGGGGCTGCCCTTTTTGGCAGGTGTACTAAAGCCCCACACCTTCTCCGAGAGCCGCTCCAAACCCCTTCTCCTGCCCAATCTGCTGCTCTGCTTTCTGCTCCCTTCCTCCCCCATCTGCTGTGTGCCACATGCCATACAAGGACCACCCCTGCTCCAATGCAGGTGTGTCTGGCAGAAACCCCCTTCCTAATCCTCCTCGTCATCCATGTGCTGCTGGAAGCTGAGGTTTGCATGGACTCCACCAAGGTCCTCGAGTCCTTTTCAGAGTCATTGCATTGTAGGACCATCTCCCAGCTGGCAGATGTGCCTTACATGCTTTGTTCCTTGATGCAGAACTTGGATTTAGCTAGATTAAAATGCATGGGAGTATGGGAGTCTGCACTGATTTCAATGGACTTTGGATCAGATGAAGGAAGGAAGGAAGAGAGGAAGAAGGGAAAGAGAGATAGAGAGAAAGACAGAGAGAGAGAGAAGGAAGGAAGGAGAGAGACAGAGGAAATGGTCTGTCTCTTCAGAGTCGGGAAGGCGGCACACCACCCCATGCCTGCATCAGGCGTCTAACACCGAGGCCAAATCCTGGCCCTGCGGCCTCTGACCACGAGTTGGCCAGACCTCCTGCGAGAGAAGCAGGACCTCTCTGGAAGGGAGCTGGCACCTTCTCGGTGATATGCTGCGTATGGGGCTGTACGTGCATCTAGAAGGGAGGTTGGTGCTTGGTAGCACTAATGCAGAACCGGCACCAAATCCCATTTATTTTAATTGCATGCAACAAATTTAAATAAATAACTGAACCTGACAGGCGCTATGGAGAGGGCACGAGGCCAGTGCAGACCCACACGTATGTGCTGGAAGAGAAGCGAACGATGCCACACTGCAACAGAGGATGGCAATAAATAGCTCCATTTTTACAGGAAATCAATGGAAAATAGCTTTGCTTTGTTGGCAAGCCATTACGTCGGACTTAATGTAAAAGCCACTCCAGCTGTCAGATGCAGATGAGTTGTGCGCAGCCAGGGGCGCTCTGCAACGGTTTTGCAGAACTGCTACCGGCGACGGGGTCGCGCCCAGGGACGACGGGTGCGCCCTCCCGTGCTGTAAGTGCTCCCGCCGCCTTCCCTTGCTTCCAGGCACAGACGTCCTGTGTGGGCCCCGTCCTAGCACGACAGCCTGGACACACTGACAGTCACCACTCCCCCAAAGCAGTGATATCGTATGTTAATACTGGGGCCACACTTCAGCCTGAACTTCTCCTTTAAGCTTTTACCAATGCATAGAGCCAAAACAATAAAAAAACCCATAAGGACAAATAATGCAAAAGCCCCGTGCTGCCTCCCCCGCATCTGCGCTCTCCTTCCCCACGGCAGGCTCCACATCAAAAACCTCCTCTCCCCGGTAGCTCCAGCCAGGCCCCAGGACAAGGCAGCTCCCCACATACTTGCAAGGCGCCAGGCCCGTCTCACCATTACAAATCCAGGTGAGACTGGTGGGAGATCATCTCACGTTGCGGGGGTCTTGCACCTTCTTCTGAGACAGCTGGTCCTGCCACTGTCAGCGGCAGACACCGAGCAAGAAGGACCTCAGGTCTGAGCCCGGCTGGAGACGCCCAAGCCCCTACATCATCTGCCAGAGGTAGCATATAAGCTCCGGGAGCTTTTTATACTCTTTGTCGTACTCTCTGAGGCACCGCTGACATTCACGGCTCTCCCAAAGCAGCAATACCATATGCTAATGCAAGGCAACATCATTCATAATAAACACAGCCTAAGCGTGCCTGACTAAGAAATTAAAATGCCTGTTCCGAGGCAAGTATCTTACTTCTGGAGACTCAAAGCCACATCATGTCTCGCAGCCCAAGGACTGCTACAAAAGGCGGCCGGTTCTGCCCACGTGATCCGCAGTCATCTCATTTTCCATCACTCTGCGTGCAGAGCTCTTGCCCTACTGGTAGGGCATGTACCAAAAATGGTTATTAATACAGTAGTTAATATCCAAAAGGCTTAAAGAGATTAGGAAGGGAAAAGCTTTTATTTTAAGAATTAATATTTCTGCCTCCGCATCATTAACGTAGGCTTTCATCTGCCAGCAACACTCTCTTTGATTACAGCAGCCGCCGCCTCAATGAGGGGAGAAGAGTTGCTGGGAGCAGTTTACACCATGAGGATGCGAGCAGGATGGGACGTGGATGCTAATGTTGATCAACACGCCCTTGATCATCGTGCTATTGCAAACAGAGAAACTCGCCCGACTCATCAGTGTTGTGCATGCGCCCTTTCATGCTCAATTAGCTGAATGCATGCAGAAATCCCTCGTTCCAAAATGCACACGGGACGGGCAAGTGGCTGCTGAGAGAAAAATGTTTGGACTTTATTCTGCCCCTGCTCTTACTGTGCACAGGGGAGGGTTCACCTCCACGCATGCACCGTTTTTTTAAGGTAGCCCCAACACTCACATTTTTGTTATGTGGGCAAAGAATCCTCCTTCGTATTCATTAATGAGATGAATCAGAAAAACATGGACAAGGCAAAGCATTATGAATCAGAACGATCTGTCATACATCACAGATTGTTCCACAGCTGGTAAGTCGTCAAGCGGGGGGCATCATCCTAGCTACACAATGTTTCCTGTTGCACAAGTGAGGACTTTAAGATTTGAACCCCCTCTATACACAATGCAAACGAGTGTCCCTCGAGAGCCTGAGCAGGTTCAACAGACATTGCAGGCCCTTTTCTGTAGAGCTCTGACGCTGCCGAATGGGAGCAGGAAAGGAACATCTAAGTCCAAAGCAAGGATTTCTGACTTGTTCCCAGGTGCAGGCTGCAGCCCAGGACACACAGTAAGTACCCCACTCAAATGCACATCTAGAAAGAAAGCAGGGTTTGCTCAGCCTGTTGAGCTGGGACACGTGTGCACTACAATTCTCAGTGATACAATCACAGAAAATTTGGGTGTGAAGGGAGCTCAGGAGGTCACATCTAGTCCATTCCCCTGCTCAAAGCAGGACCAACCCCAACTGCATCATCCCAGCCAAGGCTCTGTCTACCTGGGTCTTCAAAACTCCCCAAGGATGGAGACTGCACCACCTCTCTGGGTAACTTGCTCCAGTGCTTCCCCACCCTCCTAGTGAGAGTTTTTCCTATTATCCAACCTCAACTTCCCTTGCTGCAGCCTGAGCCCATTGCTCCTTGTCCTGTCATCTGCCCCCACTGAGACCAGCCCAGCTCCATCCTCTTCGCAGCCCCCCTGATGGGAGGTGAAGCTGCTATTCAATCCCCCTCCGTCTTCTCTCCTCCAGACTAAATCAGCCCAGTCCCCTCAGCCTCTCCTCACCAGTCCTGTCCCCCAGACCCCAAACCATCTTTGTTGTCCTCCGCTGGACTCTCTCCAACTTGTCCACATCCCTTCTGTAGTGGGGCCCACAGCTGGACACAGGACTCCAGATGTGGTCTCCCCAGTGCTGAATAGAGGGGAAGAATCAGGTCCCTCCATCTGCTGGCAGCGCTCCTCCCAATGCAGCCCAGGATGCCGGTAGCCTTCGTGGCACAAGGGCACACTGCTGGCCCCTGTTCAGCTTCTTGTCCCCTGTCCCCCCAGGGCCTTGCCTGCAGAGCTGCTGCCCAGCCCATCACCCCCCACCTGCACCGGTGCAGGGGATTGCTCCCTCTGAAGTGCAGGGCTTTCCACTTGTCCTTGTTGATGGACATCTGGCCTTCCCTTGCCCAGGAATCCTGATCCTTGGCCCCACTGTGACAACCAGGCATTTGCCTGCGGGGGAAAGCATTGTTTGGAAAGGATGTAATGCTTTTTCAGCTGCTTTTAGTGCAAAGATAGAGCGTTAACGCTTCTGATACTCCCAGACAGCCCTCGCAGAGTGTGTTAATGCCCTTCTCTCTCTTCTGCTGTCTCAAGCTGCTCTGCTGGCAGTAATCATGCACCAAACGTCTTTGATTCGGACCAGAAGTTCTCCACCTGTGGGCCATGCAGAGCTGGGCTGTCAGGTCTTAGTGCTGCGGCTCTATCTTTGCACTAAAAGCAGCTGAAAAAGCATTACATCCTTTCCAAACAATGCTTTCCCCCGCAGGCAAATGCCTGGTTGTCACAGACACCTTGTGCATTTGCAAATGGCAGGAAGGTGCCCTCCAAGACCAGGTGGCCCCAAGCGATGTCTAACCAGTGTGGTCCAGACCAGGGAAAAGCTTGCAGAAGCTATGATGATGCTGTAATGTGGCGTAGTGTGGACCGGCTGCAGTGCAGACAACCAGGAGCGTCCTTCGGTGGGTCTCCGTGTCACGGGGTGAGATTAAAGGAGAACAACAGACAGCTCGTTGCTTGTTTAAGAGACGAACGAGCTATTTATAGAGTTCGGGAGTCCTATTAAACTGTCTAGCGGGCCAGCAAGATCATTCAGCGGCTCAGACCGCGCAGAAAAGCATTTCTATTTTGAAGTCTGGCCGTTGGAGAAAAGAACCCTGACAAATATATAATTTTGTGCAATTTCACTTGGATGCTCGGTGTAATAGCAGTAGTATTTATGACACCATGAGTCATAGCCACACGCTCCTTGGATAGCAAAGACATTATTACCCAAACTCTATTTAAAATCTGCGTCCCTATTCAGGAAAATCTCCCACTGAAGTCAAAGCCTCCTCATTTCAGCACACTTAAGTGAAACTTAGGATGAGCAGGACTGCAGCATCGGTCCATGAGTATGTTCAGCACCTCTATCTGCAACTGTGTTGCAGACTTAAAAGACCTATAAATTGGGATCGTAAAAGAGGGATTTTAGATGTCTGTGAGAAGCTCCCTCTAGTAATTCTTGTTCCGTGCCTGCCCACAAAATTGAGATCTTAATTGAATTCCCTCTTGTTATATAAGCACTAACAAAACACCATCGTGGAAAAACTAAATCAGAAAATAAAGCAGTTCTGAAAGAGGCAGGTGATGCCCAAACGTGGCGTCCAGGGCAAGCCGGGTGGAGCGGCTTAGTGGAGAGTCTTCACCCGGTGTGATGGAGGAAGGCCTGTCTTCTCCTCTGGTATGGCAGCTCAGAAAAGCTTAGGTGCCAACAAGAAACACGGCAGTGACAGCCTGTTCCCTCCACCACCTCTCTGGCAGCACATCTGGAGCACATCTGGCTGCACAAGGGCTCCATCTGCCACACGCTGCTGTACGGGGGACAGCCCCTCCACACTCCTGATGAGGACCTCGGGACACCCCAAGACGACACTTTCTCTAGTGCATCCTTTTCAGGCTGCACGTTGAGTCCCAGGAGTGCTTCGGCTTTCAGAGCCGATCCAGAGCTGTGTGAATACACATCCAGTGCAGGTATGATGAACATGCCTCATTCTTATACCCTCTCTGTAGAGCCACTGTCCTGAATTAAGGTGCTTCCCAGAGGCCTATGCAGATCCCCCTTCTCACTCATACATCCTTACAGACCAGGAACAGCAGACTCTTTAAGGACGGCTATCCATTTGCTATTCAAAGGCATTGAACAAAAACAGTTGTTCAGCAGCACCTAAGAATAAAATGGCTTTTATTTGCTAAACTCACTTACAAAGTCCTTTTCTGCTACATCCTTCATCCCATGTGCACAACAATCTACAAGTCTCCAAACAGCATATTTTTGGTTTTTTACTCTGAAGATACCAGATCCTGCAGAGGCAGCAGGGAAATGAAGACTGCTGCTGTTCCCAAACCCCAGCCTACTGCAGAGCACTGCAGCAACAGTGGGTTGCACCTGGGCTCCAGGACTCACAACACAGATAGCCGCCCCTTTGGAGAGCCAGGGAACCGTTAAGAAATCATTATGTTGCCCCCCGCATCCTTTTCAAACCTAAAACATTGCCTGATTTACATCTACCCTTGACTGCCACTGTAGGTGCTCGGTATATTGTACCAGCTCTTACAAAAGATGGGAACAACAGAATCATAATTCTCTCAGAATCACTGGTAATGATTTGTTGGGATGTTTTCCCAGCTCTTTAGGAGATAGCATCTACATCTCTCAAAAATAAAGAGTGAAAGAATGGCCCCTTGTCCAGGACATGGTCGCGCTGCAAGATATTGAAAAATGTGGGAGGCAAAAATGTTTTTCTTACTGTATTTCATTTGCAATTCAAAAATAAATGTGTGTGACTCGATTCCTTCATCCTGGAAAGAAACATAAAAAATGTAAGCCCTGTGCTGCACGCCACACGTCTCCAATGGGATCTGCTGCTATCGCATGTGAACACCCTTGCAGTCCCTCCAGACACGCGCTTTCAAACCACTTGGAATTTCACCGTCTGATTTACATTTTCTCTTCCTCCCTCATTCAGCTGGCAGTAAAAAGGAAAGGCCTGTGAGTCATGTTCAGCAGCGGAGATTTCTACCCAATGCAACGTGTAAGACCTCTGTCCAGACGACTCAAAACAAACGCACAAAATCCCCAACCATAAAGCCCATGGTTTCATGCAGGAGGACTGCGACCCTCTGGCTCTCCTCCCCCAGCTCGTGTCTCCTGCAAGACCAGATGCGAACCCTGTCAATCCTGTCTCCAGCTGCACCAAGTGCTCGTCTAGCAGCAACGATGCAGGGGACAGGTCAGGCCTTGGCTCAAATCGAGAGGTGACTGTGCCTGAGCGTGCCAAGGCCTCTGCAGAGAAACGTTTTGTAGACGGTAAGGAAGGGCTCAGTCTGTCTGCAATAAAAAGCCTTGCGCTCTGGCACTGGATTCTGTTTTCCATTCAGTCACAGCTAGTAATTGGATGACCTGCGGATCATTAGAACTGCATGATTAGCTAAGCTTGTTAAGCCCAAATATGACACTGGTTGGATAGCAATCTAGCATTGTGTTAGGCACCCCACACACAAACGAGAAGCATTTGTTTTCCCCAAAGGCTCTTTCTGTGGAGTTAGCCTCCTTGCTTTTCACAGCTTGGTTCCTGGAGCCAACGCTGATTTGGGCCGGTGCCAATTGCTCATCAACCCTGCGTAACCAGAACCCACGTACATTCAACATCTCGCCAGGTGATGGGCACATATGTCAGCCCATCTCTCACCCTGCTGCTTCGCGTCTGTTCTGGATGCAGTCGAGAGTCCTCTGCAAGAGTGATTTGTAATCAAGCTTCGTGGCGACTCGCAGCGGCAGGGCTCCTGCGCTCGGGCACGCTGCTGAACTTGTGCGCGCTCGTGCTGCTCCTGCACGACGAACGGGCCGGCAGGCAGGTTTAAAGGACGCATGCCATGTGCCAGACAGCTGTTTCAGCACAAGGACCTCAGCTGCGCAGCGTCTGTCTGAGTGCCAGGGCTCAGGACCCTGGACAGCACTGAGCACCCTGCGCGGTGACAGCTCCACTAGGATGGACACGGTGACATCTCACAGCCGCCGCACACCCGCAGACGGGCCTCTGCTTCCATTAGTGCAATTAAAAGCTTCCCAATGCAATGTTGAAACAGCGGTGCCAAAACCCATGAAAGCCCCTGCAAGGTCTGAGGATGTCATTTCAGCATTAAAGCATGCACTCACTTCAAGCCGTCCCACTCCGCAACGTGCCAAGTACTCTCAGCTCCCTCAGATGCCCGCAGGCAGAGTCGAGATGCGTAGCGTGCGTCAGGAGGAGCTGCAGCCTGGAAGGTCTCCGATCCATTTTGGGGGGGAAAGGAGCCAAGACGTTGGGTTTCAATCCAAAGTGTTCAAGTGTTGCAGCACGGGCCGGATTTGTTGTGCGAATCCCCAACAGCCTCCCAGGTGGAGAGACTTGTGCCCTTGCCTGTTAACAGTTGCTCTGCATATCACAGATCCATTCGTACAGGGCTGGGTGAGAGAGACTGAGGTGTCCAGCCTGTCACCCCAGAGAAACCTGCCCCCCTGGCAGCAGCTTGGGGCATGATGCAGGTGCAGTGCCGACCCTGCCAGCTGCAAGGGAGGTGGCATGGAGGAAAGGAATCACCCCTGATGCAAGCAACGCTTTGAAAATGTGCCAGCCACCCGGGGAGAGGCCACGTCCCCTGGCAGGCCCAGAGCAGCACAACAGACTGAAGACACAAGCAGTGAGAACTAGTGTAGAAACCCAGCCAGCAGCAGGAGGGACACAGCTTCACCCTCCAGGTCACAGTGATGATTGTTTCCAGGGTTCACCACAAACCACAGCATTTGGGCTTGCCTTGGGAAACCGTACTGCGCCTTGGGCTGAGAGAGGGACAGCATCCCACATCCCCACTGCCAGGTGTCCAATACGTGGAGCAATAGCAGTTCATTGCAATCCTATGCCCTAACCCACACAACCGTAGTTAGCCTATTGAAAAAGACACACACACCCCTGTTCTCCTGGGGAATACGACGGGGCTTCTTAGCTCAGCATTTCCTGGGGCTCCTCGCCTGGGAGCGCTCTGCACAAGGGTGCAGGGAGCAGAGGAGGCGGCAGCACCACGCAGACCTTAGCTCCCTGCAAGCCAGGATGCAGTCCCAGCAAGGGTGTCTGCTCCGAGGTCTTTGCACCATGGTATTTACCCTCACAAGCCCGGCCTGACTCACCTGCGCATCCAGACAGCCTAGCTCTGTGCTAAGGGTGAGCCGGGCAGGATTCTGCTTGCACACCTCTCGTGTGCACACACATAGCCCAGAAGTAGGATCGGCCAATGGTCTTCTCAAGCTCAGTGGCCCAAGGAGTCGGCATGAGGAAAGCACACTGGTTTCTGTAGCCGGCAGCATGGAGCACAGGGATGTGGCTAGCACCACAGCCACATCACTGAAATGGGCATGTGGGTCCATGCCAGCTTCCCCTTTCCGTTTCAGCAGAGCCAGGGCCCTCTCTCCCCTACCCTGCGCCCCGGCGCGGCACGCTGCAGCCCCCCGGGAGGAGCGTGGGGTCCGTCTCAAGCAAGCCCCAGCACAGGTCCAGACGCCCTCCCGGCAGCACCAGGAGACCGGAGAGGAAGACGCAGATGGCACCTCCTCTTCTCGCCGTCCCAGCGGTGCAGCCAGAGAGCCTGGGAGCATGGCGCAGGACAGACAGAGAATTAAATCTTCCCTTCAAAGGAGAGCTCAGAAACGCAGCTCTTCCTTCAGGGCCTCAAAGGAGCTGGGCGTCCCCGCACGCTCCGGAGCTGGTTCTGCCTTGGGATGCAGGAGGGAAGCCGTGCAGGAAGAGGACGGCGCTTGGGAACAAAAGTGTGCACGGCAACTCACCTTTGCCAAAAGAAACTGTTGTCCCGTCCCCACATCTTTCCAAGCTCTGTGCCCCAGTGACCATTGCACACATACTATGTACAGCCAGGCACGCTTGCATGCACACACACACGACATGCATGCACACACACACATACATACAACACCAGTAGTTGAAATATTGAAAAGAGACACATGCATGCTCTTTTGGGGCACGAGAAGAGTGGACTAGCCTGTAAACTGAGGGTCAAACCTGCTGTCAGGACATGCACCATTTAATCACTTTACTCCCCTGTCCGGTGCTGGGTGGCCAGCATGGAAAGCCCTCCTGGCTGGCGTGTGTTCACAAGGCAGAGGGCAGACACCATCATACCAGGAAAGGGAGTGAGTAGTGTGGGAGCAATCACCAAGGCGGGAGTGAGATAAGAAAAGAAGTGGACATAGGCAGCAGGCAGAAAATGCAGAGGCAACGAGAGGGGAGCCCCGTGGGGCCCTGGAGCAAGGACGGGAAGCTTTAAATTAATGACCGAGAGGAGGAAAAGCAGCAGCAGGTCAGGCAGTGGGAAGTACATGGTAAAAACAGCAAGGAAGGAAGGAAAGGAGAGCAAGAGAGGGTGTCTGCCAGCATCCCCGCTAGACGGGGAACGCAGGCCAAACGGGAAGAAAAGAGCTGCGGTTGTTGAAGGGAGAGGCGACCAGCCTGGGACGTCCAAGCCTGGGCAGGCTGACAAGGCAACAGGGGTCTGAATGCGAGCCTGTAAGATGGGGAGAAAGAGCGGGTAATACATGTTACATGCACACAGCGACCACCGAAGACCACTTCTGTAAGCAGGACTGGAAGGAAGCCAGTGTTGTGCCAATATTCATAGTGGGCAAAGAGAATGACTGGGGCAATTACAGGCCAGTTAGCCTGACTAATCTCAGACCAAATCATGGAAGAGTTGATAGAAGACTCGGCCAATAAGAAATTAAACAGCAGTAATACAATTACACATCAGTCAGCGTGCCCTTATGAAAACAGGCCCGTCAGATGATCCCGATATCCTTCTTCAACAGGACTCCAAGACTAGATGGCTAAGATACCAGTACTGATCCCACAGCCTTCGCTTTGCGCCCAACCCTGTAACACAAGATGTTCTGATTAGAAAATCATACTATGTGCGATCACGATGGTGCACAGGAAGCGTATACAGCAGGGACGAATCCCAAATCACCCTCGTCATGAGGAACCACTGAAGAACGGGAGCGGTTGCAATGGCATCCTCAGGGACCGAGTCCTCCGCCGACGGATGCCCAGGGCTGGCCAGGGTGGTAAATACCTGCGAGGCAGGTCCCGGCTGCAGAGCGACGTGGACTGGTAAGACAGGCACAATCAAGCCACAGGCGTTTTGACACAGCCAAATGCAAGCTCGCATGCCCATGCTTACAGAGTGGGAAATGTTTCCTTGGAAAGCAGAGACTTTGAAAAGGGCAACGGCATCGTGGCAAAGAGCCAGCGCAACGTGGATTCCCAGAGTGATGCTGGAGTGGAGCTAATAGCGGCCCTGGACATTAAACAGAGGCCAGGCTAAGCAGAAGCAGGAATGTGATGTCTCTTCTGAATCCTGCATTAGCAAGCTCCGTGCTGGAAGTGTGCCTAGTTCTTGTATCAACATTTCAACAAGGATGTTGAAAAATCAGAAAGGGTCTGGAAAAGAGTTACAAGAAGAATTCAAGGTCTGGAAAACAGGTTGTACGGTGAAAGACGAAAGGGGCGGCATGTATTTATTTCAACAAAGAGAAGGTTAAACCGTGACTTAATCACAGCCCAGAAGTACCTTTGAAAGCAGAGGGCAGCAGACCCTGCTGAAACAAAATCTAAAAGCTGGACATGGAAGCTCGACAAAATCAACACTAGAATTTTTTTTAAACAGTGGAGATAATTAACCGCGGAATAAACGACCCTTGGAACGGGGCAGATTCAGTCATTTGAGTCCCTGCATCGAGGCCGCATGCGTGCTTCAACAACAGGCAGGAACCCCTGGGCGAAAGTCTCTAGGCTGTGCTACGTGGGAAGACAGACTGCACAATCACAACGGTCCCTTTTCACTTTGAAAACCCATGGACATTATTGCAATGTATTCCTCACCAACACTTACATAAGCCACAAGTGCTCGTGTGCATTTTAGATTCACACCCGTTCTTAGGAAAGAACGGGAGGTTGTGAACAAAGGAAGCACGGCGGACTAGCACAGCTAGTGCCCAGGACGCCGGGATGCTTTCATTGCCACGGACCAAAGTGTGTACCGGGGACCTTTACAACTGCAAAGAAAGCTTCCTCCAGACTGGATCCATGCTATAACAAATGTATAATGATCAAGCTGCAGTTTGTGAATGAGAGCTGGAGGAGGCCCTGCACCTCACTTCCAATGACAACCGCTATACGTTAATTATCCAATATCCAAATAACATTGCCGATACAGCCATTCAAGTGCATTTTTGTAAATTTTTTAGCAACCAAGAGCTATTAGGAAATCATGAAGATAGATGCGTGCCTGGGTTTACTGCAGATTAATAAACCTCTGTGCTACAGACCGACAAGTGAGACATACTGGTCAAATGCTGCTTTCCGCATGCCAGGAATCGCCCCTGAATTCAGTGACAACTTTGCCTGGAGCGATGGCTAGCCTGCGGGGTGAGTCACTAGCATGCAGACGCATAGAGAGGGATGCAGTTACCACCGGAGAATAGCCTCACCCAACCAACAAAGATTGTGTAGCTGTTTCCCCACCCACCTGGAAGATGGGAACCAGCAGCTAGAAATGAAAAAGCGTGATGGGAAGAGATCTGTGAATGCCACTAAATTAATTATATTGTACTCATTCAACTTTACCTCCAGTCTCATACAGATGTCCCCGGCTCGGTTTCAACATAAAGGAAATGTAAAGCAGTGGATCTCAGCAAAAGATGTCTTATGCGCTGGGAACAGACACTGCTCGCTGCAGCGCTCTGGTTTATGCTGTCAACTGATGAAGTTGCTCATTTTCCAAAAGACAGAGTTAAATTTGGCAGGCCAGATCCTACGAGGTACTGAGTGCCTTCGCTCCCACCATGCCCAGCCAAGGCAGCACCAGCACCCAGGAGCTGTTCAGGGCATTGAAGGGCCAAGACCTAGAGGATGGGTCCCCGGTGCCTTCCAAGCCACGGTCATTACACCTGCGATCGGCAGGGAGGTCCTTCTCCTCCTTCCAGACATCGCTGCCACGTGAGATGGCAGTCGGGTGCTTGTGACAGCTTTGATGGAGGTGAGATGCCAACTGAGCTTCGCTGCCTGAGAAAGAACCAAAAATAATTATTCAGCCACCAATAAACTGCGGCAAATGGAAATGGGTCTCAGCGGCGCCGGCTTGTCAAATCCTCACAGCATCCGCTGCATTCCCCAAGAGGTGAAAGCCAAGGTAGAAATGTTAGTTAGAGCCCAAGTTAGACAAGTGAGGTAGGGCCTGCTGCACGGCTGGCTTCTCAGGCTGCGGACCTCGAGTGGAAACCTCGGAAAAGCCTGGCTTCGTTCTGCGCAGCAAGACACGGACAGCAAACGACCCGGGATGTCAGCGCGCTACAGCCGCGCGCAGAAAACCTGCCCCTTTCTCCACTCTGCAGCAGCCACCAAATGGATAGGATATTCACACGGAGCAGATAGCACCGACATGACATGAAAGATGACGTTGATTTTCGGTCATTTGTGGACTTGCGAGCAGAATGTGGTACCCAGCGGCTGAGAAACGTATCATTTCTATTCATGCTGCATTAAGCAGAAGTGCACTCAGTCCAATCCATGTCAGCTGAACAAAGGTAGCATGAGGCTTGGATGCTTGCCATCATCGCTTTGCAGTAGAGCTATGGGCCTTTGAACAGTTTGCGATCCACAGTTACACAGCTAGCACCGTCTGCGGTTTTGGACTGATACTGAAATGAATCTGATTTTGGAAAATTACAGCATGTCATTAAAATCAGTAATAAAAATGACGGCCTGCAGAAGAAAAGTAAGCTGGCACAACATTTGCAGAGAAATGACTGCTGGGATATGCTGCTCATCGTCTTTAAACTAAGAATTAGAAATAAACCCAAGATGATAACCTCTGAAACCAGAAATGATAGGCAAGAGGAGCCTCATATCTTTGAGGCTAAAAACCACTTGATACAGCTGTCCCTCCAAACACTTCCCCTCTGATGTGGTGTAAGCCCTGTGCCTATAATACAGGCCTTTTTCGATATACTTTCCAGATGATTAAATCCTACCACTTCATTTCGACTTTTATTGCTTTTCAGCCTGGCGAGAGCCCCATAATGATTCATCATTAAAGTAATCTTTAAGCAGCTTTCTTCCTATTTGCTGTTATATATATTAAGCACAAGTTGCTCTTTGAATTCACCTATGAAGTCAAACTCAATTTTTTGTCTAACAAGAACAGTATCTCCAATCATCCTCTGAATGCAGCAAAGTGAGAAAACCTTTGCATAATATAAATATGTGCATTCACAAAGAGGAATCTGATGCCACCACCTACTGTGTGCACATTTTACAAACTGTACAAAGCCACAAATATTTCAATTGCACTAGCAGCATCATTACACTCCACATATTAACAACAAGGCATCTTTCATCTTGGGCTCCACGGTTTCCGGACAGACTTGTGACCACCTGTAGCTGGTTCAGCAAAAGCATTCCAGGTGTCAGACTCGGCTGCCTTGGAAGCACTGCAGTCACGTAATGATTGTCTTCTGCGTGCATCACCATTGGAGCCAGGGAAATACTCCACATCAAACATTTCTTAAAGATTAATCTTTTTACATTTGCTTTTTAACTGTTTAACAGATCAGGACTTGGTTGTTATTCTCAAAATTACTTGCCATATAATTCCAGCAAATGATTCTTGATTACCATATCATTCACGGGGAAGTTCGATGCCAAGTATTTTATTATTCCAAAAGCAATCTGGTGAGATATGATCTGGGTCACATGCTGAGTTGCTGTTGACTGGATGAGCACAGTACTAAGAATGGGGATTGTAATGCAAATATTCACATTTGCAAATTCAAAATGCATTACCGGTGGGTGTCTTGAGTTAAAAACCTGCCCGTTTCAACAAGCTTCCCCTCCAGTACATGGACTTGCTACAACAGTGGTGCAAAACAAATAAAAAATACTGCCAACAGCCTTGAACCAAATTCATCTACAATTTGTGACGGCAGGTCTGTGAGGAGCACGGTGCAGAACTCAGCCGGCCCTAATTGCTGTTCTGTCTGTGTGCAATAGCAGTAAATGTGGTGACTACCATATAATCTTTCCAGGGGTGTCTGCATCTGATTACAATGGTAATTTGGCTCCTTACTGTCCATCACACTTTGCAGGTGATGGTGCAGAGACCAATCTGGATTCTGATCTCACACACGCTGGTGTAACTCCACCATCTTGGGTCTGGTTACTCCTGATTGATGCCAGGGTAAATAAGAAGAGAGTCAGACCCTCTTCACAGGATGCGTCTATGGACTGGCTGCGGAGCAAACCCTGTCTGAAGCTTGAGCACCTGGGAAGCTGCTCTCCCAGGCCACAGAGCTGCAGAGGAGGTGCTCCAGCGCTCGCACTGCAGCACCGCGCTCCTCTCCGGGGGACAACGCCTGGCCGATTCAGACAGCAGCAGATCTCCCAGTCCCACTTGCGCTCCCCTCCTGCGGACCCCTCGCCCTATCTGACCAGAGCAGCAAGGCCCTGCAGAGACGAGCTCTGGGTGACGGACCCTCTGCCGGGGGTCCCAAACCCTGTCCCATTCGCACACACAAGCAATGCAAGTTCCCTGCATTTGCTGGGGTAGAACTGGGTCCTTGTCACTAGCATCCCTGTCTAGCCGTCTTTAAGAGACACCGGTGCTTCCTGAAGCACGGCGCACTGATGCTGGGGAAGTTCAGGCAGAGGTAATAAGTACTCTGGCCAAACTGTTTAAGCAGCAGTGTATTCCCATCAGGAAGCTGCGACTAGCCAAACAAAAGCAGCTAAAAAGATTTGCAGGGAAGACAACGGTTGTGCTCTTTTTTTTCTTTCCTGAAGGGTGCAGTTATGAATAACAGCGTTTGCTCTGCCGCGCAGCCACATCAATAATTCTGGAAATGTTACCCCGCACCGGGACCCGCGGCTTCGCTTATCTTAATAGATCTGCAATGCTAGCAAGTGACACAATCCCCTCCGTGTGCCTGGAGTGCAGATCTGCACCGTGCCCACTCCAATTCCAGTCCACATCTGAAAGCACAAACATCCTATCAGGTATTACCAGCTTTCCTTGGCAGCATCTGCGTTCGCATGTCTGGAGGATGACATGCGTACGTACACGCGCGCACACGCACGTCAGTCAGAACCGCTTGCAGACAAGATAACCACGGCCCCAAGTCTGTCTGCAGGAAAAACTTGTTTGAAAACACCCCGTTCAGCTGGAGCCGCACAGAGCAAACCTCCCGGGGTACCTCATGCCAAAGCTGATCAAGGGCTTGCTCAGCTGGTGAGAAAGGAGCAATGACATGAGCCACCTGGGACGCTGGCAGAGCCTTTCCAAGAAGGCATCTTTCTAACGTGTCCCGGGAGATGTGAGGGCAGCTTCTCTCCCTCGGAGGTGTTAATACAACAAATTCAAGGGCAGGTTCAGGTGGGAAAGCTGTGAACAGGAGCGAACACAATGCCTCTGCACCGAGCTGGCAGGAAAGCCCCTTCCCTGGCGGCAGCAGCAGAAACAGCAGCTCCTAAAAATAGGTTTCTTGTCTTGGCAGAGCCGAGATCAACCCCTGGAGCCCAGAGCCCCCTCATCCCGGGGGAGCACTAAACCCAGTACAGACGAGCACGCCTCTCCTTCAAGCCTCAGTTGAATCCATAAAGAAAAAGCCCTTGCTCTGCCCCTGCGCATGCGTCTCTCTCCAGGTCCCTGTATCTCACCGTGCCCCGGGGGTGCAGAGCAAAGGGGCCTGTACGAGCAGCGTGCCCAGCTCCCTCAGCTCCAAGTGCAACCCTTTGCCACCGTACCCAGCACCCCCGGGACACGCACAGCCCCGAGGTGCAATTCACACAGCGCCAGGCAAGTTTGTTCTCCTTTTGGGCAACAACTTTCCTCCCAGCGATGAAAAATATCACTCGGGCTCCCCAGCTCCCCCTGCCAAACACCTCCCCACCCCACCTCCGTTCCCTCGTGGGAGGCTGGGACTCAACCCCTTCCTCGCGCCTCTCCCACCGGGCAAAAAAGCCTGTTTTTGACCCGCGTGGTCCTGAGTGGGGGGTCCAGCTGAGCACAGATCCCTGCCTGCGACGGGGCGAGTGGCACCTACCGTGGTCAGAGGGCAGATCCGGCAGGAGACTATAATCCCTTCGGAGGGGGGCGGCTACCCCAGCTCGGCGCGCTGGGGCTCTGCTGGCATCCTGAGGTCTTCGGACACGGCGAGGGAGCTTCTTCTGCCGGCAGAGATGCTTCTCGCTGGCACCGAACTGCAGCAGCAGCAGCAACAGCCGGCTCGGCTCAGCTCGGCTCGGCTCGGAGAAGCAGCAGCCGTTGGATTGCTGCACATGTATCCTGCAGATTATTTCTCGCTCGCACGCTTGGAGCCAGGGCAGATGCTCTTAACCCTTCGGAGGCCTGCGCCTCTCTCCCCCGTTGGCACTGGGCAGTGAGTGGCGCTAGGTTCTCCGTGGCCGGGAGGCAGGAGACTGCGTGGAGAAGCACAAAGCATTATCCAAAAAAGTGCCACGAACCTCGAGTTAGTTGCAGGCACTTTTTGCTGGACCGGTCAGGCGTGCCCGGGGCAGGCAGGGGAGCGGGATGCCCTGCTCTGGGGCAGCCGATGCCAGGGAGCGATTGCAGCGGCCCTCCCCGCTCACCCCAGCGCACCAGCGATGGGCAGGGAGAGGCTGGCACTGCTGGCGTCCTTGCTGCCCATCTCGGCTCCTGTGCCAGGGCTGTGCGGAGTCGAGTGCAACCTTCAGACGAGCGCCTCCGCGCGTGGGTGCCGCTCCAACCCGCTGCCCTCCTGCCCCCGGCGCGATGCCCACGTCCGGCAGGCGCTCGCCCCTGCGGCTGGCACGCGCCGTCGAGCCCAGGAGGGTCGGGAGCTGCTCCCTCCGGCAGCCTGCGAGTGCGACTGAGGAGCAGGGAGGAAAAAACACTACAATTAGCAAGAGGGAGGGAGCCACCACTGCTCTCCTGCTCGTCTTAAAGGCACACTGCTCACACCTTCCCCTGGGCGAAAGCACCTGCTGGGGCGCGGGGAGCTATTAGCAGAGGGAGAGGATGGAGACCGGGGCAGGAGCCCACAGGGCTCAGGGCAAGCAGTGGGAAGGAGAGCCAGGGTCGGCGCCGATTTCTCCCGGGCTGCGGGATGAGAGCCGGGCATCCCTGCCAGCTCCACAGGCCTATAGCTCGCTCCCGGCAGGGACGAGACGGCTGCTTGCCCTCCAAGACTGAGCGCAGCAAGGGGTCTGGGCTCCAGGGTTGCAGCCGGCTCGTGGAGGGGAAACTGAGCAGACAGCCAAGCAGCGAACAGCAGATCCAGGTAGCGGGCAAATTAACATGGGAGCGGGCTCTTCCGTCCACTGCCCTCGGAAAAGCAGCACTGGGAGGAGGGGGCGCGCCAGACGCAGATGGGGAACGAGCGCCGTTGCGGCCGCCAGCCCCAGCCCGCAACGGTCCTGGCCATGTGCACCCATTGACTCCAGAGCAGCCCCCGGGTCCTGCTGTCAGGCGTCTCCTCAGAGCCCATCTTCTTGCACCCTCTCGTTCCTTCTCTTCCCCAGCTTCCTCCTTTGACCTCGGCCCAGCCCAGACAGCCACGACGGTCTCCTTCGCCATGCTGCGTGAGCCCGTGACTGGAGAGGCACCGAAAGCAGCGTGAAGCTGGTAGCCTTCGACAGCGACGTGCCCGTGCGCCATGCCCGCGTCTCCCCAGCCTCAGGACACGGGTCAGAGCCGGAGCGCTGGGGACTAACGCCGCGGCTTCTGCCTTTGCTTTTCCTCTCGTTCCCCCCTGGGAGCGCTTCTGGTTTTGCTGCCAAGAACCAGGCTTCAACCTTGGCAACAATGGCTCCAGCCCGTGTCCGTTCGCTTGCCCCTGGCCCACCAGAAAGACCCATCTGTGTCCTTGACACCCCGGACCGACTGCCCAGCAGAAGGGATTTTCCTCATCTCTGCCTAAAAGGAGTAGGGCGGCTGATTGAATAAAACTCGTATCTACCACTGTACATTTAAATGCTTTCGTGGGTTTTCTTTCAGGAAAGCTTATACTGGTTGTTTTAAATGATGGTTGTTGCCATGGGACTAAGCAGGATGAGTCCTGGGTACCGAAACTCTCCAGCTTTATTTAACCACTGAGTGTTGCAGAGGGGCGGGGGCAGGTGAACGGCCCCGGGCCCCCTCGCTCCATCACACCTCGCACCGAAGATGTCTTTCCCCCTTTTCCCAAAGGAAAACCGCTCCCCGTCAGATGCCTCAGCATCGTTTCACTTCGCACAAGGATGAGCGAGCCACAGCTCGAAGAGGTCCTTGCTGCACGCGCCCTGATGTAGCGCCCCGCTGGAAGGAAGATCCAGGCCAGCGGCACTAAAGCAGGACGAGCCAAAGGCACCAACAAGCACAAACGTGCATCCCTGCACCATTGCGAAGGTCTTCTCCCAAGGATTTTTACTGCAGAAGCCTACTAAAAATGTGGCAAGCTGAGTACGAACGCAACACAACAACGCCCCGTTACTGCTTCAGGGCTGAGAAACGCTTAGGCAAAAAAGGAAACTGGATTTGCTCAAATTTGTCTTAAAATAATAAACAATGCACCAGCGTGCCTTAAAGAGAAGCAAGCCTCTTTGATGCATAACCTACAAAATATGTAATAACCAAATTGCTGACAGAACCACCTACACCTTATACCCTGGGAGCTTTCTTTGTGCCTATCAAAGACCACGTTCGGTCCGTCGAGCATAGCTGAGGGTGTCTGAAGTATACTGCTTTATGAACTAATCTGATTAGTATGGAAACACAGCAAAGTGACTTTACTGTCATATTATTACAAGTGTCTGTCCTCAAATGAAGCAGTTCCCTGCGGCACATGAAATGGAAATATCCAACTGCAGATAGACATTATTATTTTTTAAAGAGACATGAGCTGTCAATCAAAATTAAACTCCAGCCCACATGCTCCTTGCTAAATTCCTACGGTTATATGCTGATTTCTGTTCTTCCGTTCCAGGCAATGGAGTGACCTTGGTATAACTCAGACCAGAGGCCGCCCCTACGGGTCAAATTTTGCCTCCAGCTATAAGATTTGTCAACAGGAATTAGGCACACGTGTCTGCCTTACATGGCTGTAACTGGCTGCAGAGAGCATGCCAGCTCCTTGATTCAGGGCAATAAGAAACTCCTTTATAATCCCAGCAAGGGGAATAAAACCTGCCATAAATGCAGCCTTATTATAGAAAACCAGATCATTAAAAAGGTCCATAAATAAATGCAGGGCCTGCCATTCCCTTCCTAATTTCCACTAACCTGCATTGTCTACCTAGAATTACGCAGCCCACAGAGCCCACGGATTGCTTCCCTGGAACGAGGGCAATCAAACGCCCTTCTCGAAGGATGCAAAGTTCAAAAAGCCAGAACAGCGAGTAGCGGTAAACCTCCCACATCAGATCCACCAGCACCAGGGTGTTCAAAAGCAGCCCTGAGCATCAGGAGCATTGACGCCCCACACCACGACAGCTGTGACGGCGATTCGAACTGATCCGGTGAGGTCTGCCATGCAAATGCTATACCTACTGGAGCCCAGAGCTGTCCTGTGTCCCGTGTCCAAAATGCCTGCTCTGAAACAGCCATTTCAAACAATGCAGATATGGGATACACCTAACAGTAGCCCCTTACCTTAGAGAAGGGGTAGCCCACATTGCCTCTGCAGAGGTACTACTTAGGGCATAACAGCAGCAACCGATTCATCGGTCACTGCGACAGAAGGAAACGAGGGCTCAGAGACAGAGCGAGGGAGGCTGCCCTGCTAAAGCTAGCTTAAAAATGCTGGGAGTAGCAGGGAAAGTCCAGAGGGCCGAAAGGATGAACGGACGGAGAGCAGCCTGGCCTGGGTCACTCCGGCCGCAGACCTGACAAGGCAATGGCAAAGCAGATACAGGATCTACTGGATTCAGTGAATCAAGAATTAAAGGAGAGACCTGCAGTGAATGTCAGCTGGCACGTGCCCACGGGTAACCCATTTCAGCAAAGAAACCTGCCTTGATGCTTTGAAACGGCAAGGGTCGCGGGGCTGCTTTTCCCATCACATCAGTCCTTTCGCCCAGCAGCCTCGCGCCACTTTATATCCAAGGACTCGTTTTTTATTCATGCGCAGTTTATTAATTTCAGGCCTGGCAATAACTTACCGTGTTTTTTAGTAAATAATTTATATTCAGAAAGGATTCAAATGCTGTCTTTTGGCAAACTGATGGTGCAATAAATCTGGTTTCTCTCCAAACTTCGGCACCCAGCAGCTGAGCCCAGTGGCAGCTCCAGGAACGGTGGATTGACCACGGAGGAGGTGGCTCCTCACTGCTTTGCTCCACAGACGACCCGCAAGGACCCTTTGCTTCCCCAATCCCCATCAGTGTGACGGGAGGCACCTGATGGACCCAGGCCAGGAGGAGCTTGACATCTGCACCTCAGTAAAGACGCAGGGCCCCGAATCCTACATGGAGATTGGAGCCAGGTGTTGCAGGGACTTCTGGCTGGTAAGACAGCAAGGGCAAGAGAGGATCTACTCCGGGCAGCAACTTCAAGAGGGCACCCAAGTGTCTCTCCAAGCCCCAAGGAGATGCACTGGGCACCCAGTGGCGTGCCCCAGGAAGGGCTCCAGCCAAGGCTTTGCGTGCAGCCTCGCTCGCTGGAGAAGCTGGGGGCCGTGCCACGGGCTCTCTGCCCCTCTCTGCTATGTAGGGACAAGAGTACCCCAACCCCTTGGGCCCTGGAAGCGAGTCTGGCACCGTCCCCTCTATAAGAGGGCAGACTTTTGGGAGGCCTCCTCAGACTTTCCTCCCCTTCCAGGCTCCCCCACAGCCAGCATCCACGCAGAGCAGGGAGAGGCACACGGGAAAGACGGGAGAGGAGCTGTGTTCCTGACAGCCGGGGGTTCACCACAGCCGTGTCCCACTGCACGTGCCCTTTCCGTGGGACGAGGACACGGGCACTGCTGCAGACTTCAGCTCGGCGGCCTGCAGTCGGGAAGGGGGACTCTGCCGTCCCGTCCCCTGGCAAGACGCACGCATCCCGATTGCTCAGCCTGAACACATTAGCCGGCTCTGCAGAATAGAAATGGGTTTATCTGAACAGGGTTTGAAGGAAAATGACTGAGCAGCTCTAGCAGGGAGGGTGAAACCTATCATTAATTTCCGCAGTGAAGGATCTAAAGTATATACATACGTTGTCCTCTCATACAGGGACCCAGCTTCTCTCTGTGTTGCCACTTTAAAAATGTCGTGCTAGCTCCACCTAGCACACAGAATGATTACACTGGCACTGGTGATTCATTCAGGATTAAGTGCAGTCATTTTTGTTTCCGTTGATCAACTGGTTATTTTTTGCAATTCAAACTAGTGCTTCCACTGAATTCCTTCTAGAATCTCCCACTGGAAAAACGTGACCTTTGACAAGCCTCCTCCGAAGGTGCGCGGCAGCAAAACGCTCTGCAAAAGGGGCAAAGCCGAGGCACGAGTGCAGGTGCACGTGCATGCATGCCCAAAGTCCGCTGCAGGCTCCCACATGCATCATGAATCCTGGTGGGTAATTAATACAAGCAGCCTAACAGCAAAGGGCAGCTCCCAGTCTCAGCCGACCGATAGGGAACTGCTTGTTCAACAGATGTGCTCAGGCCACGGTCACTGCCTAATAACCCTCACCTTGCCATCCCTCCAAAGACGCCAGTCCACATTGGAGCAATATTGTTCCAGAAAAGTTTTTTCTGAGCAGCCGAGCAACGCAGCACGGAGACCCACGTTCAGGCAATGCTAATGCCAAGGGACGGTGGCAATGCAGTGCAGACCTAACACAGACTGCGTCATTTTTGGCACTGCCTGCCTCACATTTAAACTGGGGGGAAAAAAGCAAAGCTACAAACAAGAAGCCGGTTGTTGCTAAGAGTGCGTTAAAATAAAGAGGCTCGTGGAGAAGATGACCAGATGGAGACGTGCACTCCTACCTCGCCAATGCAGCCGGGGTGGTCAACCCCCAGCCCGAGGAGCCACCTTGCACCCGAGGTGTTCAACCCCCAGCCCACAGAGCTACTTTGCAGCCGGGGTGGTCAACCCCCAGCCTGCGGAGCCACATCATCAGCCTACAGGGTCCATCTAGCTCCGGACATTTGGCGGGGGGGGCAGGGGACGAGTGGTAACCTTAATTGCTGTTCCCTGCTCCTAAATGTCCAGACCCAGGGGGAGCCCCGTAGGTGGACGGAGGGGCCCTGAGCACTAGATCATGTGCATGGGGCTGGGGAGCGGGCTGGGCATGATCTGGGCAGCGGGCAGCAGGATCTGAGTGTGCAGGGCCCATTCTGGGTAGTGGGAGGCAGGATCCAGGCACACCGGGCTCAATCTGGATGGCACAAGGTGGGCTCCAGGCACTCAGGGCCCGAGCTGGGCAATGCAAGGTAGGATCCAGGCATGCAGGGCTCAATCCAGCTAGCATGAGGCCAAATCCAGGTGCGTGGGGCTGGGCCAACCCCACATGGGATGCGACTGACACACCGACTTTGCACCGCTCACCTGGCCCGCGGGGCCGCCGTGGAGCAGTCCTGGGTGGACTGGTGCAGGGCACAGCTCAGCTAACTCCCATCCAGTAAGGCTGGCTACAGGCATCGCCTTCACAGGAGCCGTCTGGCCAGGGAAGAGGCTTTCCCGAGCGCTGGCTCCTTGCCGCAGATTTGCAACCAGCTCTGCACAGCTGCTGAGGAGGGACGGATGGTTGCTGAGCCATCCAAAGGTGAGCAAGCAGACATAAATCAGTCAGGAAATATTTTTCAGTGTCTTTGTCACAAGGAGAACGTCCCCAGAGAAAACATCCCTGCCATTTAAATGACTAATATTTTTACAGGCCAGGGCATCAGCTCCTAGAGACGTTTGAAGAGAAGTCCAATGTGCATCAGTCAGCAACGGCAGGCTAAGGAGGGGGACTCTATGAGGGTGTCATCCCTGACCACCTCCTTTCCCCGAGCTTCATCTCTGCAGCTTTCGGACGAGCCTGTAGGCACAATATCTGCAGGCGAACCACATCCACGTGGGTCAACACTTTTTTGCAAAGAGGGAATTTCAGCTGTGTATAGGCAGGGCTGCCGTGAAAGCACAGCTGTGGGGACCAAGGACATAGCAGCTGGGAGCGTGCCACCCAGCTGCCCCTCTGCAAGAGCTGTCCCAGTGGGACAGCAAAACCAGGCCCCTGCCCCAGGGGCTTCTCCCATGAAGGGTCAAGTCACCCTCCCTGCAGGAAAGAGAGAAGTAAAAAGCAGGCAGCAGCATTGTGCTTTTGCCCTAGTGCCCTCCCCAGGGAGCTCTGCAGATCGTCTGCGATGACAAGAGGCGTCGAGAGGGTGATGTCCAGGCAAACAGCCAGAAGGGACCCTGGAGGCAAGGGGATTGGTGTGCAATCTGCAGCGGGGGTACAAGCCCACAAATACACACTGGGTTGGAAAAAGCACCAGCAAAGGAATCCCAAATGGTGAAGGCTTCAAGCGAGACGTGGCGAAGCAAAGCAATTGCACAGCCAGTGTCCCACACCCACTATGCACACGCACCACACGGGTGGTGACACACACAAACCACATGGACTGGCACACAGAATCCCAGGGCACAATGTCCCCGACACTCCTACGTGGGACTCCTGCGCTTGCTTTACACGCTCGCTGCCTGTGCCGGACAGGCTTGGCCCCGTCTGCTGAAGACCATATGCTGGCAGGGCACGGCGCCCGCGTACGGGACGTGCCCGTTTCACTACGGTAAGAGGTGCTAAGTGAAGATGCACAGAGCAGGAGCGGTACAAATGGTAGGATGAGGCAGTGCCAGGAGAGCAAGGCCGTGGCGGTAGCAGATGCTGCTCACACCTGTCGATGCATGCAGCGCTCTCCTTTTTGAAGGACCGAACTGGGGGAGGAAGGAAAGCAAGGGCCTTGCATGCACTTGGGGCGGTGAAAGAGATAATCGCTCTCCCTGTGCCAACTGGCAGCCAACAAAGGCTGCAAAACACGTGCTGGAAGGGGTAGGAGTGAATCCGCCGCAAGCGAGAGCTCAGGAGACAAAGGAAGCCAGCCTGCTGCTGAAGCCGTGTTATTCAGGGTAACGGCCAATATTGGGCTCCAGGGATTTTCAGGCGAGGCGAAGGCAAAGCAGGGAAAACATCACGTGCCGTCAAACCAGGCACCGTGCAGTGGTGAAGACGCCCCTTGTCCTAAGCCCGTGCCTGGACCACGGGCTGAAACGAACGGGGCTGGACACTGCTAGCGCGTTATCCTTCCCGAGAGACCCGAGGGGAGGGGCAGCTTGCAGACGCCGTGTGTGCGGCTCAGGCTTCTCCCCAAGAGCACGCCCACGGTCACGCTAACACACGCCTGGCTTGGTTCCTCCGATAACTTTGGCATGCCGAGGAAGGAAACCGTGGCTGTTGCGTGAGCCAGGGCTGAGCCAGCGCCCTAGTCTGAGCCAGCCGACTGACCGACGATGGCCTCTGAGCTCACCTGCCCTCAGAAGCAGCTGTCCTAGCACATCCGCCCCGAGGGGTGCAAGGCAAGGCCTCCTTCTCACCCACCCCACATGCATGGAGCGGGTCCGGGACTGAAAGGCACCCGCAGGGCAGGGCTGGTGCAGCAGCAAGGGCCAGCGTGCCGGGGGCTCGGACACATCCCTGCGAGAGCAGGCCCCCGCTCCGTGTCTCCAAACCGACTCTCAGAAAACGTCCTTAAAGCACCGCGCGCGTCGATCCAGCCCTTGCCCCCTTCACGGTGCAGACATCCAGCTCTAGGATATGACAGGAGCTGGCAGCTTCTCCGAGCAAGGACCGTCTCCTCCCCAGCGCTCACGCAGCGTCCAGCCGCGGGGGCGCCGGTAACAAGATTAGCCACGACTGTTCATAAAGCACCCCCCCCCCGCTTGCACAAAATATTGCATGCATTAACAAGGTTTTGGCACTGAGACATCTTGCAAACAATTCCCTCGGCCCCCAAGATCTCTGGCTAACCCTTGCCCCGCTCTCGTTTCTTGGTGTAATCTGTTGTCTCTTCATACTGATGCCTCTTCGGGCGCCTCCTTCCACATCTACGGGTTTTGCGGGCTCTGTTTGTGCAAAGGCGCTTTCCAGCTTCTTGCCATCCTCGTGCCCACAGATGCGTTGGTCATGGCCAAGTGTTCAAAGCTCACTCTGTAATCACGTGCCAGAACTGCCCATCCGCCACACTCAGGTACCAGATCGATGCATGGAGAATGCCGAGAGACCATTAAAAAAAAAGGCTCGTCTTCATTAGCAAGCTGCAGGGCGAGTTTCTTGGACAATTCTCCATCTCCTAACCAAATTCCAGCTTTCCACACCATGCTGGTTTGACACCGCATTGGTACAAAAAGAAAGCAGAACAATGTTCAGTAGAAAAATGTAATGTTCTTCATAACCTAAAATGGCCAAACCTTTCTCATACAAACTTCCCGCTAAGAATGGCCTCCCATGAGCAGCGACTGAGACTGGGACACTTTAGATAGAAAACTGAAACACTGAGAAAGTAATTAGAAAATGGTATTTAGAGCGGAAGCATCGGGGCTGCCTTAATTACAGCTTTTGCAGACATCCCAGCTCCGATATCGCATAACCTGGTGCGCAATATCAACCGTACTGGGATTCTCCTGCAATATTTGCTGCACTCCACGTGAAAGGGTAGAATAGATTGCAAACATCATACAGTCTTGCACTGCACTGCTGAGGTTTACACTGCATCCAATCAATTATCTAATCAAATGTACTGTGATCTACCATCAAATGAAGCACAAAGAAAAAGGCATTTACTAAATGCATGGACTGAAGTGAGATCAAGTGCCCGTGAAAAGCATATTGTTCAGTCAGTCTTTTTTTAAACTGGTAGATTTTCTGAAACTCTCACAATGTGATATCTCATACCCTACAGTTTAATTTCTTTGGACTCAATTTTCTGTCCAAGCCCTCTAGTGAAGCTTGCTACCGTGAAAACTGTAAAGCATTTTCTCCCAGTAATGCCAACAATCTGCTTTACTACATAACGTATTACACGGGGTCGTCACCCCGGCAGAACGTAGACACTTCTAATGTCTCAGATTTTTAATTTTACAGCTGTATGAAAGACACTGAATCACCATCACCAGCAATATCGGGATAACAAGCCTCTACCAGCAATTGCTTTTTGAAAGTTCAAAATTCCCGACGAACCCTAAGCTGATAAAGATTTCTTTCCCCCATAAATGTGGATTCCACGAAGCTGGTGAAAATAAGGAAAACAAGGATGCGCCAGGTGGATTGCACGCGGCATGGCAGAAAGTGGTGACCATCACCATTACATAGCACATGACCTGTTCTAGTGAAAAGACATGCCACATTTTTGCAAACCCTGTGTCTGTGGAGGGAGACATTCCCACTGCACCGCTATTGCTCCAACGCCTAGAGAAAAGCACAACTCTACTTGTGACACTCCCAAGAGAAAAAATATTTGTGCCACAGAAAGGAATAAGGGGAAGGTGGCATGTATTTTGGAGAAGAGGCGTGAAGTGAAAGCCAAGGCAAAGCACGGCACCTCGCACACAGAATACAAGTTGCCGCACACGCAGGCATTAGCATCCTAATAAAAAGGGAAGAGAGACACGGAGTGGCTGAACAGAGATCAGCAGGACACTGTCTAAACAAGCCCGGGGAGGAGGAGGAGGGACGCCACGGGCTTCAAAGGGCTGTCAGCAGCAAAGAATTTGGCCTCCCAACTCTAAGGATTATGGATGGGATTTACTGCCTCAACCAAAGGGAAAATTAATCCCCAGCAAGGAAGACCCGTTGTCCCCGCACCGCGTTACAAGAGACTCACGAACACCATTCTTACACAGGGAAGCGATGGGCTCACCATCACTTGACACCAGTACATACACGCTGGATTGCAACGGGTCACAAAACAGGTTACGCTTCCACAGAGGACTTAGCAACGTCTTTCAGTTAAATATAGAAAACGACCACGCGGGATTGCTGCTGCCACGTCGCTCCATGCTCCCAATGGGCCTAATAGGAGTGCATCCCCCACGATGCACCACGGTGCCCCTTGTGATCCGTGGGGCATCACGGGAGTCCGTGATCACGGTGCAGTGCGAGATGTCATCCACCTGGGGACGGGACACCTTGATGCCCACCCCCACAGCGCGCACGGCGGCAGTATTTCTGTGTCAAGACATCGTGGTCTTCAGGAATGCCATTTCCTAATGAGAAGAGGAACTTGTCTGTGCAAAGCAGCCGTCTTAAAACAAACTTTTTATGGATCCAAAACATGATGGTCAGAGAAAAAATAGTTTTGACAGAAAATTTTCAACCCACCGCCCGGCATGTCCCGTGTCAGGAGTCCTCAGGGGAGGCTCTGTGGCCCATGCTAAAGGAACGGGCCTGGCAGGGACCTCCTTAGCTATCTCGGAGTCCAGTCCCAGCTGTCACAGGCAACCCCGTGATTCGGTCCCTACCCGAAGCTGATCAAGCTCCATCTTGAAACCAGCCGGGACTTCTGGAGCTCGAAACCAGTTGGGATGGTTGACTCCTGTGCTACTGCAGGCAGGAGGTCCCCACACCCAACTGACCTGACAGCTGGAAACACCTTCTCCGAAATCCCAGCCGTGTTTCAGTCCTGGCCAGCGTGAGTGCTTTGTTTCCTAAGCCAACGCTATACTCTCCTCTTCCCTTCCTGGTCCTCACCCCAGTCCCGAAGGAATGGAGAGAGCAATCCTACCTCTGCTCAGCTGTGCTTTGCCATGGCAAACAGGCCACGCTCCTCCGTCCCCGTCTCGTAGGATGCTCTCTCCGGTCCCCCGCTCAGCCTGGCAGACCCTCTCTGCACCTGCTCTGGTCTGAGCGCATCCTGCTTAAACACGCAGGTGCTCAAGGAAGATAATGGGACTGGTCCATGCTGGTGCACACACCCCAATTAGCCAAGGACCGCTCACCCTGGGAGAAGTAGGCACGCACCAAAGCCTGCTGAGCTGGGGCATCAGTCCGCATAGCAGGAACACACGGCGGAGGCCAAGGAGGAGCTGTGCAGAAGGCCTGGGAGATCATCACAGCCTGCTCTCCGGGGATACTAGACGCCACCCAAAGAAAATGCTATGGAGCACAGCCATCTGATGTGGTAGGAGCAGCAGCGGTGATGCTGGCGTGATGGCCCAGGGATACGAGAGAAGTAAGATTTGTGGGCTGAGATGGTTCTTTTATGGGCCGGCCCATCTAGTTGGAATAGACAAGGGACAAGCTTTTTGATTTTTACTGGGGTTTAATAAAAGACATTAAATCATCTCACAAATCTTCCTTTCTTATTGAGGCAGGCAATCCTGAGTGGACTCTGTCCAGACCAGAGGAAGAAAAGAACAATAATGGAGAGGAATAGGAATGAGGACACGGCAGTGAATATAGTTCGTGTCTCAAATGTACAAGGGATGGCAGATTAACAACCTAGACAATGCGTTTCTCCCGTGCTGTCAGGGCTGATTGTCTAAGCTGTTCAGAAATTCCTCCGGGGAACCCTCCCTAGATATGCAGCGAGCACCGGGGAAAGAGGGAATCAGTCAATATTTAATAACTTTATCATTCAAACAGCACCGTGGCAATACGAACAGTGCGGCTCCGCTCAGAAAGAGCTCCTTTTGTACCAGTGGTCAGTCGTTTAGAAGTGTTTGTAGAGGTTTGGGGCTTTCTGTTAAGTGTAAAAAAGTCACATTGGTACGACTCCACTGGCAGCCCGTCTCAGAGATTTCAGCTAGAAGGGCTGCCTGGAAATGCTGCGTCGCCTATATTAAAAGTGGCGATTGATTTGTCAAAATGTTCCCAACCGCGACTGGTGGGACTGGGGATCTCATCCGAAATCTTTTGACCACGTGTGGGAGCAAACTGGCATGATGCCTCTTCCTTAGGAAGGGAACACATCTGGACACCACGAGACAGGTTTCAAAAGCACTGGGACAGTGGTTTTCAACCTGCGGCCCACGGACCCCCAGAGCCCCACAGACTATGACGAAGGGGTCCATCAAAGATGACTGTGATCAGTCAAAAGCATGTGAATACCCACACTTACAATTCAAAGGAGTCCACAGCTCCATTTGACATTTTTAGGGGTCTGCAAATGAAAAATAAAAGGCTGAAAACCAGTGCACTAGGAGCATTACAGTGCACAAGTCTCACTGATTCTTTACCCTGCCAAGAAGGAAAAATACCTTCAAAAGACAGTCTCGAAGCAGGTCTTCCATTGCACCCAGAAAGGCCAAAGCAGCGCCTGTATTATGGACTGAATATTCTGCAACACTGACTTTGCTGAGGATGTTTCTGAACGGTCTCAGTGCTGGAGACCGGCAATGACTGCGACCACCTGGATATCTGCATCGGTAAATGGCAGCTTGTCAGTCTGTGCGCAGGAGAGAAAACAGTTCTGCATACATCGCAGCGCTTCTTCAACCCCGAACACTACGGGGCACAGAAGAGATGACCTGTGCTTACTACTGTTTGCATGGTCACAGCACCTAGGAACCCAGGTCACGGAGCAGCAGCTCGCTGTGTGTGCGAGGCACTGTGCGGAGAACGACCAGGCGGTCGTGGCCCAGGGATTGCAGTCTGAGTGCAAGACGAGAGACAGAGAAGCAGGGAGGACGCGGAGGCGGGGACAGCAAGACCCCCACTTTGGGGGCATGCACGAGATGCAGAGAGATAGAGCAGCTTCTCGTCTGGAGAGCCGGGAGCGGCGCGGGAGATGTGGAGATGGAGCTGAACCTGTGTTTGCAGATGAGCTCAGGCAGAGACAAGCGCAGGGGTGGGCGTTAGGACCAAGGACAGAGCCTCTGCTCCGGCCTCAACAACGGGAATGTGCCAGCAAAGGTTGTGTGTCGCTTTTAATGCATTCACGGAGGGATTTTACCGCACTTCCTAATCAAACACATTGAGATCTGAATGCAGAGGTGAGGAGACCCTTTCCCAGGAGCAGCCTGGGGAAAGCAGGAGAGCGGCAGGAGAGAAAGAACAAGAAGACATTGTGGCATCGTGGGGCTGACTGAGCAGGGGCTGTCGGAGGAGACTCAACGTCCATGGGTGTAGAAAGGCAGCCCCATGCCCCGTCTGCATCACAGCCCCGTCCCTAGCTCCAAGGATGCACCCATTCCTGCAGGCAAAGGCCATGCATTCGGCTTCAAACACCCTCCTTGGCCACCGAGAGACTGATTGGGGCGAGGACACGAGCTGTGCAAGGGCTCTTCCACTGCCGCCTCTCCTGTGGACATGAAGCTGCATATGCTGAACACACACAGTCTGAAAAATACGCTCCTTGTACTGGAAACTAGCCCCAGAACCTGGGAACGACGTGAGAGGGGGGAAAGACATTAATATGGAGGAAAATCACTGATCTCAGCATTTTGCTGCATACCATGGTTTAAATGTTTTTTCATCAGCCAGCACCCAGCACCGCACTGCGCCGGCAGGAGTTTGCAGCCCTTAACGGGTCTGACAGCACGCGCAGGATGCGTTCCCCACGGAGCACGATGGCAAGACCCCACAGCTAAGCCAGGGAAGCAGGGGGAGTGGGACTACTGTCCAGCTCCCAGCCCGCCGTGCGAGCCTTATTCGTGCTTACTTATGCAAGCAGAGGTGCTACGGACCAAGC
The DNA here is from genome assembly GCF_030867095.1 of Alligator mississippiensis. NCBI lineage: Eukaryota > Metazoa > Chordata > Crocodylia > Alligatoridae > Alligator > Alligator mississippiensis. The sequence goes on from NC_081831.1 coordinate 82,718,676, forward strand.
GGCATTATTCTGCCGGCATCTTTGCTCGTCGCCTGTTCAAAAAACCAAGGTTGTGATGGAGCCACATGATCCTGAGCTGGTCACTTGTCCTCTCTATGCCTCGCTTCCCACCTCTGCAAAAAGGACGGCAGTATGTGCCCACGCCGTGCAACATCTCCAGGTCCTCCGCGGGAAGTTGTCGGCGTCTCTGCAGCCGGAAGAGCTGCGGCAACGAGTGTCAGCTGGCTTTGCAGGAGCGGCATCGGTGCCAGCGAATCCTGTTGTTGTTTTTCCTCTGTTTTGTGTAGTTTAATCCCAACAAAAACGAGCTGCAGCTCATCTCCACTATGTCCCCCAGGCAGCTTCTCACCATGGCTAGCAGTGTGTACAGAGCAACCAGCTCTTTCTCCAGCTAGCAGGTGGGGAGATTATTTTTTATTTTCCTTTCCTGGCAGATTGACTCCATTTAATTACTCTAGTAACCTTCAGCTGATTGGTCTGTCCTCATCTGCCCTGAAACCTTTTTATGAAGTGAAACTGCAGCGGCCAGGTGAGCTCTCCTCCAGCTCCAAGGGTCCTCTTGTTCACGGGTCGCAAAGTCCAAAGCACAGCCCACCCGAGCACCTACCGCTAACGCCGCGTCCGCGCACTGGGACTAATGCCAACTTCATCAAGCGGCGACAGCGGAGAAGTGGTCCTGTTTTAAGTCTTTTGGCCTGATCTGACCTTCATTTCACTAAATGCCACACCTAATTACTTCAATTCAAGACTCCAGATACACGAGTAGATAGGTAAGCAGCATTCAATAACAAGGAAAACTGAGATTCAAGGTGGTTAAATGACTGCCATCTTGCCGCACACTGTAGCAGAGCCAGACAGAAAATCATTGGGAAACCAGAAAATTCAATGCTAAGAATTTGCACGCAAGGCCTGCCTTGCCTCACTGCCACCGCTGGCAGCCGACACACCTGACAAGTAATGGAGATGTTTTAAAGCCACAATCGAAAACAGCTTGACATTTCAGGCCCGGTACCCCTCAACATTCACCCTGTCGCTTTGTCTGAGTACTTAAGGAGTCTCAGTCCTCCAGGTGTAATGTTGCCGTAGGTCCTCCATGCTCCATAAAGGCAGGAGCTAACGGCAGCATCTCCCTAAAACGCTCTGGTGTCTGCCTGGCCCAGTGCTTATTCTGGGAAATGAGGTGCAGGAGGCGAGACAGGACAACCCAACAGCCTGCCTGAGTAACTCCATGCCCATCGCATCTCAGCGCCCAAGGATTCATGCCCGTGCAAGCCAACAAACCTTGCAAAGCAAAAGTGTCAACCTCCCCTTTGATTCAGGACACGCAAAACTAAAAGCCCAAGAAAACGACAACGCGGACAAACCAGCTCGCGGTCGCTGCAATCTGGGCTCACGGTTGCTCAGAAGAACAACCTGCCTGTCAAGATAAATGTTTCTACACACGCATTTCCATGTGGGATCACCAGTACTGTCCTCACAGTTCATACAGCGCGTGCTTTCCTCCGACAGGATCAAGAAGAATGATCCAAAATACAAGTTAGTCTAAATACGGGTGAAATTCGGTGACCTCTGACATTACGCAGATCAGAGCAATGGCCTGTTTCAAGAACAAGGAACGTAGGCCATCCTCCGTTCCTGGACTGTCACCTGGGGGGGAACGCATCCGGGACAGCAATGGCCCTGAAATGCGTTTAGGGATTGCACTGGACAAAACACAACCTGCACTCCGGTGTGATGTGCTGTGGCAAAAAGGGCTAATGCAATCCCTCCACAATGATTTACACGGTGGAGAAAATGCCTTAAATTGTCAAACTTTAAATCTCCATTTGCTCATCAAACGATCAAAAGGAGATGTTATTACAGCTCACAGATCCCACCCCGGTCCTGTCCTTCACTCCATCCTCCTGGGGAAAACCCCCGTTTCTCCCTCTCCTCACGACCACTGAGCAAGACTGGGCTTCTTCCTGTAAGACGTGCAGCGGGGTAACGGGCGACATGTCGGGGGCTCGCGAGAGACAGCAGGTCAGAGCAGATACCTAATCACCCCCCCCGGGCTTTATACGGGATTCAGCGGGTTCCGGCACTAACATCTATGGATCTCCATGCTCAAAACGCTCTCTAAAATGGTGTCTCAGAAAAAGATAAGGCGCGGCTCTGCATCATTTTGTCCTCTGTGCCTTGGCGAGCAGCTTTCTGCAGCATCCCCCGTGCACTGAACTCCAGCTGGTAATGCAAATTTAGCTTTTTCAAAGTGTTGGCAGCTCACCTGCCCTTGCCTGTACCCCTCCTCCAAAAGAAAAAGCAAAGCAGCAATAATTTCACAAGTTCATTTGACTGACAAACGCCTGGGGCCTTCTACTGATCTTTAAATGTACTCTGAGTCAAATCAATGCTTAAACACCAGGGCTGGAATACTTCACATGCCACAGTTTTATTTCAGTTCCTCTTTCTACGGTGATTGCTGCTGGACAAGGAGAAACTCCACGAACGTCAGCACAGCATCGCGGTAGCAGCACGGTGTATTAGCATGTTTGGTTTGGTTATGTTTTATTTTGTAGCTGGAGACATCCTGGATCAGAAACATCCCCCACAAACTTCTCCACGAGGAAATCCAGCACAGCCCAGGCGAGCCCTTCGACGCGCACATTTACCCCGCACAAGAAGCCTGCGGCTGGACCAGGCTGTGCCTACGGACCAAGGTCGCCTCGAGCAATGTGGGGCAGGCCATACATTCACAGCCAGTTGCTTTTTTCTGTATGCATAGAAATAATATTGCCATTGTTTTAAAGGCCTCTGGGACAACTCAGCCTGGGAGGTGTTTGGGTCAGCGGGAGGGAGGGCATGCCTAGATCGCCCCCGACCAGCGGCTGTCCAACCTCTTCTTGAAGACCTCCGGTGATGGAGGCCACCCCTTGCCTGGGCATCTGTCCCACTGCCTCCCTGCTCTAACACTGGAGACGTTTTTCCGGATATCCAATCTAAACCGACTTTGCTGCAACCTCCAGGCGTTGACCCACATCCTCCTCTCTGCGGCAAGAGAGAAAAGGCGTTTCCCTCCTCTGTGGCAGCCCTTCAAGTATTTGCAGACTGCTATCCTGTCTGCTCTTCAGTGCCTTTTTTGCAAGCTATACATGCCACGGCTCATCCAGTCCAGCTCCCTGCCTGAGGTAGATTCATCCCTACCCAAACCACCCCGAGCAAACCCTTGTCCAACCTGTTACTAAAACTATACAGGTGACCCCGTCACACAACCACAGGGCATAGCACCCTCACCTGCCCCAGGTAAAGCGGGGGGATCATGGCAACCAGCATCCTTCTGCTGCAGGAACTGAACTAAAGTACGCCCAAGAGATGCCAGGCAGAGGCCATGCCCCCAACACAGAGGAAGGCACCCCCCTCTCCATCCCGTACCAATCTGACCACAGGGTAAAACGCCTCCTGACCCTCTCTTGCTGGGGCCCTGTCCTGTGCTCCAGTGCCCTCTCTGCAAACACTTCCCTTGCACCTGCCCTGGGATCCAGGTTAGCTGTTCCTCCATCCCGAATCAAGGCCCACAACTCAGTCAGTCCATCAAGACACCTTACCTTGCGTTCACTGCTCGCACAAGCCACGCAAAAACATTGCCCACTTTGTTTTTCTGCTTGAGAGCAACAGCCAACCGATTCAACATTTTTTCTGTTACTGCAGATAAACGGAAGGAAAAAAGCCGTGCGGCTGTGTCGCAGCGGGTCAAAGGATGCTTAGACGACAGAAGTCCATCTGGGTCCTCCGATGGAGGAGAGCTCACATCAATCAGTAGCTTCGTCCCTGAGTCCAAGGAAGTGCAAATGCCTTTGAATGTCCCCCTGTCAATGGTTTCCTCCACTACACCTCTTCTCTCGAGCCGCTCGGCATGGGCACGGGCATGGCCACGATGCGCTCGGACCAAGAGGACAGAGTCAGAGGGCTCGAGAAAGGAGCTCTAAGTTACTGGTCAGTAAACAGCAGGTCTCGCCATCTAAATGGCACGGTGTACCCACCAAGGCCCGCGGCGATGTAAGTTATTCCATGCACGGGAGGTCTCAGCTAGCTGCCTTCTGGCCGCAAAGTGCGGAGCCAGCGGACCGCGAGGCGTACGTGCACTTCCTCTGCTCCCAGCCAGCCCGAGCCTGACCTGCTGAGCTCCACCGCGCTGTCACGTCACGTTACGCACGACGTGACACTAGATAACGTGAGTAGCGCAGCCCGTGCTGATGTGAAGCAACTCGACAGGCTAAGTTTGGGGAAGAAAAGGGAGCAAATGTTCTTAACCTTGTCTTCCGCAGGAGCAGCTGTTTGCTTTAATTATTAAGGTTTCTCGGTTTTTTTACCTGTTTCCTTTTCTAATGCTCCCCCCAGAAGGGAGAACAAGAGGAATTGCTCCTTCTGGCGATATATTTAAAGGGCTGTCAAGCTTGCATGGAAGTTTTGCACTATCGCTGGGGCCCTCCGGCACTCACCTCCTGCCCCTAGCAGTGCACAGACCTCTTTTAAGAAGAGCTCCAGGACTCGTCTCAACAGACGGATGCAAGCCTACACGGGGCTCCACGGTGGATCCGGCATTCGTCCCACACCGCCGCCACCAAACTAGGTGTCCAGAGACACTGGTATCTAGAGACTAAGAGGGAGAACCAAAAAGGTAACTACTAAGTCTTGTAGTCTGTCAAGGGAGCTTCCAAACTGCTGGGGCTGAGGGTAAAGCAGTGCAGACCAGACTACGAGCAACTTCTTTAGATCGGTTCTTGGATCAAGACAGGGCTCTGATCGCTCCCAAAGGACCTCAGTCCGAGCTCTCACGTGGGAACAGGAGGAGAGGCTCAGATACCCGCAGAGACACAGAAAACTCGCACCGGAAAGGGGGCAGATGCCCCGCTGCACAAAATAGCAGTCCCGACACGGGGAAGGCGAGACACGGTGCGACCCAAAAACCAACACACCCAAGGTCTGTGATTAGGACAGGTCTGGTGAGAGGAGCTGCCATGCCTGAACCCCACCAGGATCCCCATGGAAAGGGGCGACCATCAGGAAAGCTGGGTTTACATATAAGTTTTTTCTTTTCTTTTTAGATATGTATTCCTTGATTGATGTTTTCACCCCTTTGAAAGGAAAGTGAAAACATTTCATTTAAAAAATGTCAAATTTACAAAAAACTTTTTCTTCAGCCAAAGCTGCTCACCAGATTTGACCACAAATAGTTTCAAGGAGCTTTTTTCCTGCGAATATGAAGTTTGCCCAGGCCTAGTTGTGACATATCAGTCCCGTTTTCCTACAGTACAGAACAACCCTTCTTCCTAATTTTGTGCACGAAACACAAATACACACGCGACATTCACGTGGGACGTTTACAATCAGAAAGAAACTGGAAGGGGCAGAGGGCTGGTTTTAAAACGGTTGACTCTCCAAATGGCCATGGATGCTGGAGACTAGGGAGCAGTACTCAGTTGGTTTTCAAATTTAAACCAGTGGTATAATCTACCCTTTCTAGTCTCAAGGGGCTCCAGGTCTTCTCGGCACCTCTCCCTCTTCTCCGAAATCCCTCAACAGACCCTGCAGCTGCTCCAGGTCCCAAGAGGTTCGCTGCAGGCCTACTGAATCCCACCACGTTTCTGGCCCTCTCTGCAAACCTCATCGAAAAGTCACTTTGACTTGATTAATTTTTTGCAATTCAGTTGTCAACAGCTGTGACTCCACATTGCTGAATATCCACCCACCCCTTTACGCACACGTGCTTTTCCCGATACTCGGCACAGCAGGCGTCTCTGCCAGTGTCACACCCCTCGGCCATCCACGGCGCTGAGAAATCATTCATGCCTTGAATTGTGCACAGAGCTGTTCGCACACCGAGGGCAAGAAAGCAATTCCAGCTGTTTGCAGCTCCGGTCTGAGCAGCCACAAGCTGCTTTACAGCTACGAAGTGTGGTCAACTGTGAAGCCAATGACAAGGCAATTGCAGACTTGGCATGTTTTCCATATTCTAGGGGTTGCCCGAGCAATTGTGCATGATTTAACCATGTGGGGGGAGCGGGCGATTGAAAAAGCATGGCTGTGACAACCGTGGAGCAGAAAGAGCAATTGGGAAGCCTGACTTGGGAATTGCCAACCAAAGTGGGGAAGACATTCGGAGAGATGCCTCTGGTTTCCAACCTAGCACTTGTAAATGCTGTATTGCCTCTCAGCCACATGCAGAGACATGGAAATCACTAGAGACAAACCAGAAGGGAGGTTGACTGCATCTGCATGAACATAGGATTCAGGTCATCTGGCCAAGACATAAGTGTATAAAGAGCAGCAAATACCAGCAGTGACCATAATCTCTGCATTGAGTAACCATAAATCTTTGCCTTGTCAGACTGGGAGTAAAACAGAGAAAAAGCAACCTCTGACAGCAAAACGGCAACAAACACCATGCTACAAAACTGAAAAAGCTCTGAGCACGCCAAGAAATTCAACCTGAAGTGGAAAGCAGATGAGAGGCACGGTCAAAGGTGAAGGTGGGAGACAGGCTGGAATTGAAAACCAGAGGCTGTGCTCAGGAGCAACGCCGTTCAGTCGCAGCCGGATACAAGCACAGCGCCAACGGGGCAAGGCAAGAAACACAGCACTGCGCTGGGCAGGCAACAGCGCCGAAAAGAAATCCCCTGCGTCTTAAGACAAATGAAACACTGGGACAAAAGACAAGGATCAGTACAAGAAGGCAGATAAAGCCGTACAAAGCAAGATGAGGATGGATAAGCAGAAGTGTGCTGGCCCTGAAACTGCTGCTACAACAGGGAAACGAGGGGGGAAATTTCAAAACGCAAAATAAGTCTATCAAAAGTCGGAATAGAAAAATGCTCACAGATGAGGCGAGCCTGAAACTCAGCACACCAAAGTCGTCCCCGGCAGGCCCAGCCCCATCTCAACACCAGAGCCGAATGAAATATGTAAATCTGAGCAACGGGACATGAGCACCGGTCTGCCGGGGACGCCAGCAGCGAGGGCCGGCAGCCAGGAAACAGGAACGCGAGCCGGAGTCCATCACAACGGAGCAGGAATGCCGAAGGCAGCCGGCAGCCCCGCTCTGCGGCGCCGCATTACCAAGCGTCCTCGGGGCAGTCTCAGGAAAGGGGTCCCGTCCGAACAAGGGAGCTGGTTATGGCAGGGTCTGGAAAGGTTCGGGGCCGGGTATTGTTCCTTGATGCTCATGTTGAGCTTCCGGGAATCACAGTTTCTGTAACATTCGACAGCCCAAGGGCTCAGCTAATTTCCCTTTTCTCAACACCTCTCTGAGGATAAGGCCTCCGTATAATAGGACCACCTCCTAACAGGTGGTGATCTTCAGTTAATGAGCTTTGTCTCTTTGCCAAGGGGAAGGGGAAGGAAAGAAAGAGAAAGAGGAAAAGGAAAAGAAAAAGAAAAAGATCTCATGTAGGGTGCTGTAGAGAAGAGGAAGAGGAAGAGACCTCCTGTAGAGCGCTGTGCGTACAACTGGTCACCCCTGTTCAAGAAGGGTGAAGGACTCCTAGGCTGACCGAGGGAACGAAGAGCCTGCACAATATGGCTTTTTCATGTAGAAAACTGAAGACTAGGAGGCAATGTGGAAGTGCTCTATAAACACCAGGGAAAGAAAACAACTCTTTAAGCTGAAGGACAGGGTTAGCACAAGAATAAACAAGCCTGAACTAATCATGAATAGAGCAAGGTTGGAAATTGGGAGCAAGTTGTGGATCACCAGAGGAAGGAGGCTGTCCCAGCTGGAGCAGCCGTGGGGGAAGACCCCGAGCGCTTGGAGACGGTGTGATCGGCTCCTGCAGCGAAGTGTCCAACGCGATACCCTCAGGTCCCTCCCGGGGCTGTTTCTCAGGCAGGGGAAGTTTGGATTACAAATAAAATGATCGAAGTAACACAGGTTTCCTTTCCCCCTTCCTTCCCACATCCTCCAGAGGGTTTTCCCCTTTTGTTTTCATTTCACATCTGGTCTGAGTTTGGCAGGAGCGGTAACTGTGAATACCAGGGGTTTCTTTTAGAGCCGCAGTGCTGACAGCTCCCTCCACTCCTCCAAACGGTGGTTCCCGGCGTGCTCCTTCTGCACACTCGTGTCCCCTCCAGTCGCTCCGGGGTGTGCATGAGATGCATGCTGGTGCACACGCTGGCAGGCCAGGCAAGGGCTGAAGAGGGGAAATTTTGCCCAGAGCACACAAATGAGGCAATACGCAACTCCCCTTGCCTGAGAGCCAGAATATAGGCTGTGTTCAATACAAGGGAGACCGCCCCGGTCTGTTTTCCATGCTTCTGTCATTCACAACTGAGCTCTTCCCTTCATTTCTAACAATTTCCCAAATGCTTCAAACACACAATGCTTCAAAATCCTGAACTTCCTACAGGCGTTACAAGTGAAATGGCGAGTTCCTACGTCGCTCTCCCCAGCTCTGAGCGGGCCCTCCAGACACACACCGGTGTTATTTTTGTGTCTGCTGTTAAGCTACATCAGTACCTCTACTGTGAAGGTACAGTTGAGGCAACTTCTGACCTACCTGCCGTGTCTAGGCAGCGGATTATGGAGAGCGTTCTCCAAGGGTCACCGTCTGCATAATAACCAGCAGTGACAAATCGGCGAGGTGTAGCATCAGCCAGCAGCAGGCGTTGGTCGGAAAGTTTTGAAAACCCCTTTTATATTTTCACCTTCCATGGCTGTGCTGTGAAAAATCGAGCGGGGTGTTGGACAATCTCACCTTCAGGAAAAAAAATATCGAGGGGAGAGATGAAAGAGCTGGGAGTTTTTAAAAACATGTTTAACAGGGGCTTCTGTTTGTAGGAACAGTTGCCACATAATTAGTTTTAAAGTACAATAATCAGAAGGGCAATTTATGTTAAATTGTTGCTCTAATCCAGGAGCTGCTACACATATCCAGGCTGTTTTCCAAGAAAGCAATATCATCAGCAAAGCCACGATCATTCAGTTTCTTTGTTGGATGCTTGGCAAATTGCCCGGGAATAATAAGGAAGCAACATCCCCTCTAGACATAAAAATTATAATCTTGATAATGAATGACGAAGATGCTAGATGATGTTTACAAATACTCTTGGGGCCTTTCCCACCTCCATGGAGAGCGAAGGAGAGTCTCTTTGAACCACGCCGCGAGGCTGGTCTGTCTCGAGCGAGGCACATGTTTCACTGCTCGCCATCTGGTGCAATATCAAACGCTTCATTGGGCAGAATAGTCAAATAAATTGCTGCTTTCCTCACTGATCTGCTCTCATACTTAAAACCCTTCACTTGACTTCATAGTAAAGGTCATGACTTTACAATTTTAGGGGAGAGTCTTCGTCCTCTAATGATAACCAGGCCGACTGACCGGAGAGGGCACCGGATGAAGGACGCAGCCGAGCACTGCACCCGCCCAGCCCTGCGGTCCTGTTGCCTCCACGTGCACGCAGACATGCACGCGTCTTTGTCCTTGCTTCAAGAATCCCATGCCTTCAAACAAAACTGGTCTAATAAAAGCTCTCATCTCTGCCCAACAGTCCTAGAGTTTTGCATTTCTTTTTGTCTCAGACCAACACGGCTACCAAATACATCCCCGATGCCTTCAAACAGGCACACATCAATACTGCCTGGACGCGAGCGCTCTGTGATCCCTGCTCCAAAACTAGCTCTGATGGCTTGCGCGTTCAGCGGTACAGGGGTGAATTAACAAACCGCTCTCTTACGGCTATGTAAAAGGCACCGTATGTAAAGCCAAGGCTCTTTTCTGTAGCTGCTAACAAACCGCTGAAAGGATCATCCATCATCTGCTATCTGGCAGCCTGTGACGGTGAGAAACAGCATTTTTGATCTGAAACAATGGGACCAGATTCAACTTGAGGATCATTACCAAAGTCCAGACAGCTGCATCAGGGATGAACTGGCCTGTCCTGTTGCCTTTAGGATAGTGATAACTGGTCTGGAGAGCTACCCCAGGACCAGATCTCTGCAGTCATTCAGTAGGATTCCCCGGCTGTAGTGCCCAAGGTGTGAACTGGTATCTTTTATTAGACCAACTATATTTTTGCAAAAAAAATGTCTTTAATTTGCAAAAATCTAGTTGTTCTAGTAAAAGATATCACCTCTACCACGAGTTCTGGTTCCTTTTGCCTCTCGACCAAAGCGGCTAAAACCTGGATACCCGACAAGATGTGAGCTGAGGTTCTTCCAAGTCCCTTGCTAGAAATTCCTTGTTTTCATGCAGTTGGAAGGGGTCAGACGTGTTGGGGAATGAATGGCAAATCTCCCGTGCACCCCGGATCAGGCTGAGCTTGTGAAGGTAGTTAGAGAAACAGGCATGCCAGAGACGGGACCGATGCATTATTGTAACCTCTCCAAGGGAAAAGGCTTCCTCTGTGGCATCAGCTTCACCGAAGACTTCAGTTTTGCATGCAGATATGTAGAAAATATAAAGAAGTCTCCCACTCTTCTAGGTTTTGGATGCCTAAATCCCACTTAAATCAATGAAACGTCAGTGCCTGTCTGCAGCGAGCCCGTGGCGAACGTTGTCACACCGGGGCGTCCTTTGTCACGCTCCAGCCCTGTGCTCAAACAGTGGCAACGGCAGCTGGATGCCCACGAACGCCAGGTATGGTGAACACGAAGTTGCCTCCCCAGGTAAAACCCTTCACAGGCAGAAAAAAAAATGTAGGGGAGTAGCAGGGACATCTCCGGGCGCAGAGAGAAGCCTTTTCAAATCCTTGCGTTAGGTTTGGCTGCCCAGGGCAAACCCAGCTCACACCTGGAGAAGGCATCGTCCATTTTGCTTAACACGCGCTCTGCACACGCAGACGCACTGGCTTCGGACGTCAGGGCTTTGACTTTGGGGGAGCGAGGCCGTCTGCCAGCTGAACTGGAGTCGACTCAGCTGCGAGTACGGCTGACGGGGAGAGGGAAGCCGTCTGTTTTCTCTCCCTTATTCTTTGTTTCGTACAGTCTTTCCCTTCTGATTTATGGTCAACAGGGATCCATTTGAAGCCAAAGCGAAATCACTTTCCCTTCCTAAATCCCTTTGCTAGTATGTCATTTGTAAGGAGTTACAGAAACATTTTTTGTTTAAAACTACAAATTACTTCAGTGAAGTCTCTCCGAGGGGAGCGGCGCTGCATCGTGCGGCCAGGACAACTGTCTCTCTGCCCGTCGAAGCGTGCTAACTATTTTATCCATAATTCAGCAGCCTTTTTAATCAGGCAAGTGCTGGCAGAGGTGAGACCAGGCTTCCCGAGTCCTGCAGGGAAGACATAAAACACCTCTCGGTGGCAACAAAACGTAGAAGGGAAATCAGTCATCCCCGAGTGCCTCTCAGCAGCTGTCAATCCACAGCGTCAGCTGCCTCGCTTGGTGGATAAGTGTGCAGGGTCATTAGCACTGCCCGGCCCTGTCCTTCCTCCGAGCGCTCTCCCGGCCAAGGGCTGTGTTACCTTGCACTGGCGGGGCCAGCCGCAGCCCCCGGAGCCAGGGACCCAGAACCCCTCCCACGAACGTGCAGCGCTCGTGGGGAACGGACGGGCTGCGTGTTACCTGGACAGGAGCTATCCGCAGGGGCACAACGGCAGAGACCCCCAATCTCGAGGTTTTGGGTTGCAGGCTATTTTTGTTCTGCCCCATCACTGATGTGTAGCAGCCCCACTTCTTTCCTTGCTCACGTTTTAGTTATAACCTTTTCTTCTCTTGTTTAATTCTCCCGGCGAGGGCTCCCTCGGCACGACTGGTCAGTTCTCTCCGTTTCCTTAACTCGAAGACACAGCATATTTTGACAATCACAATCATAAAAATGAGTCTGCTTTACTTACAAATATGTATAGTTTACCGGTGATTCCCAATTTATTCTGCTGGGATCATCGACCTTACTTTGGCCCTCAAGCTAAGCCCACCTATCTCCATTAATTTAGCCAATTTAAGAGGAATCTGGGTACCCTGTAACTCAGTTTTGCATGCAGTGCTCCCTATTTCATATTCAACATTTTTACACCAGAAGTCGCAAGAACACAAAGCATGTTACACGAGGAAGGTGACACCTCCGTGCATTCACCTCTTCAAGCCCTCATACACACAAAACTCACAAGTAAAAGTGCTGTCATAAAACATATAGTACATGTTTATGGGTGCCATTTTAACTAAATTAATAAGAAACAGGTCATTATTGAGAAAATATTGGATGGGTTGTTAATAATTTTGCATCCCAGATTAAAAATGATCGTCAACAGTCATGTCAAATGGAGACCTGAGAGAGAAAGGTTTGTCTGCACAAAGAAGGTCAGCGTAGATGATGATGTCTGAACATAAAATAGCTGCCATCCCGTCCAGATGTCCTCACCCACCCCTTCTGCTGTGCAAACAAGCTCAGGTTTGAAAAAGAAGAGCCAGGCAAAGATGCAGCGTACGACCCTCCCGGCTGCTCAAGATCACTGGTCCTTGCCACAAGACTGCTGTGATGCCAGGCTCATGTGAAATCCCTCGTACCAGGGGTGGTGCGAGCGTGACAGATAACCCCGGCGTGTTTAGAAGTCACCTGCCATTTCCCAGACCTCGCTCGTGATTTAGAAGATCCAAATGGCGAGTCCGTAGACTCTCTCTGCAAGGGAAGCGTTTTAAGCAAATAGTCTCTATCTTCATGCTTTTAAATGGCTGTGTTTCTGAACTGTCTACTTTTATCCTGTTCCCATGTGAAATCTACTGGGAGGGCCTCGGAAATCTCCCCTCCTCAGGCAGCCCCTCCATGTCAAAAGAAATGGAAGTGTAATTCCTGATCCCCGAGGTCTGAGTGAGCGTCGTCAGCACTTCGCTGAGAACCACGGCGCAGAGCTGAAAATGGCTCGACTCTCCACGCTTTGATAGTCTGCAGGCTAATTAAAGGATATCTAGGATAGGGCTGCCCTACTTGCTTATAACTAATGATCAAGAATAGGAATAAGGGAGTAATGCAGCTTGACGTGACCATGAAGGAAGGGGCTGTTACACCGAGTACCGCTGGCACGCGGCATGCACCGGCTGCCCAGCGCGCACCCTGATGCAAAGCGGGGCCCGGAAAGGAGCGCGCAGAGAAAAATCCTAGTTAACGCAGAACTCCTAGTTAACCTTTGGCCAGGAGACATCGCGTCGTCTGTAATTCTCCCAGTTTTAAGATTTTTTTCCCCAATTGGAGCACACCCACCTCCATTCATTCCTTGTGCGCCGACATCTTCATTGAGAACATCCGACAAGGAGCGGATACAAGTCTTCCTTTCAAATACGGCTCCTTCATGTACTGCAGTTTTACATCACATTCAGCAAGTAAGATTTGACAGACAACGCTCTGGTTCATCTTACTTTCAAAGAAAAGGCCCTTATCTACTCCACGTATTTGATTCACTTCACTATTGTACTGATTAGTTTCCATGGAGCTGTGAGGCCACTTCTAAAGAGGATATCTTCAGATTACAAAGCAGGAAAGACACCTTCTGTCACTATTGTCGCTCTTTGCACACCATTATTCACTCAAGATATTGCCTTATATGCCAGACGCTGTTCAGAGAACTCTGTCCTTCTTTTTACTGTTCCCAAAGACGGTCCTTTTAATCTGTTTTCATTGATTGTCTTGAAAGGTGAATGGTGTTTTTGGAATGGTTAGCTGGGGAGAAGCAGCAGTCCATGTGAGCAGGACATGGGCTGTTCAAAAGCAATCAAATAGCTTTGCAGTTATTGTCTCTGTTAGCCTCGAGTGAATAGGAGAGCCATTTTCATTTTAAATTAATTAACCATGAATAGACATCAGACTCATTGTTGTTATCCTTCTCCATCATTCAGCAGACGCTCTGCTGGGAGCTAGCGCCGGGATTTGTTTCCAGAGCTTCCAAGTTCAAAGCCCAGTGTATCGCGTCTAGCAAACAACCGGGAGAGCTCCTAGAGCTGGTCCGGGCCCGACCCACGCGCCTCCAGGGGCACAAAGCCCGGGGCAGCGTGGGCAGGGATTGCTGCTAACTCTGAGGCTCCTCTGAGTGTAAAGGCACCAACTTGCACTTTGGCCCATCCTTAAAACCTACTTTGGTTTAGCCCTAATCTTAGATGTGTGATCCCGTGGGCCCTGGCTCCATGCTGCTGTCGAGCAGCGTTCACAGCAATCCAGCAGGAACCCAAAAAATGGGTACATGTTACCTGCAGGCCTGCCCAAGAAACCACGCAGAGCAAGCGCACTGAGCTCCCAGAGCCAGGAACCGGGGCTAATAAGGACGCAGAGCCTGGGATTAACCCGAAGAGCAGTGTTGCATTGCCGAGAGCGCTGCAATCCCGCTCCGTGGGCAGCTCGGCTGGGAGAAGGCTGCAGAGCAGCGGTGCAGGGATCGGCACTTACCACATGACTGCAAGGTGGCAAGCGGTCAAGGTGTCCCAGGGGAAGCTCGGTGCTGCTGTTTCACAGAGTTCAAAGTATCTTCAGTTTGAAGACTGAGATTCTGCCCCGTCTTCCCTCCTGCTGTGCCCGAGGTGGCCAGGGGCACGGTCCCTGGCAGCTTCAAGTCGTTCAAACTGCTTTTCACTACCATCCCCGAGCCAAACTGGGATAAAGCCAAACGTTTCCGGGCTTCACGGCAGATGTGGAAACCTCCGCCTCGCTGCCACGCTTGTTCAGATGTGAGCCTCGCAGCAGTGTCAAGCCCCCAGGTATGCTTGAAAACTGGGGTGGGGAGCGGAGGGATTCACATGCGACAGAGATAGGTACACTGGCCCTTTCCATTTCACACCAGTCAGAGCCGCTACCACTAAGAGCCACTTATGCAGGGGGTCTCCTGCTTATGCAGGGGGTCGGACTCGATGATCTGTTGAGGTCCCTTCCGACCCTAACATCTATGAATCTATGAATCACTCAGGAAAGGCTGGAGAAAACACGGGCTTTACCGGCTGTGCTTTGGGGCTTGCAGGGGCCCTGCGGATGCCGTCCGCCACCAGCACTGCAGTGCTGGGAAAGGAAGGAGCCACGTGCCGAGCGGGGCACCGCTCCCCAGGCATCACCTGCTGCAGCGCAGGCCCCTTGGCACGGCCGTCTCATACACTGAGCGTTATTTCACTAGTGCATGAAACCTGTCTCCCTATTTTACTTTCAGGTGGTTGTTCTGTCAACAAGAGCTGCACCCCCTTCCTCCTGCTGAGCGAAACGGGGACGCTGCGCTCAGGCTGGAGCAGACACAGGAGCAAACACTGCACGTCCGCTCCGGGGCTAGAGCTGTGACCCTGGGCAAGACAGCCGTTCTAGTCCATGCAGCTCTTCAGCTGCTCCGCAAGCCTTACAGCCGGCTCAGAAAAACCTCCGTTTGTAAAAACACGTGAGTATAAACGTTAGACCCACTGAAGTCAACACGGCTGCTCAGATAATGGAAGTTGTGCCTGTGTTTGCACAACGAGGGGCCCAGAACCCGCTGGTGCACAGCACACGGGGGTCTGCCCTTTTGTTCGGGGGTTTTGTCCCGTTTTGGTTTGGTGGGTTGCGTTCGGTCCTGTTGCTTATTCCCAAATCAGTCCCTCATCAGCCTCCGCTATCCCAGAAGGCAAAGCAATCAGCAGCTGGGAATCCGCAGCGGGTCACGCGCTGGGGTCCCGCAGGGGACCGCCTGACAAATGCCCTTTCTGCCACACGCGTGAAGCAGGACATGCTGCACCATCTTCACGTGCTCCTCGTTCTGGCTTGGGGCTGGTTTTTTCCCCGGGCCCGAGAGGCAGGCCGGTCATCCAGCGCAGGCTGGGAATGCCGTTAGCTTTGGCAAGTCTGCGCTCAATTCCCAGTCGGAAGGACGGATGGCAGAGCCAGTGCAGGGTTTTGGCAGCAGCAGCTAAATCCGAACAGCTTGTAGGCAGACGGGGTTTCTCCCAGAAACACCAAGCACAGGTGCGCCCTGCTTTGGCACAGCAAATTGTTCTGGGAACAGGTCTAGAACGGCAGAGAAACGCGCCGGCCAACGTGGCTGAATGCAAACCACGGCGGTTACCACTGAAAAGTCGCCGTTGGCCTCCGCGCTCGGCTGTTGCAAAGCAGCATCTCGGGCCCCGTCATGCAGAGATTAATGGGGGCGTGCTTTCTGTTCCCTGCCCTTTGCTCCCTGCCTGGTGTGCTGCTCTGCTTTCTGCTTCCAGCCCTATCTGCCACCCCGTGCTGCCGCGTGCCACACACAGAGGTGACCCGTGCCACTTGCGGCACCCGTGCTGCAGGCTGGCCACCCCGTCTGAGCAGCACGTGCGTTTTACCCTCCTCAGGAGGACAGCAGCAAACTCTTCCCTGAACCACGTCCCGAGTTCAGCCAGCCCTCATCCCTGTGCACTTCCCTGGCAGTCGCCCTTCGGATCTGTTCTGCGCTCACAATGACGGTCAGCTAGATGCAAAAAAAATACAGCGGTGCCACTGAGCTTTTAAAACAGCTGAGGTTAGTGAAAGAGTAAGAGAAAAGGAGCAGAGCCCTGTCAGGAGCATTATCGTCGCTGCACAGCTAACACGGCTCCGTCGTGGGCTGAGAAAGGCAGACCTGCACCGAGCCTCGGCCACGTGGAAACCTGTCACTTCTTGCTTCTAAAAGCACAGGAGACAGCTGGAAGCCATGGCCTCGCGAGCTCATATAGACATATTAAACTCCAAGAGAAGCAGAGGGCTTTGGAGGAAAGAGGCTGGAAGTTAAGCTATAAAAGGCTGACAAGTAAACTCCAGTTGGGTGTCACACTCTGCGCTCTTCACTTCTGTACACCCCTCAAAGGCACGGTAAGCGTTTCTTGTCTGACTTTTGCTGGATGCGCTCTGGCCTCAAAGGCAGGACTCCTGAGCAAAGCCTTGGAAGTCAATGCAAAGACACCCATTAGCTTGACGGCGCTCCGGGTCAGCCCCCCTGGACTTGGCAAACACGGTGAGCTTCAATAAAAGCAATTCTGCTCACCAGGGAAGATCCTTTAAGCTCAGCTGAACTTTCAAATATTAATCAGAAAGATTCTGCAGCAGAAAACTTCAGTGATGTTTAATCAAGCAGCTGCACTGACTCAGGCCAGCTAATGGTACCACTGACGTGCAATATTGATAACTATGCTTTTTAATCAGCTTTCCAACTGCTGCAGATGCTGGAACGCAAGCCTGACCCAACAGCACATGCTCATTACTGGGGAGCTTCAAACAGGAGTGACCACTGCACTGCCGGCGAGGCTGCGGAGCACATACTGCACTGATCAAAGGATGCCGTCTCTATTTGTACTATGTTCGGGCCAGCTCCTTCGTGGTCTTTTTAAGCCACTGAGTCTCAACCAGGGGGGACACCACACCCTGGGGTGCCCTGAGATCCTTTCAAGGGTGCCGTGAGGTGCCACAAAAGTTAGCACCGTTGTGAATCGTGTTTGCAAACCGAAGATAAGCCCAGCGATTTCACATAGGAGTACAGGCTGTGGTCTTCCCGAGTTCTTTGCAACAGAAAAACTACTCTATTATTTTCCGGTAGGCAAAAAAAGAGTAACAACTACAAGGTGGCATTTTCCAAGAGAGAACCACTGTTTCCAGCCAGGCGAAGGAGGCCTGATTAGCACTCACTGCAATAACGAATGCATAGGAGCGTGGCACTGCTATCAGAGGTCAGCTCCAAGACGTGTCTCTTCCAGTATCCTGCCGTGGAATAGCCGCGGGAGGAGAAAACCCAACCTTGAACCTCACCAGCTTTGCAGCACTATGCCAAAGGGGAAAAGTCTCTTCCTGGCATCCCCAGTTTCCTACTCAGGAAGGCACACGAGTCAGTGCACTATATCAGTATACAGCACTTCACACTGAGGTGGGGGCCCCGTTATCCGGGATGCCACAGAGTCGCCCTGCGCTTGGAAAGAGAAATAGACTCTGCAGGAACCATCAGAAAATGTCATCGCTGCACACAAGGAAGCTAAACATCAGTTTTTATGAAGCCCAGGTGAATCTCTCAATCAGGGGCTTCCAAGAAGTGTCAATACGCTATTATTACACGCAACCCAAAGGTCAGGGTGCAAGCGCCTCTGCCTTTGAACTCCCCCCACCAAAAAGGGGCGTGTTAATTGAGAAAAGAGGAATCCCTTCTATAAATCAACTAATACAATTACAGAAACACACTATAATTAACTCCAGTGAATGCAAAAGCCATGCTGTGCCATGAGTCAGCTGACAGCCGCTAAAAGCACAAGAGGAAGCTATAATGCTTTATGACATTAATACAGTTATTTAATCCTTGACAGTGCTGAGGCTTCAGTGCAATGAAGCATCAAGCAACTGGCTGCTGCTAATTATCTGAATTAGTTAACGTTTTTGCGGGCAGTTTCTCTCTAATATTTCTTGACTGGGCAGTTCGGGAGCTGGTTGCGGCTCCCTCCGTCTCAAGCATAGCTGCTCTGGCCCCGGTGTCAATCAGAGCAATTGACCTTACGCCAGTGGTCATGGCCTCCGATGGAGAGACCGGGCAGCTGAGGATGGGCGGAGAGCGGACGAGCTCCATCCCACATCCTGCCTTCCCTTCCACGCGGGTGTTTCCAAGAAAGTTTTCAAGCAAGTGGTGGCAGCAGCCAGATTTCACCCCACGTGCTGCCAACGTGGTGCCCAAGAGCATTGGGCTTGTCGCCCTGGGTCAGACCAGAGCTCTGTCCAGTCCTACATCTGCCGCCGTGACCGTAACCAGATCTATCTTTCTCTGCACCATTTATTATTTTACCACCCCGGGTCATAGACCTCAGAGGTGTCCCCTCCTATTTGCCTCCCTCCCGCAGTAGTAGTCTTCAGCTTTGCAAACTCTCTTCACGTGAGAGTTTTTCCATCGTCCTTCTCATCTTGCTCCAGACCCCGCTGGCTTTCCAACATCCTTTGCCAGCCGAGCGAGCAGGGCTGTGCCCATGGCCCAGCCCAAGCTGCACCGCTGGGGTGTGCAGAAGAGATACCACCCACTCTGCGCGATTCACCGTCCTTTGACGCTTGCTTTTCTGACTGCACCTGCACACAGAGCTAAGGCTTCCACTGAGCCGTCCACAACAATGGCCAGGTCCCTTTCGGATCGAATACCGCGAACGCTGCGATCCTTGACAACATCTTGTTTCTCCTCCTCTTCCTCTTTTACAAAAGATGTGGGGGAAGAAATCCTGTACCAAACCAGGCGCAGCTCCCTGGAGAGTCCAGTCCTGGCAGCAATGCAGTCTCGCTAGCCCGCATGCTCCAGGGACGGCCCGCGCTGCAGGTTTACCTGGCACCTGGTCAGGCACGCGAGGATCCTCGCATCTTGCCCTTCCACGCCCACGTGCCACATGTGCAAGGGCTAGCCCAGACTTCCACACCCACGGGAATCATGCCTCGGCATCTGCTGTCCTGATACAGAAACCACAGTGCCATGGGCTGCCTACCACTAACACCGAAGGGCCAGCCAACAAGGTAAAGCAGTGCACGTCTTAGCGAGCATGTGCAGCTACTCGGGTGCTGTCCACTAGGCAAAACTAAATCAACACTTAATAAAAATGACATGGTATGTCCTAGAAACCCAAACAGCCCCTTGGACAGGCGGCTTATGTGAATAACTGGGCTCAGTAGTGGCAACAGTATATGGTCAAGGAGAGGGACAAGCCAAAATGCTGAAATGGGCCAACACACAGCAGTTCCAGTTTATGGACAAGTACAAACCAGCATCCAAGCACTGGAAGAAAATGAGTTCTGGGATCCATCTTACGCAGCACTAGAGCATGCTCAGGCATCAAATGCCTGGTTTAGCCAATGCAAAATCAAACATGTTTCACCATAGGATTTCCAAGTTTGCCCAGTGTTTGCAGAAATGCCTTGCACTGCTCGTGGACCTCACTGAAAATTGGACGGGGTTTACAAACAGACGCTCAGCCCGGGTCTGAGAACAACTGACATCTATGTCATAATAAAGAATGGGCAAAGCCACCGCCCAAAGTGAAGTGCTCATGTTAAACAAGAAACGATGGAGGGATGCAGGAAAATAGGTCTTTACGGGGGAAACCAGCACAAAACAAGATGAGGGGCTGACTTACAGCACGATAGGAACTGTCAGCAGCACTGTCATGGCTTCAAGTCGTTTACAAGACGTCCGCAAGCCAAATGCTTAAGCCGACGAACCAGAGCCCGGTACAAGCACGCTTCATGCACTGGCTCTGTGGATGCAGGGAGACCAGTGGATGTGGTGGACCTTGATTTTAGCTAGACTTGTGATGCAGTCTCCCACAACATCCTTGCAAGCAAGCTAAGGAAGTACGGGCTGGATGAAAGGATTGCAAAGTGGATAGAAAACTGGCTGGATCGTCGTGTCTAGTTGGCAGCTGGTATCAAGTGGAGTCGGTCCTGGGGCCGGTTTTGTTCACTATCTCCATCAACAACCTGGAAGATGGGGTAGATTGCACCCTGAGCCCCGATTCTGGCTGGGGCTGTTTGCAGTGCAGGTAACCAGCAGCAAATGCTGCGTCGCAGGGGACCCCTCAGAGCCCTTCCCCACCGCGAAGAGCCTGCTCCCGGAACGTGAACATCACCATAACATTACCTACAAGCATCTTTCTTTATCATTGTCTTCAACTCAAGCCAGCAAACAGTCTGGTTCTATTTGGGAATCATATTTCTGGCCCTTTAGACCTGAACACTTTGTGTAAGCTGGAAATATTTGCATCTTTAATTAGTTCCACATCTCAGTGGAGCTGTTCTTGAGTTAACGTCCTGGCCCTGACTCCAAATTATCCCTAACCTTTTCAACGCCACTCAGATGGGGACTCCGGATAGTCATTTGTCATGGTTATTTAGGAGAGTTATCATTTAGGACGGTATGGCCATTGGTGCATATATTAGCATAACAATGATGCCGCCCAGCTCGGACATAGCAGTTGTCAGGAGACCCCAAGGCGCTGTGCAAAGTGAGCGTCATTACCAGGCCGCGTTGCTGATGAGAAAGCTGACCGCAGAGATGGGAAGCTGTGTTCCCAGGTCAGCAGCAGAGCTAGGGTCGCACCTGGCCTGGGGCTGCAGAGGAAAGAGTCTGCTCTGCTCCAGGCCACTGTTCTGCGATTTGGCCCCGTGGGCAATTTGCAGGGATTTAACTTTGAAACCCCAGCGGGAACCATTTCAGTGCTGGGAACAGTAGAGGCTGGGAAGGGAGGAAGGCGATGTGATTGTGCAAATCCACAAAGCACAGTACTTGTTCACACCTGTAAGCCCAGCTAGTCACCGGCCCGGTTTGCCACTTGGCACAGCACTTTGGTCCAATTCATCCATGCCCGTCGCAGTCCAACAGCTCTGTAGGGTTTCACTCATGGGTTTTGATCCTGCCCTGTTTACCTTAGCTCTTGGGCATCTCCCTGAGCAGAAAGTAAGTGACCTGCAAATGCAGTTCACCCCTGCCAAGTATCAGCACAAACTCTACGGGCCGTTGGAGCCCCACTTCAACCCTAGTGCAAGGCCAGCGCTGCCAGGCCTTGCGCACGGATAGTCTGCAGCCTATAAACACGTGCGCAGGACGGCGTGGGGTGAACAGCAAAATGGTGCGTTGCCCCAAAAGAAACATCTTGAAGGTGAAGCCTTGCAAGCCTCTGTCAAAGCTGTGAAGCTGTATTGAAAACCAGGAAATCAAATAAGTGGAATTTACCTAACAAAACTCTTTACGTTTCACTGGATGGCAGGGCTGCGCAGCACAGGCTGCTGACAATTAAAGCATTAATGAGAGGCTTTTACGATGATGTTTTAAAATATTCCTCTCAAAAATTCATGAGTCGTTTCTCAAATAATTCACGTCCTGGAACGGTAAGGGACCCCACGGCTCATAGAGCCACAGGTGGACTTCAACGATAATAATGAACTTGATGATAAACTTCCAGGGAGCAGCTTTCTACTTTTCAGAGAAAATGCAAGGCCGCCCGGGAGTCAATCACTGCGCTCAGCTAACAAATCAATGCAGCATTCAGGAGTCATGATCATCTGTTGACTGTTTTTGTAATCAGCCTCCTCATTATGTATTGAAATCATTCCACAGTTTATATTCTATTAATTAACAATGCTATATAAACCACAGAAATCTCAGATCACAGATTTATGCGTCCCCTGATTTATGAGATGACTTGTCCAATGCAATTTCCAGCTACTCATTATTCCACTGTGAGGTTTTTCCTGTTATACCTGGGAGGCTGAATATAAATGGAGCTGGAGATTCAATTCTAGTGCAATTCAAATTTAAATGTTCATCTTCAGTCTCCACAACAGCAGGATAATAAATTTCTCTGCATGTAAACAATCGGATCTCCAGAAAGGCAGACCAGTCACCCATAGGCTTTCAATTAGATTAAATTGCTTTAACAAACAATGGTGATTTAGCATGTAAGGAGCTCACCTTTAATAGCGGGAAAAGGATGAAACTCAAGGATTGGAGAAGAACAGATTTTCTTGGAAAGCCCTAGCTCTGCACCGGGTTGTGCTGCACAAACGCACACGACCCATGACATGGTGAACAGACCCTCAAACTGCAGCCACCATGGAACAAATTTAGTTCCTATCAGCTGGGGGAACCAGGGCAGTCTGCCCAGGTGGGTTTTTTACATTTTGTTGGTTTACTGATTTCACCTGTGAAACACGCAGCGCACCGCTGGGCTCGCAGGGAGGGCATGCCCTCGGTTCCAACACATCCCTCGTAAGAAAGCTGCAGCAAACGGCACGCTGGTGAACGACTCAGACGCCGAGAAGGAGAGTTTAGCTAAGGACCTGTCAGCTCATCACCACCCATTGGGCTAGCAGGACGTCTAATTGCTTCCCACAGTGGAAGGGAGGAAGGAAGGAAGACAATGAACCTGCGGCAAGAATCACGTGCTCGTTCTGGAAATACCTTCTCTGTGGGATACGCATTGTTAAGGCAAGGTTGAGCTAAGATTGTGTCAGAAAAGTTGAGAATAAATAAATGAAAATATGAACTCAGCACCAAAATAGTCACCCTGTTTATGCAATCATGTAATTAAAGGCAATATCATAATGCTGATGCACAAGGGCAGATTAGTTTGGGCATTTCCTCAACCTCTGGATGCTCGGCATCGCAACCAGAATTTTCTTTTAACATCATTTTTTGTACGTAGTAGTAGTCACCCAAACACACACAACTAAACTTTTCCTACTGAAAAAAAAAATGCTGCTATATATTATTTCCTGTTGGAAAATGAAACCTGTCAAGAGCCTTCAATGTCCATAGCTAAGCCAGAATTAATGCATTTAAAAGAGCTGAGAAATCCATGCCAAGCATACACAGAAACTGTGCCCACCCACACACCCCTCGAGCAGCGAGCAGGACTTGCACATGGCCCACTGTGTCACGTAAGCCCCGCTTTAGCTGTAAAAGGGAGTCCTACTCTGGATAAAATACTGTCCAGGCAATGGGCCCAATCTAGCACACAGGGCTGGGGACACAAAGCAGATCGTGCCCATGTCCCATACCCCATGCTGGATCGGACCTACGGACCAACCCCGTGTACCAGACCCGGCCCACGGATCACCCCTCACCATGCCTCTGGCCCTCCCCTCCGCCCAGAAAAGCCAGGCACCACTGTGTTAAACGTGCGGTCTAGTTTCCCTCGGTCCCACCTGTAGGTTGGACAAACCAGAGCCCTGGGTTTTACACCCGCACTCCTAGGATTTCCTGAGCAGAGCGCGGTCAAGGTCTGGGTCCATGCGAATGTCTAGGGCTAGCTGCATAGGACGGTCTAACGAAGCCAGCTGTGTCTAATTCTCCTACATCCAAATACGAGTCTATTCCCACAGACGAGCAAATGAAAATCACGGAGGGGATTTCTGGTGCTGGTGCCTGCAATAGCCAGGGGTAATGCTCCTGCTCCGCACCCTCTTCTCCAAGCAATCAGGAGGTAACACCTGTAAATTCAAAAATGGAGGTTGAGGGGCAAAAACACCCAGCTGCTGAATCCCTCGTGTACTTTCAGTTTTACAAACTTCCACCAACTTTAGTAGGCAACGCACCTTTGGCAAGTTTTATTCCATAGGGAGATGTAATACTTGACTGTGCTTGCAGGCTCTGATGAGAGCTGAAGAGTGGATGTCTGAAAACTCCAAAAGCAGGGAAATTACCCCGAGTTTGTTGCAGTTGGATTTATTTTTACCTCTCCGCGAAGTACACCATCTACGGCAGCAACACGCCTTTCCTCACAATGAGGAATTAAATGCCGCTGCGCCCTAAATAGAACAGATGGCTTTGTTTATATCTGAAAGTGTCCAACTGGTAAAATGCTTTTCCTGCTCATTGTGCAAAGAAGATTTATCAGAAACTTTCATTACCATGTCTTAGAAGACATAATGTAGTGGAGATCATGAACAAAAATCAAAGCCAGCTGTCAGGCTCCCTAATAAAATAGCTTTTATTGTGTCTTCAAGGAACCAGAATGAAAAAGAATATCTGCCTTATTTCAAAGGAGATAAGGGAAAGGAAGTGCTCTGCTCTGGCCTACGCTGTACAGAAAGGAATCCCGCTGCAGGCTGTCACGTCGCACTCTTGTTTATAGGGATAACCTAATGGATGCCATTAAAATTCAGGACCTGGCAACTTATCCCCAGGCTCTTCCCACTGGTCAGCCTAAACCTGTGGTCCGCGGACCCCTGAGGATCCACAGACTGCGTCTAAGGGCTCTGCAAAAGATGACTATGATCAATCAAAAGTCTCTGAATACCCACACTTACCATTCAAAGGGGTCTGCACCTCCAATCCAAATATTTTTGGGCTCCACAAATGAAAAAAGGTTAAAAACCACTGGCCTAAAACATGCACTGCTAAATGCTGATCAGCTGAAGCACTGCAGTAAGGCACTGAAAATCCCACGCACTGGATCCAAGATGCTGCAGCTGCAAGGCGAGTGACTCTGAATATTAGAGGTTTCTAAACTTGCAGAAATATTATAGTGTAAATAAAGCTGTGTGCATGCCAGAATGGGAAACCTTGGGTAACTACTGAAAATGCTGTGCCTTCTATTTTTAAGTGTGCAAAATTTATTATGGTTGTTTAAGTGAGATCCTCAGTGAACAGGAGCCAAATATACACTTTGCAGCATCTAAATTTTCAGAGCTATTTTAAAGGCACAAAGGGATTAGAGGCATTTCTCATAAACTAGATGTAGATTGTGATTAACTTGATTCTGTAAAGTCTGCTCAGTTATCGAGAAGCTGCAAGACTTACTGCTTCCTAAAATATTTATATACACCTTTTTATTATTTTTAGCAATATGTATCTTCATACTGAGCCATATCTTAAAGAAAACTGACTGGTCTTAAAGAAAACTGTACCCAAAGGAAATAACTGCCCCCTCTCAGACAGAATGAGTCCCAAAATCTCAGTGCAGAGGATGTGCCCTGTGAGTTACTGGTCTAGAAAATGGGGAATAATTTCATTGATCTAATCGATAGTGGAGCCTTTTTACTATATTAATGCTTCTGGGATGCCACTGAATATGAATTGTGCATTCAACTTCCTAGAGCTTTGGAGAGGCCTTTATTTCACTAGAAACAAGTAAATAGGGTTCCTCCTCGGAGCGGCACAGCTCGGACAGGAGCAGTCCCCAAGAACAGGACTGCAGAGATCAAGGGACCAGAGGTTTTAGGTGGTGCTCCGTGTCGAAGGCGACAGGGCCTGTGAATCGCCCTGCCTGGAGAGCTGCATACAAGAACCTAAACCGTCCCCGCACGTCACCTCCGCCACGAAGTGGAAGAGATGAGGGGAAAGGAGGGGAGAGGAGTAGGGAGTACAAAGATAGTGCAAAGGAGGGGACAAAAGCAAGCAGCCTCAAGCACAGCACAGCTACCTTTTAGCATGGAGATAAAAGGATTCAAAAGCTCCTGTCGCTGCGATGCATCTTCTGTCTAGTGATCAGATCTGACAGCAACTGAAATGGTTTACTTTGGCACGCGCCTGGGAGATGCAGCCTGTAGACAGAGATTCAGCCTCCTTGTTGGGATTGTAAATTCTCTCGTTCTTAATTGATTGAATGCTCTGGCAGGAAAAATGGAGGGAGAGATATGAGGAGAGACCACAAATCAACTGCTGAATTTTTCTTCATTACTAGCCCGGAATTGCCCGGAACGAACTGACGGCGATCCTCGTTGCTAGAGACTCGGCGCCCGGTTTCACTCGCACGCTTCCCAAAGCTGTGAAAAGGTCACAGTGAAGAGAAAATATAACTGCAGACACAGAAGTGTCAAAAACCAATGTTTCTTCTTAATGTCATACAGAAAGGATAAAGCTAATTAGAAAAAGACTTTATAAGTGAGAAAATATTGATTTGTTTTGTGTAACATTTTAATGCACGGTGTGAAACTATCACAGAAAAATGGGATCAATATAAACCCAATAACATTTGGGAGTTTCTATTTATGTAATAACATAAAATAGTCCAAATATTAAATTGTATTCACTTCGACTACAGTGACATTTTGAAATGCAAGAAAAATATATCAAGACTTGATAAAAAGGTGTCTTTAAAAACTGACATTTTAAAGCCCCAAATATATGCTCTATAAATCAGATCATTTCTATGCAACAACCCTACATCTCAAAGAACACTTTTCCATCAAAATATCTGAGTTTTAACTCATTTCTCAGTCCTACCATTTCCCCACGTATTTGCTGCAGAGACTGACCTCTGATCTAACTTTCAGGCACTTGGAACGGACACACGACACATTTACAAGCAAAGAAAATATAAAAGCGATTTCTCTAATGTACCAGTGTCTTGTCTTCCAGGAACCACCACTGTGTCAGAAAACGAGGTCTGTTCAGCTGGACGGACAACCAACAGCAAAACATATTTTTACCAGCATAAGTGAGTGGCGCTTGCAAAAATGCATTTGTCTTGGTGTTTTTCCATCCTGTGGAATAATGGAAGAGCTCCCCATCAAATTAATGTATTGCACTATTTCAACTCCCCAGTGTAAATGGAGTGATTTTTTTCCAGGCAGTTTTTCATTGAGATCTCATCTATTCATCTTAAGCAAGTCAGAAAAATAATACACATTTCCATACAGTAACATTTGGTTTGGTCATAAATAAAGTTCTGTCTTAAGCTATGGACTGGGAAGTCAATGAGGTTTTTTAATTAGCAAAGAAGTAACAAGGCGTGTTGAATTTGAGCCATCGTGTCACATCATCCGGAGAGACTCGGAAGGCGCAGCACGGCTGCGATGGAAAGCAAAGGACCACAAATCAGCATCCACATCTGTTGTAACCTGCCTTGCCCTTGGACCAACACGGCTACAGCCAGCAGCCTCTTGTCACAGTGACACTTCAGACCACTATAAAAGAGGAAGAGAAGAGAGGAGAAGGTATTTCCAGTTTACTTCGGGCACTTGACAGCTCTGCATCTCTTCCTCGTTTCCCCGTGTGGCAAGTTCCCTCTGCTTTGGTGCATCTTTCACAGAGCAAGAGAGGGAAGGCAAATGTGTGGGGAAAAACAGAGATGTAAGATCGTAACGCCTCCAAAACTGGCTGGGGTCTTGGTGTGGGATCTGAAATTGTTTTTTCAAGACCTGAACACAACTAGATTTCAAACTGGCAGCCTCCCTTCGAGAAGAAAAGAAAGGACAAAGAAATATTGTTTCAGGACAGGAGATTTCGCAGCACGACAAAACGTGTCCATACATATTCAACCACATACGCCATTAAGTTAGTTATCGTCTGCCAGTGAGGACGGCCACCAAGACATGAGACTTCAGGCCTACAGCACAAGCCGTGCCAAACACAGACGCGGGTAAACCACTCACCAGTGCTACTGGGCACGTCTGCACGTGCATTAATGCACCTTAGATACTGCGCATTTAGTTTAGTGCTTGCTCAATAAAGTACTAACTAAATGTGCAGTAATTAGAGTCACTGAGCAGTAGCACCAGCGCAGTTATTCTGTGATGCTTACTGCACGTCAGCCTAATAACACCGTGCAGTAGGCTATTAGCACGGTTTTTGACCGCCACGCTACTGCTCAGTGTTATTAGGCTAATGCGCAGTAAGCATCTCGTGTAGACGCGCCCTCTGAGTATCAGATGAGCTGCACCTTAAAAATCTAGCCATGTCTTCTGCATGGCTGGGGTTCCCGACCCACAGGGCCATTCAAAGAGGACATTAAGGCCAACATACCTAAAATGCAGCCCAAACTACAAGGAGATCGTATACAAATGTCAGAATCCTCATTATTACCATAAGTATGATTACATGCCAAGTAACAGCTTTAAAATGGAAAGGGTTAGGGTGTTACAGCCACGTCCCAGTGCTCTGCAAGGTTCATTGGGACGCAAGAATAAAAACGCGAAGGGCAGGAGACCAGCACAGCACTGGAGACGTTAATTATGCAGCACCTGAGAAGATGGAAAGGCTGGAGAGGAAGGGGAATTCACACGCAGTGTTTCTATGCTCTGAACAGTTTGGTTTTTCCAATCCAACCCTTACAGTTCTTGTCGGATGTTGGTTCTCAAAAGCCGACTGTAAAGAAAAGGCCGAGAGGAAAGGCACTTTTAAGACATCTTCAGTCTGCGTGTTCATAGCTGTCCCTTTAAAATACACACATTACAGCGTTGATCCCATCAGTGCTTTTCTGAGCAGGTTTGGCCTTCAGATCACACCCACCCTGAACACTCAACGCCATTACGGAGATTTATGGAGCTCTAGAAATCACACTGTTCCTTCAGAAGCCAGAAGGGTCTGGTTTCAAGGACTTTCTATACATATCTCTGGCATCCATCTGATAAAAACCATTCCAAGCAGACTGTTACAGTACTGCATCCAGATGCCATAAAGCAACATTTGCTATTGGAACGGGCTGGGAAGGAGAGAGATGAGATTTGTTCTGCATCAATTATCCTCTCTTTCCTCTATTTTCATAGTCATAACTTGTTTACTTGAATATTCTTTCATATAATGCCCACAGTCATTCCCTGACATCTGAGTAAATTGCTATAAAATATTAGGCCAACAGAACAATTGCAATGCAGAGATCATAGGAAGGTATTATTGAATGTTTCTTCTCCATGCATTTTTAATGCTCTGAAAGGAGAAAGAACAAGTAAGTAATGTAAAAAGGCCAAAAGGATACACAACGAACAGCACGGGGGTGGCGTAGCAAGAGGGACTAGGAGTAGGAGGCCGTGCTGAAGAGGAAGGCTTGGATTTGCTCGCCAGCGTCTGGGGCTGGCTACAGGAGGAGAACAGGACAGGGCATGGAGCCAAAGCTGGGGGAAAAGAGAGCTGGGAAAGGGCCAGGGTGAAGGGGACAGGAGCAAAAGGCATTGTGGTGGGGGAGCAGGGAGGAGAGACCATCCACGGGAAAACATGTCCCTCCAGAGCCAAGTCTCGCTGGTCCTTTGCTTCCAGCCTACCCGTGACACTGGCCCAGCCTCCTCCACTGCTGGTCCACAAAGCAGACACAACCTAGGAGTGGCATTGGGGCACTCTCGTAACTCAAGTGGCAGGTTTCTACGTGTGGCTTTCCAGGTGTGGTCCTGCAGATGACCCACGTCGGTGCCAATGCAGTGCCAATGTCGGGAGAGGTGAGAGTGCATATTTTGTTCGACCCTCATCATTCAGCGTGCAGCTCTGCGCCTTCTTTGCTGAACTCTATTCAAACCCTCCTCCGAAGACCGAGGTTTTCACTCCCTCCTGGTCTGTCCGTGGCACCCTCCTTAGAGCATCCGACTGCTTCACAACCAGCCGTGAATTTATCTTTCCGGCACCCCTATGAGATGAGGAGTCCCTCATTTACAAATAAAGCAAAACCGTACATTAATTTGGGGTGATTGGTCTGGTTTGCTGACTACTGAGCATCTATCATTTGAAGCACAGCTCCCAGTAACTTCAGGTGCAGCTGTGGGTGCTTAGCCCCAGCACCCCAAGTCAGGCAGTAGAAAACGAGGACCATGCAATTAGTGGGTTTAAAGCAACTGTCCCAGCATCACACAAAATCTCTGCATCACAGGTCTGGACAGGATCCCATTCCCCAGGGCAGCAACCCCGCTACACTACTTTACCGTCTGCCGGCCCGTGGCAACCCCCTGCCTCCTTCTCCAACGTACCCCACGTGGGAGCTGTAGACAAGAGTCTCCTTCATCCCACAGCCCCGATACAGTCTCCAAGCAAATCCATCCTGTGCCCCGAGTGGGGCAGGGATGTCCCGGGAGGATTACGGGATGATCCCGTCACTGAGGGCGGCACCTAACACTGATGAGCAAGAGGAAGTGCCGCCATCCCTGCCTTTCCGATCCCCGCCGCGGCAGAGGGATGACCCAACTTGCCCAAGGTCACCTTGCAAGTCCAGCTGAGCTGGGAACTGAAGTCTGAGCTCGGCGTCACCTCCCCAAACCACCCTGCGCCTTCTCTCTACCGTGCCAAGGCAAGCCCAGTGCCACAGGTGTGCGTATGTCAAAGGCAACCCAGGCAGGATCTGCAAGGCATTACAGACCCCTTCCCCCCACTATTTTATGCTTTTCCTGAGAGGTCCCCAAGTCAACCCCAGCAAACCAGCCAGAAGTAATCCTATCACAATGGCACCTGCTAGAATAATAATGCCATTATTTTAAGTCCCTATAGTGCATCTGTAATGCAGCTCTTCATAAGAGGCTGGAGGAGCACTAGTATGCCTTGCTTTACTGAAGTCTCTTACAGATGCCAGGCTCCAAGCTCATAAACACACAAACGTGTAACCCAAATCAGAGCGAGACGGTCAGCAAGAAAGCCTCGGGCGCTCTCTGACCCAGGGGTGCCGAGCTGCCTGTGGGCACGGCACACCGGTACGGTACAAGAAGCCATCTACGAGCACCAGGGTTTCTGCACCGATACAGCACGACTGCATTAAACCCTGATTTTTTGAAGGCAATGGAGTAAAAACTCTGCAAAGACATAAATTCACTGCGACACATTTCACCGCTTCAGCTGTATGAGAGGAGCGATGATACAAGGCTTGACACCGAGGGCACCGTTTTCCGAAGGTGCTTTTTATCTTGCTAATGCTCTACTCCAGTGCCTACGGTAAGAGCAATAGCACACGCTGCTTCTCTATTAGGGATGTTGCAGGTCGGGTCATTTAATAACAGTGGGTATTTATTTTCATCAGGGTAAGTGATAGGTCACCAGGAATATAAAGTAAAAATCAGAAGATGCAATTAGCAGTAGTTTTTGAAGGAAGAGGTGCCCTCCCCACCCCGGCCCTCGGATCATGTTAGGAAAAAGAGGTGCAGGTGTCAGTGCCTGGCTAGCAGCCTGGGGCAGCCCCGGGAACCAGCGATCCCCCCCGGCACGCCCCACGGTCGGTGACTGAAGGCCCGTCATTAACTCGGAAACGTGGGCACTTGAGTCAAGGGCGAAAGAAGAGATCAAGCAGATGGAAATACTGAATCACTAAGAGAGACAGGGAGGTCTGCCTTTCCACACCGTTAAAATTTCATCAAAAATCCTATCGGTTTTAAGATGTTCTATTTTCTATAAATGTTTTTAATCAAATGTTTGATCAAAAGTTACCGTTATAATTATTAAAACATTCTGTTTTCCCCAAACCCAGTTTTCAGTATGAAAATGATTTGGAAAACTGTATTCATGAACACTTCAAATCAATGCCGAATGCTGGTGCAAATCCCCGTCTAAGTGTTCAGTATTTGAGGTCTGTAGGGTTTCTTCTGCCTACAGCAACTGTGCCGGCTGGAAAAGCCTCATTACTGTAATAGTTTGCTATGATTGCGTGTTTATTCACTTCAAACCAAGAAAATAACTAGGATTAAGCCTAACCTATACTTTCTCACTATCACATGTCAGAGTGAAAAAGAAAAAAGAATTTGCTTATGAAAGGAGATACTTAGAATCGGCAGAAAAATCAGCTCCGTCTTTCAGGACTTTTTTTTCTAACCCTAAAAGAAAGGAGCAGGAACAGTGCGTGCCCCATCCGCCAGCCACGCGCCCCACGGCAGGCAGAGCCTCCCTTGCCGGATCCCCACGACGTGCAGGGCACAGGGCTGGCTGTGCAATCGCTCCGGGACCAAGCGTATTTACTTCTTGCTTTGTTCAATACCCGTTGGATGGTCCTGCAAGATGCGTTTAAGATGAGCAGGACCATACACGTGGCGGAGCATCAGATACCGCACAGCAGCTGCCTGCACACTGCAATTCCCGACTATCCTCCCATCTCCCCCATCATCCGTGAGTCCTCGCTCGCCCCCACCATCCTCAGGGACCCCTCCTCCGTCCCCGCTGGGTCTTCGGGATTCAGCCCAGCGCCCTCACCCTACAGCCCCGTGCCCGCTCCTGCTCCCCTCGTCCTCATAGCCCTCCAAACCACCCCGTGCCCCGCTCGCCCCCTCGCCTACCAGACCCCCATCTCTTCCAGGCTCCACAGAGGCATCCTCCCACCTTCTGCAGCCAGACTTGGCAAAGGTTGAGCTTCTCCCATCACCGGTGACGATGCCGTTAACCTCCTGTCACTCGCACGCTCAGCTCGGGGCTGACTTCGGGCTCCTCCGCTTCCTCCTCAACTCACACTCTGCACCCTGCCAAGCACACCGCTCCTCTTCACACTTCTAAAATCTGCTGTTTCCTCCACATCCCTCACGTTGCCAGGCTTTTACACGCCCAAAAGCCTCCTCCAAGCAGTCATAAAAATGTCTAAGTCCTGCTAACATCTCTTTCCATCAAACCAACTCTGACAAGATTTGCAAAATTAGACTAATCACCCTTGATTCAGTCCATCTTTCTCAATGGCCCTACCTCTAATTAGCTATGCCTGGGAATGCTGCTACCAAAGGGGAAGGTGCAGCGACTGTGTTAAATACCGGGTCAGGAATAAAGGTTGTAGCTGTGTTGGTCTAAAAAGCAAAAGCAGTCAGTGCGCTAGAGGCAATATCTTTAATTAGACCAGTTAGGTAGTTGCAAAAAAAAAATGCTTAACTTGACTTGTAATACGGAGTCAAACACTACGAACAGCAGTCCCAGGAACGGCAAGACATGCCAGAGCTCAGCGAGGCAGCAGTAGCACGTAAAGCAGCCGTTGCAGGAAGCCGGCCCAACACCACAATGCCAGTCCAGCCTTGCAGGCTTACAGTCACTTAACACTGCGCTAACGCACAACATGCGCAGTGTAAATGTGTCGTCGTGGCTGGAAGCTCCTGCTGCTCTGGGGGATGCTGCTCCTCACATCCCCCACGGGACAAGCTACTCTAGCAGCAACTTCTCTCAAAATGGGGGAAGCTTTCCAAGTGCTGCCTCGACAGCCTGACTGAAAGGGGCTGGACTGACAGTCCCAGAAAACCAAGTCGTGCTGAGCCGCAGAATAGGCACAACACGGGCAACGGCAGTGCAAATTTGCTCCCGCTGTCTCGTCAAGGTGCCTAACCCTGAATTTAGGAAGCTGCCATGAATGCACACAGTGGCTTGGTCTCCCTGCCAGGTTGACCCTTGTCATTTCTGCCTTGGTTGCCAGCAGGTTGTGCCTGTTTGGATCATTGTATGATGTACACGTATGTCTACTGCAACACGGAGAGGGAGTCACTAAACACGACCCCAGTGCAACGCCCCACCGGCACCAGACCAAATCTAACAGCTTCTTGTCGCTGCTGGGGTGGTACACGTCCGAGCATCTGATCCAGAAGTGAGTAAAAAGACTACCAAAGTCTCTGCTTCAAGAACCAGAGATGAGTCTGTATTGAAACAATTAGATGCAAGAACCTTAAGAGCAATCGTCTGCCATTAATAAGCAGCAGTATCGATACGACCTACGCTCTACGGCAGCCACAGGACGCGACGTCCTAAACCAGAACCTCACTGGCATGGAGAAGGTTTGTTCTTGGTCTGAAAATATTGCAGGTTTCTTATATATCATACTGGAAACACTGGAAACTGAAAGAAGTTGTGATACTTGATGACGTTTTAAACTTATCATGGCAGTGCCGGTAGTTTATCAGCAGCCCTTTTAGGTCAACTCATCATTGCAAAGAAAGATGTTTTTCATGAATTTTTAATGACCTTAATAAAAACTTTACATTGAGGCCATAAAAACATTAAGCTTCTAAATTAACAACCTACAGGAAAATTTGTAGCGCAGAAAATTAGTAGTGGTTCGCCTAAAACACACACACGAATGCCTCTTTCAAAACTTCCAACACTCTCGCTTTCAGTTCATCTTCATTCTTCGCACCTGGCACTTCAGGCCTTTGTACTTTACTTTGCGCCCAGACTCTTCAGGAATATGAATTTAGTCAGGATGCTTACGTCATAGCCGGGAGAGCTGGAAGGCTACACTATTTTAGTCAAATGAAAATCAGCTTATATGAGACGAGTGTCGTGCCAACACTGCCATCCAGGCAGGAATGCTGGAACGGGAAGAAAGGCGATGAGTGAAAGGTAGCAGCTCCAGCTACGAGTTGGTTGAGGGCAGCTGTGAGAATTTAGAGAGCAAAGAAAACAAAAAAGAAAGTGAACGAATGAGGAAATGGCTAGAATGAGAAACAACGCTGTTAGAGGAGACTTAAGAAAGACGGCTGTCAAAAAAGGGGTCTGGACAGGTTACCGTTCATGGCACATGCCAGAGAGCAAGGAATGAGAGAGACAGAGACAGACTACGACAGGGATTAACGCACAACTAAGAGATTTAAAGACAAAGTGATCCATGAAACAAGGTCAAGACAGAAAGCCTGTTCGTTTCCATCATTACTGCTGAGCTGACAGACAGAAACCCCCCAAAATCCCAAGTGAAGCGGGCTGCCAGAACCACATAGGCAAGAAGGAGAAGGGACAGATGTGTTGATGGACTTCAGCAGTCATTTCCCGACATCCCTATTTACTGGAAGACTGTCATCCTCGCATGGAAGGACTATCGACAACAACCGTCATGAATTATTCATTTTAGGTAGATGATACTAACCATCAGACTGGTTTAAATGTTAAGACATACCTGTATATAATACTGTGCTTAAACAGTAAAATCACCAGTACAGAAACTGAAGCATACCCTTGGATGTTTCAAAACATATACATTATCATCTTAAAGAAAGTATCATACCATATTAGGGAAAATATTGCCAACATGTAAATGAAAAAGAAGCATGATTCCTCGAAGGACATCTTCAGCAAAATTTTATTCTTGATAAGAACAATATCCCCAAATAAAAGCATTGCTAGGAGAATATGCCACTATAGTCTTTAATTTGATAATTCAGCAGTTTCTCTTGCACCTCCTTATCATCCACAAGACTGTTAATATAGATCTTTTTCCAAGTACTGAACAACGAACATAAAACGACGGCCCTGAACTTGGATGCAATTTCTGAACTGTTGTAAAGTGATGAGTCCGTAAAGTTTTAGATGTGCCAATAGATATTTTGACAGTCCAAAGATAATGATTAGTCATAAATCTCATAGACGCATATTGCAAGGTTAAAGTGACACAGGCTCTTTCAATTCATCGTTTTTGTTCATTTTATTAGAGTGATTGTGTGTGTGTCTGCATGTGTACACACAAGTGCATATACACTTGTGGGGTGGGGGGTGGGGAGAGAGAGAGAAAAAACTGGAGGTTTGTGAAGAATGTAATTATTTGGCCAATAACTGTCCCCCCCTCCTCCCCCCACCAAAAAAGAGGAGAAAATATGTTAGAAGGGTGCATTTTAAATGCTTTCTCTACCAAAGCTAGGAGAGGCGCTCCAAACTCAGGTACTGCATAGCACAGGAGCATCACCTGCATTTTTCCAGTCTGCAGCTCCTTGCTCTTGTCCACGTCGTGATGCTGGAGCGGCAGCATTTCAAAGAAGAGGAGGGAACTCCAGTGCAGAGAGGAGGCCGCCACCTCAGCTGCCTTCGCGCCCGGAGGACTTGGCTGAGTTCGCTCAGGTAGAGCGGAGGTCAGAGAAAACCAAAGCAGAGGAGCAGCAGCAGGAGGAGGAGGTGGCTCTCCTCTCTCACCGCGTGCACGCCGCCGTAACTCGACTGACGCCAGCCGAGCGGCTGCCAACGTGCATGCTCAAGAGGAAAGAGAATCAGGCGCTGGATGTGGGAAGATGCTTCCATTATGCTAGCTTGCAGGCACAGCTTGTGTTGCTATTAATTAAAACAATTAGAAAACTACAGAGTCTGGCTAATACTTTAATTGCTACAGAATAAACAAAAGAAAACACTCATAAAGTGCAGTCCAGAAAAAAAAATGAGAAAGAAATTATTTGGCTGTGGACCGATGTATTCAGTCTGCCCCTCTACAGCCGTCCCCCTGTCTCGGGCCACCGGCCCACGTGCACAGGACGCTGGACTAGGAGCTTCTGCTCTCCACGGCCCAGGGCACGGGACAAGCAGGTACGCACTGAGATGAAAAGGGGGTAAATGCAAAGCCAACCGACAGAAATACGTCTTCACCAAGCAAAAGGAGGTGATGAAATAAAGGCACGGGATGCTTTTGAGGCTAAGGATATAACAAGACGGAGACAGATCTCCCAGGCGTGACTCCAGTCCCCTACATCTGCACGTAATCATTAGTCCAAAGGGTCTGTGAGAAGATCTGCTGGGGGGCATTCTCTCAAAAAATAATATCTGAAATAGCCATAGGAAGAGAGTGGCCAAGACAAGGGTGCCACCAATGCCTGGCCACGGAAGAGGACCGGGCCCACGCAACAGGCAAGGCAACACAGCCCGCCCAGGAGTCCTTGCTCGTCTGACCTCCGGGAAATCGCCTCCTGACAGCAGATCTGTGAACGTGCAAGCGAGACGCCGGCCAGGCTCTCAGGACGAGGAAAGGCACCAGTTCCCCCAGGCCAGTCTCCCACCTCTAGCCACAGCCAATGCTCAATGTTTCAGAAGGAAGTGGAGGGGGAGAAAAAAAAGGGAACAACTTAGAAGCCAAAGAGGATGTGTGGAGAAGGGGAAACGGGGGAAAGAAATGCTGTCCTGGCCTCAGCAGAAGCCCTGAAGCCTGGGATTGCCAGACACAGCCCACACATGCAAGCAGGTCATGGAGAAACCTCCTCATAGAGAAACCAGGCACTAGAGGCCACATGTGACATGCCCCAAGAATACCCATCCTATCACGCTACCACCGCCAGAAACGCAAGGGCTCGGTCTTGACAGAATCTGGGCTCCTTCCCCCGCTACTTTGCTGAGCCCGCCGGTCCAGAACGGCGCTCCTCTAATGGCTAAAAACCTCTGCTTTCCAGTCTACGTGTGTTTGTGACAAATTGGTAGGCTCTCAATCTTGGACCAATACTTTCATTTCATTTAAATGGCTCTTCTCCTTCCCTGACCTTCACCCGCAAATGCATTTCTAAAGAGTTACTATATCACCTTTCAACCTCCCCTTTGCTAAGCCAAAGAAGCCAACGTCTATGAGACTCCTCTCTGTTTCCTTGGTCACCCTAGTCGCCTTCTCTGCACTTGTTCCAATTTACATTCATCCGTTTTAAGGCCTTACCAACGCCTTGTGCAATGGCATTAATACTTCCCTGTCTTCAAGAGACGTAGCTACATAGCTGTACTTTTCATTAATAAATATGCAAAACTTGAGAGTTTTATTTGGCTGAACATCAGCGAGCAAAAAGACAAGGAAAGTTAAACATCTTTCCAGAACTGCTACCCCAGAACGCAGGAACGGCGCTTCCCGTAAAAGGCCGATGGCAGGAGTCTGAATAAAATACACATCCGCCTGACAAGTTTGCAAGCATTTACCTAACAAGCGAAGGCAAGGTCACGCTTAATCATAAGGGTGCATTAAGGAACGAAGTGTAAAGAAGTGACTAACAGATGGCACAGGCTCGGCGCACGACAGCGGTGTGTACAGACATCACAACCTGCGCTGCCGGTTCAGCTGTCAAGCAGGCCTAGTGCTCTGCCCCATGCTGCTCCGGCAGGGACCGTTCCCCTAGACGTCCACTTTTTCTTCTCTTCGCATGCCTCCCTTTCTGTGCTGCCTGTGACACGCGTGGCAATGGTCAGTGCCATCACTGCCATCGTGCGGTCTGTGGGGGTGAGTATGTGCCGGTCTGTCTCCATCCCTCGTGTAGCGTCTGCTACTCCGGTCATGAACTGTCCGAGATGCAGACTGTCTTTCCGTTCTGTGTCCGTCCAGCACCCAGCACACTCGCCTAAAGCCGGCGCTCTTAGGTGCTAATGCTAATTCAATAGACAACAGGACTCCAATCACCTACAACTGATTAACCACCCGTTAACCCTTTCTAGACAGCTTGTAATTGTACTCTTAGTAGAAAGCATGACAGGAGGAAGCAGTCTGACCTGCCACCAAACACCCTCAGCTCTCTGCATGTACCCCTCCTTTAACAGGAGCATTTCAGCTGCTCCTAGGAGCCCACCTCTGCCGGCGAGCTACTCATAGTCACAGACAGCGAGGGTGGAAGGGAGCTCAGGAGTCACATCTAGTGCAACCCCCTGTTCACACCAGGACCAGCCCCAACTGCATCATCCCAGCCAAGGCTTTGCCTACCTGGGTCTTCAACACCTCCAAGGATGGAGACTGCACCACCTCTCTGGGGAGCCTGTTGCAGCGCTTCACCACCCTCCTAGGGAGAAACTTTTTCCTAATATCCAACCTCAACTTCCCTTGCTGCAGCTTGCGCCCATTGCTCCTTGTCCTGCCATCTGCCCCCACTGAGACCAGCCCAGCTCCATCCTCTTTGCAACCCCGCGCAGGGAGGTGAAGGCTGCTATTCAATCCTCCTCAGTCTTCTCGTCCCCAGACTCAATCAGCCCATTTCCCTCGGCCTCTCCTCACCAGTCCTGTCCCCCAGCCCCACAACCATTTGCATTGCCCTCCACGGGACTCTCTCCAGTGTGTCCACATCCTTTCTGTAGCAGGGGGCACAAAACTGGACACAGGACTCCAGATGTGTCCTCCCCGGTGCTGAATCAAGGGGAAGAATCACTGCCCTCCATCTGCTGGCAACGCTCCTACCGATGCAGCCCAGGATGCCAGTCGCCTTCTTGGCACAAGGGCACACTGCTGGGTCCTGTCCATCTTCTTGTCCCCTGTCCCCCCAGGTCCTTGTCTGCAGAGCTGCTGCCCAGCCCGTCACCCCCAGCCTGCATTGGCGCAGGGGATCGCTCCCTCCTCAGTGCAAGGCTTTGCACTTGCTCTTGTTGAACCTCATAGGATTTCTTCAGCCCAGTCCTCCAATGTGTCGAGGTCTCTCTGAGTCCTAGCCCTGCCCTCCAACGCATCTACTCCTCCCCCCAGCTTGGCGTCATCTGCAAACTTGCTGAGGGTGCAAACTTACCCCCACAGCCATGCAGGGGAGTGATGCTACCGGCCAACTGACCAGACGGGCTGGTGGGTCAATGTGCTGTCAAAGGCACAGCCGTCCAGACCGTGCCAGGTCAGTGGGAGTGTGGCACCTAAATATCTTTGAGGATCCAGACCAAATCTAACCTGCGGTGGCCTGTCTGTCGAGAGGCAGCAGACCCTGGGAGGCCTGGCACATCGGCTTCCTGTGGGAGGATGCCAACGGTATTCTCGGTGCCACCTCTTCATGCTCGTACGCACCGGTCACAGCAGGCAGGGATCCTTGCCACAGCTCCAGTGCCCAGGTCACAGGGAATATTTTTGCCTTGGAAATGATTATTGTGATCAGGGCCAACAAAAAATGCCCGTGCTGCTTGCTACAGGACCTGCACAAATTGTCACAGAGCGTGCACGGGACCGTTTGCCCACAAAAGACACCACGCGCCGACTCCCACCTTCTTGTCCTAGTAATTGCTGGGATTACCTGTCACTCTCCAAGATACAGCTGTTTCAGAGAGAAATACAGATTTCTGGTTTTCCCTAACACAAACATATAGCTCCTGTGGCACGAATCACGACAGCCGCAGTAGTAAAACCACTCAGAGGTTCATTTTATTTCAGATGCTACGTGAATAAGGTTCTTTGCTACAAGCAGGTCTACTCCATAAGTGTGCTCTGAAATTCAGCCATAAAGTACATTTATGTCTCATGACACATTTATTGTTTCACCAATTTTCCACCCTTTCCCCTTTTGCCCTTTAAGTCTGCTCTGCAGCAATCAGACTACAAACAACGCATACAAGCAGGAACTACTTGAGAAGTTCAAGTTTGTGGAGGAAAATTAAGATTAAAACCAGAAAGACGGGTAAAGTAGGCCTGTATTGGGAAAGTCTGTACATTTATACATGATCTCGAAGTACAAATAGCAAAACTATATAGTAACGTTCCCCGAGGACACCGTCGGGGCACTTAACAGTATTTCCTGCTGAGGGTTTCAGAGACAGGACGGCACTGCGTGGAGTTGACACAGGGGCAGGATGCTCACGGCAGATGCTAACACCATTTCCACTTCCACAGCCTCTTCAGCAAAGAGATTAAAAAATAAAGGACACAAAATATGTCAATGCTGGTGGTGCAGAAACTTTTTTTGAGCAATGTTTTAATATTTTATTCTGATTTAATAAATTATTTGTCTGTTCGTATAAGCTGCCCTGAGCCTTTTTGGCATCTGAAAGATAATAAATAAATATATAAACTGCTCTCGTGAAGAGAAACGGCAGGACTGCTGCAACAAAATGTGATTTTCCTCATAAAAACTGCTTCTATTCTACGCTGTCTGTGGCTCTGGTGCTTTGAGGTCCTTAAGGATAAAAGAACTAAGGAAATATCAGCTATTCATCGCTGAACCCTTTAAAGAAACAAAGAGCTCTCTCACTGCTAAGCATTCATTTAAAAATATATATACAGCAGAGTAACAACCAATTGTTCGTTCCCCGCGGAAAGACCGGCTCAGCCAGCTGTCAGGAGGGGATCAGCGCGGCAGACAGCAGAGCAGCACGCTCCGCCGCAAACCCGGCAAAGGGCTGGCAGCCACCTACGCCCCAGACTCCAAGACCTCCCTCAACACAATCTTTATTTCATTCCCCATCCAATCTTCCTCCCATTTGATCCTGCACACTCAGGCAGGACTATTTCCACACCAATTTCGAACTTCAGACACTGTGGAGATATCTGTGAACAAGTTATTGCAGGGTTTCTGTTCCTGGCAGCATGCCCTGCATTCACAATGGGGAACGCGCAAGCGGCTCGTGGGACTTTTGTCCAAACTTAAAAATATACATATTCACCGCGGGCAGAGACCAAGCACGGGACATTCGCGTCACAGACGAGCTGGGGCTTCTACGTCGTGTGCTTAAAGGCCCGGGAGTGCACGGCCACCTCCTTTTCCATCCCCGGGAGCTGTCGGTTAGGGCTCGGTGACTGCAGCAACCGGTTACCAGCCGGTCATCCCACGCCCGCTCCCTCCTCAGTTTGACGCCTGCCCTGCAAGGTGCCACTTTTCTTCATTCAATTTACAAAAATGCTGTAAAT
Organism: Alligator mississippiensis; assembly: GCF_030867095.1. NCBI lineage: Eukaryota > Metazoa > Chordata > Crocodylia > Alligatoridae > Alligator > Alligator mississippiensis. The sequence goes on from NC_081831.1 coordinate 82,759,993, forward strand.
TAAACAAGACGCAAGAGCGAATGGCCAGTTGAGAGCCCTGCGGGACAGTCTCTCGGCACGCTGGTGATCAGCCGCGTGACCAGCAAGGAGGCCTGTCCCTTTGGATGCGAGTCCCCCCACCCTCCCTCGTGAGCCCTTTCACGATGGCAGATCAATAGGTCAAGGCTGTCAGAGGTGCACAAAAGTCTGCATCTGCTTCTCTCTTTGGTGTCCTAAGTCTCTTGTGGGACGGCAGACGCAAGGCGAGTTGCCGGTGAGGTTTAACACATCGCAGCTCCAAGTGGAAACTCCCCGAACTTCACGCATCTCCGAGGCAGAGCCCTTCCTGCACCATACCGCTGGCAAGGGGAATGCAGAAACGAACACTGTCACGTACCCCAGGGTTTCACAGGCCTCTTGAAGGCAGGTCTAGGGCGCCTTTAAAACATGGAAGTGTTTTGCTTCAAGGGGAGTCTGGGTGTACCAGACAGTGAAGCCTCCTTTGCAGAGAGGACAAGTGCGAGGGTCTCCTTGTGCAAAGGGAAGGTCGCAGGCACCAGGTGCAGGATGGGGAGAGGAGGGGAGGAGAGGGGAGGGAGAGAGCGGCGGTTTAACGCACTTTCCAGCTTCTGCATTGAAGCGGATCAAAACCCATCCTCCAGCCTGCCTGGTCCCTGCTTCCCAGCACACGGTGCGTGGTCTCAGCATGCCGAGAGAGCCGCCTCGCTGTAACACACTGAAGGGTCCCACCCCGTGTACGTGGGGATCTTCCTTTGAAAAAATCCTGCTTTTCAGCAGACGCGCTGGACGGAGCCAAGCAGCTAGGACACCTTTGCTGCCTGACAAACACAAGGGGCTAAGCAGACCATATAAAACTCTGCTTCTCGTGTGAAAGCTCCTTTCCGCCCAGGGGGGCACCCCGTACTCTTGGACGCATCCACAGCCTGTCACCCATATACCCACGTCTTGCAAAAGCCACCAAGGGCCGCTGAGAGATCCCCCAAAGCAGCCTGCAAAGATGTCCTCGTGCTGTGCAAGGACAGCGAGTGAGCGTAATAATAAAGGTCATCCCGCCTGCCCGCTGCACGGAGAACCGCCCGCTTTGCTCGTGAATGCCACGGTGTTTACCTAATAACATGCACGAGAACGTCTTTAATCGCAGGTTTTGAATGGCAACCTGATTTCCCAGAGTGCGCCACTCCTAGCGCCCTCAGCTCCGCCGTCCCGAACCATTACTAGGAGTGCTCTCGGCATCGCACACCTGAAACCAGCACCCGCGTCCCCCCGTCCCCAAACACGGCGCCTGGCATCTGGCACTGCGCCTGCTTTGCAGCCTGCCCGCGGAGCCGTTGTGACAGCTTCGTCCCTTCTTGCCACTACCCCCGATAACAGAAGTAAACGTTTGCATCCGGGGCTTCCCAGCCAGATGCCAGCATCATCCTCCCCATCCCACGCGGCGCGGACTAACAACTTCTTTCAAACAACAAACCTCCCCAAAAAGGCAACTGGTAGCGCCGTGCTAGATCAATGACACACCGTTAGTGCAATACATCATCAGCCGCACAGCAGGCAGGAATAGGTGCTCAGGAAATGCCCTTTGCAGTAACTAGAAGCACACACAAAATCCATGAACTTTTTGTTGTATGGATTGGTTTCATTGTCCAAAGGATAAGAGGCTGTCAGAATGAATTTTAAAAATACAGACGGATGCGTGCAGCGTGAAGCCGTACCATCACACCTAAGAATTGAATGCTGGGTCACGGTTTTGTGGCAGAAGGAGTCTCAAACAACGGGAAGTGAAGGGGAAAGGGAAACCAAGAGACAGGTATGAAACACATGAAAGAGGACACGGAGCAGAACGGGGCAGACAGAGGAGATCCAGGCCAAGCCAAGGATCTGCCATCACCCAAAACAATGTCAGTCCAGGGAGCGACGTGCTGCGCCAGCCTGACAACCAACCCCCCTCTCCCCTTCCAGGCTGACCCGTCAGACAGCTCATGGCCACTGGGGTGTCTCTTTCTCCAGCTAGTTTATGTTTGCTGATGGAGAGACTGTCGTGGGGCCGTTGTTTGTAAAAAAAGTACTACACGCTGCCCTCTGAAAGCCTGGAACCATTTTAAGACAGACACCCAAAAAGAAGGCGTCCAAAACCACTGGTCGGGTCAGAAAATCTTGACTCCTATGCCATTGGGTGGTGCAGAGCTCCTCTGTACAACACTGCTGAGCAGTCGAAAGGATCAATGGGCATCCCAAACACCCCTCTCGCAGGTGTTTCACTGGAAGGGAGGAGGGCTGTGGTGCTGTGATGCTCGGAAACGTACAGGAGGCGAGGGCTTCGTCGGGACATCTTTGACGGGACCGGCTGCGGAGCGGGGCAGGCGTTTGACAAGCTCTCGGGCACAGGCCCCCTTCTTCAGGTCTCCGAGAGGAAGGGAGGCAATCTGGCTCTACACAGCAAAGGCAAAATGCAGCAGATAACCACCACTCAACAGTCACTAGCGGCATCTTTTGCGGTGGCTGATGCAGCAGGGGGGCTGCAAAATATAAGAGCTTTATTGGCTAAAATGGACTGTATCAACTGCCAATAGTACTGCCAATAGTAAAATAGCTCTTGCATTAGCCTGACCTACAGCTGTCCTTATTACCTACAAATAATCCTTTGTAATTGCTCCCTCACACACACACACAGTCTCTCTGTGAATCACAGACGTTTCGAGAACACTGTTATCCCGTCACACAACCAAAAGCCAAACATTTCTGCTCAAGGGTTCCCTGTGTAATCCCTCCAAACTGCGCAGGAGCTCAATTAAATGAGCATCCAGCTCTCGAATTAACTGTGGAAAGTAAAAGCAACAGAAGAAAGGGGTTGTCTGTAGTCCCTCACTTTTCTCCCTCCTTGAGACACAGCCCATCCTGCTCAACAGGTTCACATTATAGTTTTGCAGATTCTGCGTGTACACAATGTCATGAATCCTCTCACGCGAGATCTCCTGGGAAAGATGCTAGTTCACGGCACAGAGTACTGTGTGAGGTACCACATTCAGCTAGCACAAGAGCGAGAGAGAGGCAGAGGCAGAGGAAGGGCAGGGCACCACGGGCCATCACAGGCAGCGCTGCTGGAAACGTCCTTGGCAGACTCGGCAGCGAAGGCAAGGGATGAATGGGCACGGGCTACAGACAGGAAACCTGCCCTGCTGCTGCCACCCCCCCGTCTGTGGATATAGCACCATCAGGCTGCCCAAGTTTGAGGACCTCTTTCCTTGCTCTGGCCAAAGCACCAATATTTGTTAAGTGGTGAGTTAATTTTCATCTAGCAGAAGAAACTACCAGAACAGCTCTGAATGGACGCAGATCCTGGGCTTCACTCAAATAACCATCTGTGCAACAGCCCGGCAGACAAGCTAGCAAACCAAACGCCCTGCTTTTGAAAAGAGAGCACCAAGGTCACCATTCAGCAGCGAGGTGGGTCTCTCCAACCAGGGCACACCAGCCCTCACAGACAGCCTCGTGGAGACAACACAGTGCTTTTGAAGCCTGGGCCTCCCACCTCGCGTTTGCCATTTTGCTGCCGGGAATATGACTGTATTTTGCAAAATGCTCCTTGGCCCAGAGCAGACCTGTAATGACCGCTGTTGGTCCACAGCTGGGGACCTCACATGAGCCTTGCAGATCCGAATGCTCACTTCAGATGCCTCTGGTGTGTCACTGAAGACATGGGAAACCATGAGGTGCTTCGGTGGGCGATATGCATGGAAAGAGATGGTACATGATGAAAAGTGCTGTCAGAGAGAAGGAAGCAATGGGGTTAACAGAACAGGATCTGTTCCAACACAAGGCCTTACAAGCTCACCCAAGCCAGCTCCTGCTCCTCTGAGATACAAGGACAATGAAGTACAAGCGACTTTCTAGCTCCTACCTTTTTAGGCACTGCACATGCTGCACATTCAAAGGACGTAGCAATGACTCTTCCCACCAGGGCAAGACTACAGACAGAAAATGTCCGCATTCTGCATTACTGCAGGTGGGGAAACTCTCCTAGAGGACTGAGCGAGGGGGAAACAGCACGGTGTCAGGGAGATCAGATGAGTGCGCGAGTAGAGGCACGATAGACTTGAGAACGGTCGATACACAGCAGGCATCAGCAGCTCTCGCAAAGAAATTAAATCCCATCATAGTTTGTCAGGATTCCTGCATGGCTGTGCCGCAGGCTGCCTCTTTACACTGGGCTACACAGGTACCGCGGGGCCAGCCCCTACTCCCGCTGAAGTGGATGGCTGCGCCCTCGCGCGCGCAGGTCCCTCAGACCGCGTGCTGGCTAGTCGTGCCGAGTCGGGATCTTACGGCAGCCACCAGCAGCGGAGCTGTACCAAAGAGTGAACAAGAAACAGATGAGCTGAAAGAGCCGAGAAATGTTGAGAAGAGAAGTCACAGACGTAACCAAAACCTTTGCCAAGTTACAGCAATAAGAGGCAGCAAAGAGAAGCCCAAACTTGGCTCCCGACAACCACAGACCACTTTGTGGTTAGTCCTGGACTGCGACGAAGGGTGATGCAAGCAGCTGAAACGCCGACATCTTGGCCCAACAGCTCTCAGCAGTTTTCATTTCTAAAAGCAACAGCGTGCACGGATGCACGCGCTCCAGTGTCCCTGTGTGTCTCGAGTCCAAAGCACCTGCGTGGAGAGAAGACCGAAGTTTCACGGTGCAGCAACTGACCCCCTGGGACACGAAGCTGAATAAAGGCTTGGCAGGGGTGGAGGAGCCTTCGAGAGGCTGGCCACCTTGGCACAGGGAACAGGGAACTGCCGCTGAATCTCCTGTAGATTTGACTTCACAAAATAAAAGCTTCGTGACCTCTTATTCAGCCTTGCTTTGTTGGCCTATAACTTTGCGTTATCACAGCCGCGCTCTCCGGCACCGCATTTCAACCCGCACCCGCCCACCCCAACAAAACCCCAGTAACTTGTTTCTAGGTCTGTTCAAGGGCTGTAGGAGCGGAGCCTGCTCCCAAACACCCGTCCCCAGCCCTCGGTCTCAAATACAACTGTGCTTCCTTTTGAGGAGAAAAGCCAAAGCCTCTTTCTTCTTGGTCCTAATTACTACCTATGCGCTACGCTGCTTTCTTCCACTCTTTGAAATCTGCATGCCTGCTTGCAAGGCTGCATGTACCCAGACGTCTTCTCTCCCATCACAGCTGTAACGCCTCACCAGTACCAGATCAATAGGTATTCAAATAACACGCTAGTCTCACAAAGTGAAAAGTACTAGTGCCTTCTCCTTGCTTATTATTATTATTATTCATTCAACCCAACCATCATGCAGGGGAAAACCTTTCCTCTACCATTTATCAAAGTCACTTTTCACCCAAGCTAACTCGGGTGCCAGAAGCAGGCCGGCGCAGGCCCAGCGGGTTACAGAGCGTCGTGCTGCTGCCACCGGGTAACAGTGGGCACAGGGTGGACGTCCCCGGAAGCCCCGAGCGACGAGCAAATGTGCCATGCACTTTTTTGGAAGAGAAAATAAGACAGATGCTTCTGTCACAACCGCAGGGAAAAGGTAGGCAGTGGCTTTCCCACTAAAGCAGAACTGCTCTGAAATTCAAAGCTGAGAAACCCAACAAAACTCAACCGCTCGCACTCAGCCCAGCAGGGTCTCAAGCGCCTGCGGAGAACACGTCACCCCCAGGCACCTCCACGCCCGCTCCAAAGGCCCCCGCCAGAAGGAGGAAGGCACAGTCCAGGGGGATGCAACACTGCCCAGTGGGGGTCAGAAGGACCCGGCTCCTAAAACGTGGCCACCTCCACTGCTTGCCCCCCGCCCGCCCGACCGCAGCATGTCTTGGGGAGGGTGCCCTGGTGCCAGCACCCACTCGCAGCTCGGCACAGACAGCTGCACCCCGCTGAAAGCTGCCGAAGCCACGGCCCCACAGACCGGATCTGGCCTGCGGACCGTAGGCGGCCGACCCCTGCACTAGCCAGCAATTTCACGGGTGACCTGTTGGGAAGGGGTAAGCAGCTCTTCACATGAGGGTGGAAGCAGAGACACATACACGGACCTTGCTCGCGAGTCTAACGCACACAGCAGCGCGGGAGAAGCAGGTGTAGATGCAAATATGTCCTTACCTCCCAGCCGTGTGTGGTCCTGCTGTTAAACCAGGCCTTCCTCTCGCCCAGCCAGACCTTCCTGCGTGGCCTTGCACGTCGTCTCCTGTGCTCCTTCTGCGAGCCCTTTCACCCCCTGCCGCTTTGTCATCTCTCCGTCCCCTCGTCCTCTTTGGGGACTTCCCCCTTCCCCCTCCCTGCAAGCAGGGATGAGAAAAATGGTTCCCCAGTCCACTGGCCCAGCGCTTTCCACCGGAATAAGGCTTGAACGACTGACCGTTGTTGCAGGTCTCGGGGAGGAAACCTGGAGCCCTCGGCAGCAAGTGGCAGAGTCCACATCCACCCAGAGGACGGACCCTGCGGTAGAGAGACGGCCAGAAATACCGCACAGTGCCAGCTGGCTTCCATGACTTGTCCGCAGACCACCGCTCTGCAGACCCTTCCCTCTCACAGACATGGGTCAGAGCGGCACAGACCTGGAGAGAAAGAGGGAATGGCACAGCCTGGGAGGAGGGACCCGCTTCAGCTTGGCCCTGATGGGAGGCATGAGGACTTCACATGTTTCCTCTTCCTGGACATCATATCGATGCAACTGGCCTGGGGAGATGAGCATTCGTATTGTCCAATACTATCAAGGATCAAAGCTTCTGTTCACTGGAGCTTTTCCTTTTTGTTCAGCCCACGTGATAACCTGTAAGAAGAAAAGAAAAGAAAACCAATGGCAGCTGTGGGGAAGGCATTAAACGACTTGCAGCATAAGAGCTCCAGAAGAAACCAAAACAAAGGTCTTAATAACTTTTTGCAAGGCTTTTAATTTATCTTACCTCCAGCTCTGGCACCCCCAAGCACTAAACGTTCGACCCCCAAGACAGAATAAGCATCTGCCCAGCAACAAACATCTCCCCGCCACGGCCACATGTGCAGGCTAACGAGGCGAGGCCCCAGTAAGCCGCAATGCTAATCATATCCTGATCACCACCAGGCTGCACTCACCCAATCAGTAGCCACAATAAAAGTATTTGGTCCCTAGCAGAAATCAGGAGCATGTTAGAAAGTATGTGCTGCCAGAAAAGGGGTTATTCAAGCATTTTACATACTACTGCAGAGGCCATAAAAAGCCTTCTCTCAGAAACAGGTCGTGCCCCCGAGCCACTACGGTTCCACGACTCGTATTATAACAACGGCCCGTCTTCCAGGAGTGCTGAAAAGCCCCATTGAAGATACTTATTTGCATGTCTATGTATGGATTTGGGAACTCAACTGTATGTAACGTTGATTTTTTTTTAATGTTAGTTGAATCCTTCGCCCACTAAAATCAGAAATAAGAATTTAAGAACACCCCAAAATATCCCTGAACGTACCAGACGCACACTCATTCCACTTTGACAGCCTTTATTATGCAAATGATCTTCACCGGCGTTTTGCATGCTCACTTGTGACATACTCATTGTTCAAACACTTAACAGAGGAATTTATGGCCCTGGAGGAATAAATACATCACCAAACAGTAACCACCATCAAACTCTTTACAGTGCTTGTGTCACCTCCCCCTTGACAAGCCAAAACATTTTCCACCTGAATAATTACTGAGCTTAATGGGCTGATTTAATTTCAATGGTAGTTTTGAAGTTGGAAAAGTGCACGGAGGTGGAAGGTTATGCACAGCCTCTCAACAATTTCTCAACTGAAGAGACCTGAAATCTGTCCAAATGGTTTGGCACTGCTCTGCATCCCTTTCCTACCCCAGCAATGCGACTCCCAGCCCTCCCGAGCCAATGCCAACTTGCATCAGCAGCTCTCTCCAAGATAATAACAGCTAGATTTATGTGTATTGCAACAGTACGGAGGAGTCTTAGTCACGGACCAGGATCCACAGTGCCAGGAGGTGCACAAGCACACAACAAAGGATGTCGCTACCCCAAAGAGCCTACCGGGTACATACAGTAGATGGATAAAAGACAACAGATGGGCATGGAAACGCAAGGAGATGACAAAGAGCAGCGTAACGGGCCGGAGTCCTGGCCCACTCGTCAAGTCTTGCGGAGGCTTCGCAGCAAAGGAGAGTCGTGAGCGTGAACCTGAAGGAGAAGGGTGAAGCGGACATCTCCCAAGCACAGGGGGAGCTTGGAGAAACCACCAAGATGCTTGTTGGAAATCTCCCAAGTGGCCAATGGATGCCGGCACCCCGTGCTACGTGGGGCCAGAGCGTGGTGACCGAAGACGCAAACAGGGCCACCAACGGTGCGGAGACTAACGCACAGGTATTGTACTGTGAAGGAGGAAAGACAGAGCTGAAGAGAAGGGTAAGGGAGGCGTTACATTTGCTGGCGGAGCCATGTCACCGCCAGCGTGCATCCAGGAAGAGCACACACCAACTGCTGAAGCTTCCTTAGCCTGACGAAGCGTTTTTGAACCCGAAAGCTTGCTTAATAACTATTCTCCAACCATTTAGGTTGGTCTAATAAAAGATGTCAAATTCACCCAAGGAACCTCGTCTGCCGGGAGATAAATGCACTTATGGACGCAAGCGCCAACGAGAGCAGAGACTTCCCTTCTGCCCAAAGGGCCCTGGAGAACAAGGCCACTTTCCGCACTCCAGGCTGTAGCACTTGCCCAGCTGCGGTCCCACCAGTAATTGCCCCGGGCCCCTGAGCTGTTTCAGCTTTAGCATCATGTTAAAATGTGCTTATTAAGAAATAATACTACTCTGCTGACATCACACGAGAGCATTCGTGACACACGTGCCCTTTTGATGTACACGATAGCCGTGTGGTCCTGCTCCAGGAGCCCAGACGTAGAGTTTATCACAAATGCATCAATGGTGCAATAAAAGCGACAGTAAATGAACTGGGAAGCATAGTGGCAGCTGTTAAATTGAAGCATTGCAGGGGAACAAACGTGGTTAAAAATGAATATTCCCTCCCAGTCCCCGGGTCTATCCAGTCTCTCAATGGAGCTATCCGGTCTCTTTAACGGATGTTTGTCCCTGCATAGGAGATGCGTTCACTGGTCAAAGCACTCTTCCTCTCCCTAGATGACATTTATGTGAATTAATCATGAGTTGTTTTTTCTAAATCTTCAACGGACGTACTGCAGAAGAGGACAAAGGGATTAGGGCTGTTTAGCACTGTGTCTTGGCAGACCCCTCTGTTTTTAGAAGCAAACACGATGTGACAAACGTGGGTTCAAAATGTTGCCGAGCTTAAAAAATACCTATCTTCCTTCCTCACTGCTTCAGGTTTCTCTTCAGGAGAGCAGGAGTCAACCGGGGAACATTATTACAGCAATATCCTGAGAGCAGCTTTCATATGGAAAGCTAGAGCAGAGCTGCCATCCTCTGCGTTTGATGAACGACACATTGAAGTTTTCAGAGCACCTCAAAGCTGGCCTTGGCTCAGCCGTTCAGTTGAACACCGCTAATTCACATCATTCTGAGCTGAACTCAACCGTGCCTTCCCAATCCAGCATGCATAACATCTGCCAACAGCAGCGAAAAGGAGATTTCAATGAATGCGGCTTCATGAAAATTATAGTGAAAAACAAAAAAATCAGCTTAAATGTAAGCTGCTTCCAGAAAAATATTGTTTAATTAAACGGGATCTAACGTTTTAATTCTTTTTTGGTGCTTTATTTTTTTACCACTAGTTACACCCAACTTGGACTCCCTGAAAAAGCATCTTGACTCTGTAAAGCGGATTCCAAAACTTAACGGGTTTTGTGAAAAAACTTCAGTTCGTTTCTATGGTAATGGAGAGCATCCTCATGGTCTGATCGCGATTACAGCTTCTGAAACCAAAGCGAAGGCATGCCTCCCCACCCGGCTCTACAGCTATTATCACAGGGAGACAGAGGATTAGCATTACTGGTATTCCCCCAAGTGAATACATTCCTGTTGAAGACCGGAGAGGTGGTTTATTCACCAGCGGTGAACACGGCACTGGCACTCCAGCGACGGGGGACAGCCTTTATGTGACCTGCGTGTCATGCTCCCTTCCCCGTCGCAAGGACTTGAGAGCATCGACAAACAGCTTTCCTGGGCGAGAACATGCTCCTCCTGCCTGCATGCACTGGCTGCCAGCCCAGGACCCAGAGCCGCTGTGCCGAGACATGGCCTACCCTTATTGCACTACATGCTGTGCCCCGATGCTTTTGCATCTGGGTACCAGGCCCGTATGTCCCCAGTGAGCACGAGGGACCCGATAAGGCGACAGCCCAAGGAGAGGCGGATGTGTGAGCTGAGGGCTGAAACCAGAATACAAAGCGATGGAAGGAGCATTTACTTCTCTAGTAGCTAGCATGTACCAGGCACACTGGGTATTTCTCTCTCTCTCAACTGCTGTCCGGTAATTTAATTGCACCTTCTGAGTCCTTTATATCCCACTAACCTTGATATGTAAGGGCTGTGTGTTTCTGGAGAGGATGGATATCGAAACATACTGGAATGGGGGCAAATTTATTTTTGGAATGAAAACTCATACTGGTTTTTATGTACATATCTACTATATGATGACATAGAGCTGAAATGATAAACCTCACCTCCCTATAAAGTCAAGATACACCTTAAAAACAGATCCCTATTCCCTATTTCGGGGACATGAATTCACTACCCACTTGCACATATAATGATACCTTAGAGAATCAAAGCAGCAGCTCGATGAGATCAGCGACACCATAATCCCCTCGTTTCATATCAAAAGCACAGTATGAGAGAAATAGCACATATGGAAATACAGACCTTGTTTCAATTTTTAAAAGTTGATTTCACAAATCTTGATAGAGCAAAATTACTTTCAAACCTAGAAGGTTTAGGAGTCCAGAAGAAAAGCTGTTTGATTTACAGAACAGGTCCAAAGTAGCAAGGTTACTGTAAACTGTCTTAATCGCAAGAAAACTGACATTTATCATAAGTTGTTTAAGCTTATTTTTGACTCATCCTGATGGGTACAATTGATTATAACAAGACTCCTGGCAAATGAGCTATTTTAAAATATTTTTTTACATTGAACTTTTCCATAAACTGAAGAGACAGTCATGTCGAGAGCGCTTCCCAAAAGTTTCCAGACTGAGCAACTGTCTCCAAATCTCCGGCCCTTCAGTGCAATGATTTCACCGCAACGGTCCAACGCCGGGATGCTGCAATGAGACGCTAAATGCCGGCACCCCCCGGCAGTGGCTTCTGGCACGGCTGGTTCTGAAGCGGGACGGGGGAAAAGCGAGCGCTCCCGCGATGCGCGACAGCTGAGCTCAGCAAGAAGATCGCAGAGAAGAGCAGGGCGTGAGCCAACCAAACTAAAGCTACCAGGAAGCACTGTGATGGCATCAAGTTTAATTTTCAATTCTCAGCCAAAAACCCCAGGTTTTGATTTTGCAAAGTCAGCATTTTCTATGGGCAATGTCAACCATTTTTGTCTGCTTTCATCAAAATATTCAATGGTCTAAACAAACAAACACTCGCTCTTGCCCAGTTTGAATGCAGGCTTCCTACCTGACTTCTTCATCCCTATTCCTCCAGAATACAAACCATTCGCTAAAGCTGTGCTTTGGCGGATGTCTGTCAAACCTCTCAGAGCAATAAAGGAGGTATGTGATCTATTTTTGAAACAAGAAGACAAAAATAGAATTTCTGAATGGAAAATCAGAGAGGCGATTCGGACGCTCTTATGGAATTTAATGTAATTAATGTTCAGGGATCAAAGGAGGAAAAAACTGATTAAATTCTACTGCTCTCGCGGTCCCTTTCCTCGGCTCCTGCAACGCGCCGCTCAGCCAGAGGGCAGAGTCTATTAGCAAAAGAAACCATCCTCAGCCTCCTGCAGAACATTTCTGAGGCCTCGGGAGTGACTTTAACTGAGTTCAACATAAAATGAAAAATATGTTATTACTGCCTCTTATCGTCTCTGCAAATAAGTAATGGTAATAGCTTCTAGAGAGAGCGTGCTGCAGTGCAACGCTACAGAACGGTCACGTTACGCTGGGCCAAGAGTAAATCATTTGCAATTCAAGCTGGTTGATTTAGGCTGAGACAGCCACTCAATAAAGGATTTCTTTTCCTGATTGATTACCAAGTTCATTGCACCCTCCGCTTGTGCTCTGCAGCGACGGGCAAGAGCCGGCCCCAGGTGTCAACGCTATTCACTCGCTAACCGATTAATAACCACATCTGGTTGACCCTTCACCCACGTGGGCTCTGCATAAAATCATTACCACCCCCTCTGTGTGTCACCTTTAAAGCCCCCTAGGCCTTCGCCGTGCTGTAACTCTTCCCTTCCAGTGCAGGCAGAGGGCAGGCACGAAACCAGGGTTTTCTTCCCCATGCTTAATAATTTTTAAAAAATCCAAGCAGTTTGCTAGACTGGGGGAGCAACTCACGTCATCCCGGCTGCAACAAGAGAGCCAGCCTCAGCAGCGAGAGCGCAGCATGCAGTCTGCGAATGAGGAAGCCTATGGTACCAGCAAAAATCAACGTTATTTAAAGTTAGAACTGCCTTGTCTCCAGACTAGCAGATCTTCCCCCAATGCACTAAGTGCCAGGGACCTTTTGTAGATTAGAGGCAGAGTTTGCCTTCAGCTACCTGGTGCCAGCCACCAGGCCTTTATCTGGGCCACGTGCAGTGGTGATGGGCATACGCAGCTATGGTGCAGTCAGAGACTGGTTAGCTCGCCCAGCTAATCGGCTGGGACCATAAAACAGCAAGTTTCTCCAGGTTTTCTCCAGAGTCAGGCAGTACAGCTGCTGTTGAACTCATGCTTTTCCTCAGCTGGATGCCCTGCACGCACACATTGATGTAGATCTAGACCGCACATCCAGACAACGCTTCTGCGCTGGCAGAGCGGGAGGCGGCAGAGCAGACCTCTAGGGAAGCTGCAGCGTTCGTCACCGGACGTGCTCGAGCAGACATCAGGGAAGCATGGGCCGTGGCCAGGGATGATCCTGGTGTAGCAAGGCTTGCGTTTCTACTCTGGGTATTGCCCGGGCTTCTGGGCTTTGCTGGCTGGCACACAGGGCCGGAAGGAATTGCTGCTCCGTGTCGGGGGGTTTCACCTTTCTCAGAAGCACTTGTGCGGTCTTTTCTTTTCTTTTTTTTAATTTGTATCTGAGGCCAAATTAGCCAAAACTAATTCCAAATCCAAAAGTCCAGAACCATAAGAGGCCCTATTACCGGCAAACATCCTCCACCCTGACCTGAGGCTTCAGAGGTTTCCAAATCCTTTGGCAGGCAACCTATTTGCAGGCCCAAGCCCGGAGGCTTGGGGTTTGGATGCCCCCGAGTTTTGCTTGCCCTCAGCCATACGGCCCTCGGAGCAAGCAAGGGAGGAGGCGCAAGGGATGTTGTCTGGGCTGGGCAATGCTCCCGCTGGAACGGCAACCCGTAGGTTGCGGGCTACAAGGTCTTGTCTCCTCCACTCAGGGTCAGGCCAATCCTCATATTTGGGGTCAGGAAGGAATTTTACCCCCGGTTCAGACAGGTATGGACTGGGGAGAGAGGTGTTGCCTTCCTCTGCAGCAGGGGTGTACCCTTTACCTGGATCTCTCGAGAGTATTTTAACCACGTTTCAACAGCAGACCATTAGCCGCCATGGTCCCATCGATGAGCCATGGAAGAGCTGATCCTCGAGTCGAGGGACTGATGGCTACAGTTCCCCTGCTTCACCCGTGGCACGTCACGGTGCTATGTCTTGTGGCTGTGACAGGGTTCATCGTGTAGTTTTGCTAGCAGGCGAGACAGCGGATTTGTATAGGATGGCTTGGATAGGGATGATCCTGCCTCGGGAACGTCCCTTCCAGCCCTATTTTTCTAGGATTTCTGTGCATCAAGTCCTCATCTGCAAAATGGGGACTTGAGGAAGACAGTCCTTTCTTTATCCTCAGCTGGTGCATGGCCTGTTCAGACAGCCAGCCTCCGAGGACAGGGGCCGTCTCATACAGAAGCAGCACACGCAGGGGCGGGTGCCCTGTGCGGCAGGGGTTAGCACCGCATTACAAGATAAATCGGTGGTGGCATCACCAAAGAGCCAGACGCGGGGAATCCTGAATGAGTGCAAGCCAGTCGCTGTAGCTTAGTAAAGGTAAATCATGATAAGCTCTTAGAGACACGGGACAGGCATCGGCAGGCCTGGAAACCAAGTTTCTTCCATAAAGCACGTGACAAGAGGCACCAGTGGATTTTATTCTGCTTTATAATTAAGAGGCGAGGTGCTTGCTTCCCAGGCCTTCCCCCACCCCGCTGCGTCCCACGTGTCCTCTAGCTGGATTCATCCTCCACCATCTGAAACATTTATAAAGAAAAACAAACAAACGGGTTCCAGCACATTTTGGAAAAAACAACCAAAAAAGAGGAGCCAGTTAATTAGCCACTTCAGAGTTTGTGTGGACCTCCTTAGCTCCATTTATATTCGACTAGAGTTGCAGCAGGATCGCTACAGAGTCGCTTAGGGCTTATTAGGGGCTTACACAGCATGTAAGGTCTTGTGACTGGCCCTGGGGTGAAGCTACACCTATACCGGAGAGAGGCAAACAGCACAGAGACAATTCCCAGGTGACTGAAAAATAAAGCCCTGCCAGCAACTGAACGGGGGGGACTGTTCTTGTCTTTCCCACCTCGCCGCATCAACAGCAGCCTCGAACACTTCCCAGTTGTGACTTCTCCGTCCCCCCCGTGCTTCCTCAGCAACAAGAAGGATGAGCGGGCGTGTCACGCAGCTACGCTTTTAATGAGCATCTGCTTCTCATGTCTTTTATTGAAGTTTCAACTGCTAAAATGATGTTTAACCTGCCTATTTAAAAATTACTCAGCAGGTGTCTTATTTGTCAGGCAGCTGGAGTTTGTCTCTTTGGAAACAGCAAACAAACAAGTAGCCAAAACAACGATTTCTTAATTACGCGCTTTTGCTAATCATCTGTTTAATGTTAAAATAAAACATTCCTCCGACTGTTATGATGCAGAATTGGATGAAACAAAATTGCTACCGTTCAGCGCACATAACCACGCTTCATTTATCTCATCGGTCCCTATTCCGTGACTGTAAAGCATTCAGCTTTTTGTACCTGCCAGCACTCGTCAGACAGAGATTACGAGGGCTCAAGAGTTAGCAGAGGATTTCACAAGTAGTCTGGATGAAGGCAGGCTGGCCATCAATATTTAACTCAAATATAAACTGAGACGTGCACGTGGCTCTCAGAGCTAACAAGGCAGCGTAATCAGGTCTTCCTACCTATTCCAGAATTGGTGCTGCTGAATTGGTGACAGATTAGGAAAGCATCCTATTTTTGGATGACTCGGGAAGCTGCTGAGGTTCAAACAAGACAGAGCGCGTGCGGAGAATAGTCTAGGTATCGTTTCCAGATTTCTGTTTGAGAGCTCTAAATTAATGTTTGCCTTCTCTTTCTAGCAGCTGATTCACTATTCTCCCCCATGGATATTTTTAATTAAGCAAAGCCACATGTGTGCATATGCTCAGGATAATATTTTTTTTTAACGTGCAGGAAACGGCTGCGCGCTGTGAATATTCAAACACGGGGTAGCAGGAACGACAGACAACTCAGTCCTGAGCACGTGGGCGCCCACCTGGCTTTCCAAACACCCAAGCCCCTCTTCCCAGAAAACGCTGATGCTACAAAGCTCCAGGCTTTCTGCAGAAACGGCAGAACGCTACGCCCTCGAACCTCTGACGGTGCAGCGACGCTCCCAATGCCTTTCCTCGGCAGACAGTAGATACCAACCTGTCTTTCCAGTCTGACTTTCTAGTCTACCTAAACCACAATTTATTAAAAACCCCGTCCTCCAAATCACTGTCCTGCTCAACTCTGAAACTTGAGGGGAAGGGGGAACAATCCAGAGCAGAGCTTCTCTATTGTGCGCCCCGGCTCTGGAAGGTAAGGTTGACGGGGAAAACGAAGTGAGATCTGCTACGGTAGGTAGGCTGGACCCAGCACAGCGGTCTGAAAACAAGCCAACCCGAGTGCCATCCTACTCCCGGTTGGTGCTCCTGGAGTACAAAGTTTGTCAGGAGAAAATCCACTTCTGTCGAAACCAGAAGTTTCCCGCAGAAAGGTCTGGCAGTGCAAGGAAAGCGAGTACCGTCCCTTCCTCTCTCTGGTGGAAAACGCTTTGCTTTTGAAATTGGCTTTTTGAATTTTTCTGTGGGATCATTTTGGGAGGGATCCCTCTCCCCGCACCTCCCCTTTTTTATGAGGTTTTTTTCAGTGCACGGTACTGCAGGTTTCTTGCACCACTCGCTCCAGAGAAACTTCAAGCCGTGATAAGTGGTTTCCCACCGGGCCGTGGACCAAAAGTGGAATGAAAGGATCCTGGGAACCATTTGCAATCCTGGTTTATGCAGGGGGTCGGACTCGATGATCTATTGAGGTCCCTTCCAACCCTAACATCTATTAATCTATGGTTGAACTTCAGAGACTGTAACCTGTTTATAATTGGGATGAACCTGATGCACACTTTGCTGTCTGAACAGCGCTCCTCCAGGACACCTGTATCACGTTCACCAACCGCTCTGGTCATCTTAACTCTATGCCCAGAGCACCTGCTTTGTGCAACAGGCTTTCAGGAGCGCTCCCTGGCTATCACTCCTAAAAGCACGCTGGACTGGGAGCAGGCAGCATTTGTGGGAAGTCAGGCCTGGGTAGGTCTGTGCTGTATAATGGCCCAGGGGAAGGTGCTGGTGACGAGGTCTTTGCTAACAGACCCAGGACGGGCTGTAAGGACCACAGGACAGCACTCAATACTCTTGTGATGGATAGCAAAACCCAGGCAAACAGACCAAGCAGCAGCCACACGATCCAGCAGCTTTTGGCTGAGAAATACGGAGAACCTGACAAGCAGCAGAGTCTAAGGCAACAGTTACACCATGACTTCAGCATCCGCTTTCACTTGGCTTTAATTCTCTGAAATAACTAAAGAAAATGGGACTAGAGAGGTGATAATAACTGGATAGGAGATGGGAATGACAAAATTACATTAATATCTAGATCGAGAGTCAACAGGACCCATTAAATACTCAGCCTTCACTCTCCCATGTACTTGCACAACTGTGGCACCATGGCGTACAGGAGCAGATGAGGCTACAGCATCTCAATCAAAGCTGAGCTACAAACACCGGTTTTCCAGAGGCATCCGATAATTCAGGTAGTTACAGTAAGGAAAAATTAACTTCAGTGAAATGCCTACTCAATGCACCGAGACAGACTCTCTGTCATCGGGCTGCTTTAAGGTAAAGGTCCCAAGCCCGGTCTCTGCTTGCGGTGAATCTGCTGTCACAGGCGGGTTCCCCAAAGGAGCCTGAGAGATGAAACACCTTTATACTGCATTGCAACTGCTGATCTACACGCACAGCAGCTGAGTCAGTGTGTATGCCCCTATACGTCCTGCAAAGGCTGGCGTGAAGATCCAGCGATGAACACCGCAGTCCACTGCCAAGCTGGAGGGATTCCCTTCCCCCTCGGCTAATGCCTCTCATACACAGCTCTTGTCGTAACCTAAAAGTCCTAAATCTCTTTGCCAACAAACACCCTTGTTCTGCTGCAGACAGGTAGCCTGAACACCTCAAGTGTCAGAATAAATAACAAAAGAAAACACAGGGGTTTTTACCCTTTCCTTCACAGATTTAATACCATTCTATCTCAACGTCCCCATTAAAATTAGCTCCGTGGTAGGAAATGAATAAATACTTGAACCAACGATTTTTGGATAGCAAATGGGTTAAACTTCCAAATTCCTCCTGAAAAACAACACACTGCATTCAAAAACTTGGCTAAGTTTATCTCCTCCGTGCAGTTGGTTCAACAAGAGATCGCTCACAAAAATCTTGGCCTCTCACACATTCCCTGGACCATCACACCTACAAGGTCCCTCCAACGCTACCAAATTCCCCCCAGCACCTCCAGCCAGCTGCTGTGTGTCCGGATTGGGCCCCAGACCACCCTCATGCACCAATCCAGCATGTTATTTGGCCCGCAGGCCTCCCCCGGGTCCAGACACTTGGCAGCAGGGGAGTGGCAATTGCTGCTACCGTTCCCCCACATTGAAGGGGGATGTTTTAAGGCGGTTGCTCCGGTTGAACTGATTTGTCTGCGCCCCAGAAAGGATCCTACTGATATGCATTGGTAAAGCCCAGGGAGCCAGAGAGACAGCAGAGTCCTAACAGAAATACAGGAGTCAGATATTAGAAGCAGGAGGATAACCACAACCAGCCTTCAGATGTTGGGACTGCTGGAATGAGAGATGATCGGGAAGGCTGCCCAGGACGCGGGCTGGTGGTTAGCATCATTTATTTTGATGCTTGGTTTAAAGTCTGGCAAATCCTATGCAGAGTACGACACAATAAGCTCTCAGCGGCACAAATCTCTGCTTGCGACATTAGTCCCCCGGTGACGTGCAGCTCTGGATCCTCTGGAACAGCAAGCAAGCAGAAGTGGCATTAGGTGGGCCGTGCAACGTTTATACCCTTCCCTTTCTCCTTGTCCAGATAACCACAGCATTTCCCAATCCAGTCATTTGTGAAAGCCCCGCGTGCAAAACATCCTGATGCCTTTTCTAGAGGAAGACTTCCTTCTGCATCACTGCACCGTTCGTAAGTGGGGAATTAAGCTGGGACCTCAATACAAAAGGTGCCTTTTTGAACTAGGACTCTTGAACAGAAAAGCAATAAAAATTAGCAAAACTTGCCATTACCTTTGATGGACGTGCATATATGGAATTGGTTTCACACCAGTTCTTGGTGATCTGCTGTCCATATCCAAGGCAGGCAACTATTTTCACCTGCTGAAATTTTCAGCGGAGGGTTTTACCTGAACCCAAAAACCAAAGCAGGTTCCCCAGAGACAAGCCTGCTCTGGAGAGGCTGGATCTTGCACCGCGACTGCTGGACATTGCGGCTAAGCAGCACCCCAGCCTCCAGCACTGCTTGTGAGCACAGCAGAGCCCGGCATGCAATACGCTGGCGACTGGTACCGAGGATTAACGAACCAGCTTGCCTATTAATGGCACCGTCACACGCCACTAACTGACAGCGAGGGTTAATGAATGAGCTCCTGCATCACCGAGGACTTCCTAATATGACATAGCATTTCACAATTAAAGAAGGGGCGATTATCTCTGAAGACATCCGTAAATTGTCCGGGGACATTGGCATTCCAATTACAGCGCGCTCCACGGCACCCAGCAGCCTTTTAATTGTTCGCAGTCGGCTCACAAACAAATAGGCGCTGCACGTGTTTACTTCCGCTCCTGTAACATTTACTTTGGGCCTTCCTTAACAGCTCCACCAACTGCAAGCAGGGATCAGTCCCAGGGCTTACTTCCACGGAGCAGGTGGCACAGGAGCTTTCCGATGCGATTGCTCACCGAGCAGGGCCACCCATCCCGAGGCCCGGAGGGAGTCAGACACGCTACGAGCCGAGTAATACGGGGCCATCCTGATTGCTCCTGAGCTCTGTCAGCTTCCCTGAAGTCAAGGCAAGATTTTCATCATGTACATCATCACAGAGTTAGACTTGGCAGGACTTTTCCACCTGCTCCCCGAGCCGCACGCACTGGCTGGGGCTGGGGCTGATAGCAGGATGCTGGAGAGCGGATCCGTGGCCTGTGGGAGTGAAGCAGCCGGGCAGGGCAGTCCTGCGGGGACAGGTGCTAGCAGCGGTGCATCAGGACAGTTGACACCAACGTCCGCTTCGCCGGCTCGGTTACCAACAACTGCTCGTGGATCTAAATCACCTGTAGGAAAAGTGGCAGCAAAGCAAGTGCATGGGGACTGTGTTTCCAAGTGGCTTTCGAGCTTCAATCAATGCGATCATCATTCCCAAGCATTTAGACCGGTGGCTCTCAACCCTTGCAGACTTGATGCACCTCTCGTCAGACTGGAGGGCCCCTCCATAACTGTTGTGAATTAGACAGCACCCCATTTCAGCAACGAATGTATTTATTACAGGGCTCACCTCCTTGCAGAGGAGCCAGGCAGGGAGAGCCTGAGCCTGAGCCTGCCCTTCACAGCTGACGCCTGGGCCCAACTTTATCCGCGCCCGGTTGAGAATCACCGACTTAGACGGACACCGCCCTGACTCGCATGGCGAGATCCAGAGACGTGCTGTGAGCCTAGGTGCCACTCTGCTACATATTGATGCAATGCTTCTCCATCACACATTTGGACTGAAAAATCTTTGAGACCAGGCTTTAGGTTTCATTTGTGCAGTGCCAAGAAAACCGTAGCTCAGGTTCCCACTGCAATCACACCAAGCGCACTCCATCATTCAAGGGCTTGTCTTTAAAAGAAGCCGTCTCTTCATGCATCTGGAACAGGCAATCTTTCATTTTAGCTCAAGGGCCTGAAAGCGGCACAGCGATCAGTCAGTACAGTCGGGAGTTGGCACAGCCAGTTGATGGAGCTAGGGACCGTCTACACAAGGGGACGCACACAGGTTGCTATTGTGCTTAGCTCCATGCTGGACCCTTGTGGCAGTATTGCTTTTCCTGTACACTTACTAATGGCTGATTTCCTTTAACCCAGATGAAGTTTGTTAGGCATGGTTAATTCTGGGTTTTAAAATACATTTCAGTGTGATTTCATTGCCCTCACTGTTAGCAGCAGTATGATTAAAAACACAAGTTTCCAGTACAAACCCCATCGGGCACACAGTAATGTATTCTGGATGTTGAATCCAACCCACACTCCAGCCAGAAGAATAATCTTCTCTTAGGTTTTATTAGACTACACTTATAATTAACTTTTCATGTTAAGAATAGCTCACTGCAAGATACTCTCTTCACATATGAAGGAGGGCAGCCAGAGCACTGCTTCTGTGAAGCTACAGACTGTGGTAACTTTGACATTTAACATTCAGCTTGCTCCAATATCATGTCAAAAATTATTTCACTGAAGTCACACCACTTATATGCCCTTATTCGCCATTATATACAGGCAAGCTCATTTCTCTTGGAAAAGAGCAGGGCCCAGCTCCAGGAAGGGCTGAAGCACACTGCTACCACAAGCAAAAATTGCTTTCCTCCCTCCTCTCCTGCCTCAGAGGGCAACCAGAGCCTGGACGTTTTCAGAGCATACCACACGACCCACCTGTGATAGTGATGCACAATTACCCTTGCAGGGGGTCCCGGGGACCAGGACATAATGGTTTGGTGAAATTCAAGAATGATACAGACCTTTTCCTCCGCAATGCTACCGCATGCTGCACGGGGTCCTGGGCGCAGGGTAGTGCGGGGGTTTATTGGCGGCGCTGCTTGGGGTCCGGTGGTGCAGGTGTGGGGATTTATTGGCAGCACTGCATGGGGTCCCAGGTCCAGGTGTGGGGCGGTACAGGGGTTTATTGCCTGCAGCTGCATACATCAGGCCCTTGCTCAGAGCTGGTTTGGGATCATGCAAACACCAGCAACTTCTCCTGCTTGGTGCAGTGCAGCTACAGCGCTTTGGAGCCCTTGGATGCCAGGGGATCCTCTGTGGCTTGTTTGCTGTAGGCCGCGCTGAGCCTTTGGGAGAGGGTGGGATGCGAGTCTGAACTCAAGGAAAGACCCACTTACCTGGGAGCAGCTCTCAGTCTCAAGGGGATCTCTGGGCTGCAGCGGGAACCAGGCCTGCTTCTGGCTGTACTCTGCTCTGGCTTGGTGCAGCACGGGAAGGGCTTGTAGCCCCCCAGACCCCAGGTACAGGTCAGCCCAGCTGTGCTCTCTTCGAGGGGGAGGCAGTCCTTGCAGGAGTCCCATACCCTAGGGTGAGTCTCCCATCATCAGCCAAAATGAATTTGGGCAGCCTTGCACAAAGGGGCTTGGGGATGAGCGCTGGGCTTGCTCTTCAGTTCTTGGGCTGACCCTAAACGACAGGCTGGGCCCTCATGTAGCTGTATGCACCACACAGGACCCAGCGCTGCTTGGAGGCAGAGAAGGGGCGTTCGGAAACGTGACCTCTGGTTAATTCCCCATGCCAAGGGGAAGGCAGATAATGGTGAGTTCCCCGTTATTAGGATTTGATAATGGGGAATGGGCAAGCACTGGAGTAGAGGAACCACGGTGAACTAAGTCACAGTAGCGAGTTATCCATGCTCTCCTGGACAGGAGCATGGCAGCACTAGTTTGCTTCTGATTTCCATCTCGTTTCAACCAGCAATAAACACAACAGGAAGAGACGTGAGGCCCACACCAAGGGGAAGCCCAGACAAATGCAGGCATCCATCCCTTAGCACGTGGGATGTGCCCCCCAGGCCTGTCACAGGTAAACAGCACCAGAGCACAGACTGCAGAGACAGGACTATACGTTTATCTACAAAACCCAAAAGACACTTAAACAGAAAGCACACAGTAACTGGGAGACTGTGCCCCAGCTAGGCAGCGCCAAGGGCACGGCGAGGACAGGGACTCTGCAGGTCTGACTGAGCCCAGGCCCCACATCCGCCCGAAACCCCGCACCTCCGTGCTGGAAGCAGACGAGCATCCTGCCGGGCCCAGCTGCTGTGACGTCACCGGGATTGGGCTGCGCCCCGCCAAGGGCCCCAGCTGCACCCTGCGCAGCTGTGGGGTGCGGGCACCAGGACCCCCAAGACACTGGCGCGAGGACAGACAGACAGATGCAGGCTCCAGGGGTGACTTCCTTTATTCCAGGGAAAGGGGCAGCGCGGCAGGTATGTGGGCTCCGGGGCAGGGGGCAGGGGCGAGTCCGCAGTGGGGTCCTACCCCTCCACACGTGCTGGTGTGGGAAGGCATTGCAGGGAGCTGGGGGTGCTGGGGGTGCAGAGCACAAGCATGGGGCTTGGGGGGATAGCACATGGGGGGGTTCACAGCTGGGGGCAGGGCATGGGGGTCTGGAGCCACAGGGTGTAGGGCACTAGCTATGGGCAGGTCACGGGATAGGGTGCATTGGAGATAAAGTCCTTCTTGAGGGGAAGGGGCCCAGATCTGGGATCTGGGGGGGGTCCTGCCGTCCAGGACGGGCTCCTGGCCCTCCTGGGGGAAGAGCTTGCTGACGTGGCAGATGCTCTCGCTGTAGCTGAGCGTGAAGCTCTCCACCATGTCCTTGGGGACGCCGGCCCACTCCTGCAGGACACGCCAGGGTGTGATGACACCGAGACAGGAGCTGAGGTCCAGCCAGAACGTGACCCCTCACCCAAACGTTATCTGAGACCCAAACCCAACTCCTTATTCAAGCTCACGGCTTGGGCATGGGGGGTGGTCAGCTGGCAGCCTGGCACGGCCAAGCCGCGCTTTCAGCCGAGCGAGACTCTGGTCAGAGACATCCAGGAGAGCCCCCGGTGCCGCACAGTCATGGCGTGGGGTGGCCCAGAAAGGATTTCTAGCTATAATCCCAGCCCAAAAACCACGCACTCAGTATAGTCGGCAATTGGGGACAGTCAGCTGGCAGCCTGGCACAAACGAGCCGTGCTTTGGGCCGGGCAGGACTGTGGTCCGTGGCATCGAGAGGAAGTTTGGGTGGCCCATGAAGTATTTTACCCCATAATCCCATCCTAATCTGACCTTCATTTAGGGCTCTGTACTTGATGCGGGACACTCTTTTACATATGAATTACTACATATGCATAGCTAATGAGATTCTCTCACTTTAGGATGTGCATTTCATGAATAACAAACTTTTATTGAGTCTAGATTAGCTCTGAAAAAGGAGCTAGCCACCGGGAATAAGGAGCTACAAATAAGGACCCAACTTCAGCCTCATGCCTGTGGTCGAGCCGTGACCCGCGGGCCCGGCCTGGAGCTTCCCTCTGCCTCGGCTGTGCTGGGGCCAGGCTGGGCCGGGCGGCCGGGCAGCCCAGCACAAGGTCCCTGCCAGACTGCTCCCTCGAGCCGCGGGGTGAAGTCGCCCCGGGAAGGCGCTGCTCGCCGCCGGGCCCCAGCGGGCTCCGGGCTGGACCCGCCTCACGGCCTTGACTCAGCGCTTCCCGTTTCACACCAGTTATTTAAACAAAGGTTTTGTCGACACCCAATTTTAATTCTTCCAGAGCGGAATTAGAACTGTGCCAAACAGCAAAAAGCCGATTGTATTGAAGTGGGCAGGAAACAGGTTTCCTTGCCAGCTGGCAGGAAAGAGGGCCGTTTTGCAGCAATCCACCTTTTTTCTTTCTGCAAAGTGGACCTTTAGTTGGTTCCAATGCTTTCCTGTAAAGCGATGCGGCAGATACTGCCGCGGGTCAGGACTCGAGCTCCGACAAGAGCTGTGCTGGGCTGTGCAGGGCCATCCAGGTTCCAACAAGAAAATACCCTGATTAAAAGCTACCATTCTTTCTTGTGGACGAAACACTAAAAAAGAGGCAGTTTTCCTGCCAATTCTTTTCAAAAGGAATTGGTTTGCAAACAAGCAGGTTTTTGGGTTTTGGGGGGGTTGCCAAAAAATTCATTGTTCTATGTTTTAAAAAGCCTGAGTTAAGTGACCATCCTTAAAGCTTTTAACCATCCCAGATAGCGACCTCCAAAATCCAGGGAAATCCAGTTCCCACCCAAAGCACATTTAAATAAAGTGAAGGTTTTGCAGAACTCGACAAAAGCAAGACACTTGCACATTTGCAATGTCTTGGGTGCATCGCTTCACGGCCCCGTATCCGGGCAGGGAAGGATGTTTGGTATCGTGCGCGTGGCAGTATTTAAACCATTGTGTGCGTGCGCTAAGCAAACAGACACACGCCCGGAAAGATCTCCTAGTTGCTGTGATAGCATCTGTGCAGCTCGCACTTACATTCAGCAACGGTTTTAATTAATATGCTCATATGTCGGTGTTGATGTGATTCGATCCCCTTTTTATTCTGAACGTTGTCGTTTACTTCCCTCGCTCGCTTTTTTAAACGTGAAAAAGAAACAGAGGCAGAGCAGAAAGAACAAGGAGAAACACGTGGATAATTCTGTAGAAACCAAGTTAGACGTGAGGATGGTTTTGATGGCTATCGCAGTGAAGTGGAAAACCTGCTGGCAGCACGACTCTGAGGCAGCCAACAAGTGTCAGGACAGTGGGTCCGACAACACCAAGCAAGATGACGTGCCGTCGCCCGCGCCAGCACGGTCAAGAAGGCAGGCAGGCTGCATCGGCATGTTGACTGCACTGCATTTACAGCCGGCGAGGCTTGCACGGCTAGCGCAGCCCGCAGTCTGCTCGCAGAAGCCCGACGGGAGAGGTACAGCCGGCGATAAGAGACCTCACTGAGGAAACTACTAGATGCAAAGTCAGTTTGGGAGGTTGTTCTCCTTCCTGTGCGGCTTAAGTCTTGCATCCATGTGACAGGCTTTGAACAACCGTCGAACGAGGCACTGAAAATGAGATCATCCCACAGAAAGAGACCTGTGCTCAGGTGTGGCCTCTCGCACGCTGCGCAGCAGAGCCCAGCCTCATCGTCTTGTGCGGAGGAGGAACAAGACAACCTTGCACCGTGAGAAGGACTTGCTCCAGGCTCTGCCAAGCAGGGAGCTGAACTCCTGTCTCCCAGGTCCTCAGCTAGTGTCGCAAGCACTACACCAGCCCCTGGCGTGGCTTTTGTAGGAGATGCCAGAACATCCCGTACCGTTCTCGTGACCCTGCTTCAGACAGCCCAGAACAAGGCTAAGTGCTTCGGCTCCCTCTGTGCCACCAGCACATCCCCACCTGGGCAGCTAAAGTCCACGTACTTCCATATCTGCAGCAGTTGTGCTGCAAAACCACCGGCTAGTCCACCAACTACTCGCCCATCCCCAAGGGTAAGAGGCCACAGAGATCCCTTATTCTTCATCTTCTAACCTCTCCAACATGCTACTGACAACTTAGACTGCCATTTTTCAGCTCCCAACCCATGAGGATCCCACCCAAAATCTATAGGGAGAAAGCCTTTTAAAGCATAATTGCACGAGGAGGTGTTGTTACACACGCCTGCTTAACTGCAGACGATCTACCCCAAAGGCGGGTACTGCATTAGGCTACTTGAGGCGAACACAAAGCTAAGCCTGCCCTAGGCGCTCCCAGTGTAATAGTTTCCCTAGATATAGCCCCATCCTTGAAACAATGCATCACCATAGCAGCACGGGCACCGAGCCGGCCTCTCTCAAGGTCCTCCGCAGAGTCGGCTGTTCGGAGAACACAAGACATTCCCTTGCACCATCATGTCTTTACCTTCAGAAAAGAGAAAAGCCTAGCCTGTGGGTACAGCCAGCTGGAAGGAGCCCTGTGCAACGCGTGCCACAGCTGAGTTACCTGTTTCGGCACTTTCGCCAGCCATCTTCCAACTGGATCAAATGACCCTAGAGGTCGTGGCTGAGCTGCCCAAGGCTTCTCCAGGCCATAGGAAGACAGCAACTCTGCCCTGCAAGCAGAGAAAAGCTTTGCCTGCTTTTCACCCCATTTGCAGCCAGCTAGTAGCATGGGCAGAAGGGCATTTTCTACTGGGTTAAGCTAGTCCAAATGATGTCCCTTGACCTCGTCTCAGTTCCAGATGGGCATGCTGGGGTTGTGTTTGCTCCATCCCGGCACCCTTTACCACAGTGGGACTCTTGCTTGAGGCATGGTTTCTGCTAACTTAATACGTACAGAATAGCTCAGTCCAGTGAATGTATACATCTCTCCTCCCCAGTGAGCTTGCTTTTCACTGCCAAGAAGCTCCAGTGAAACACCCGATTAACCCAGAGCAAAAGGTTCTCTGCGCTGTATTAACTCTGGTCTAGCTCCAAGTCAGATCTGTGGTTATTTTCTTCATAAAGCAAGCCACATCTCTTGCATAAAAAGATGTGCTGCTAGAAAGCTATACCGCATACATAGCCAATTACTGTTTTTATAATTTGGGCTTCTAGTGGTTTCTGTGCTGGAAAATGGTTAGAAGAACACTTCAGGATATAAATGCTGCATAAATTATCATATCTAACAGGAAACAAATGGGTTGATGATCTTCCTCCAACAAACCGCATGCAATGGCAGCAAGAGAGCGTGGAGTTTGCTGTGTTCCTCATTAAAGTGCTTATTGGTTCTAGCTAGGCCTTACAAATTGCAGAGCACAGATGGTCTCATAAAAGGACTCGGAAACAGAAAATAGATCTTTGCCACTGGAATTTGCCAGCTCTAGATTAAAATCAACAGATCTGGAATTCACAGGATGGGAGAGAAAGCGCGATGACACCACTAGGTCGTGAAGCATTTTAACATTCTTACATAAAAAGCAAAAAAGACTGAAAAAATCCAACATTTGAGATCACTTATTCTGTTTCTAGAAGTCTTTCCCTGTAGAATGACGCTATATTCATTTGCTTGTGTTAATCTCAACTATTTGTCAAACAATAAGCAGTTAATCCACTGCAGCTCAACTTTGAATGACTATGCTGATTTTAAAATAATGTGCTAAACTAATAATGATAATTTAATGTGAAAAGATCAGGGTGACGTGAAGCATTTGAAAACTGCACTGCAGAAAAATGTGACGGTGCACTGCTTTGTTTATGCAAGTCTTCTGCATCATGCCCTTTTGAATTTCCTTTTTCTCAGGTGGAAACGTGCCACCTGGGCCTAATATTTCACCCTCCAATAGATCAGCAAAACCACATTAAAAGCCCCACTACGCAGAGCACATCGCACAGACAGAGGACAGAGACAGGGAAAAGGAGGACATGCTCCCCGTACCTGGCACCCCGTACCTCAGTCAAGCTGAACCCCTTCACCTGGCCAGGAAAGCTTTAGGCCACTTCATTAGTTTACAGACACTCTTAATCTCCAGGTCACCCTGACACCATCGTCTCTGAAAAGCCTTTTCCAGGGCTTTCCACAAACACCGAGTTTCTCTCCGAAGGCCCAGACATTTCAGCCTGATAGCAGAGCCGGGAGTGATCTGGTTCCGTGGCCACGATGGAAAAGCCGCTTTGGGCTAAGCCATTTTATTTTTTAATAAGCCCAAATGTGGTCTATTTTTCAGAGGGTGCATTGCAAAGTTTGTAATTAATCCAAACTAATGTCACGTGGCATCACAGTGACCTTGTTCCGATCAGCAGGAGAGACCGCAGAGAAAACATCTGCATTTGCAACCACTTCTAGAAGCTGTGCATACTATAAATCAGCTAGTCAATAGTGATTCATAATACACGGAGCTTATTTTAGTTGTGTTACTCATCACCCAAGTGGGTTAATCCAGCCTGCATCTGGAGAATTTACTACTGAAATTAATGAATGTGCTGGATCCGATTAGACTTGCTGCGTTCACCTTGCTGCCAGGCCGTTTGGCATTTTCCACTGCTTCAACACACTCCCACTTTGCTTTATCCTTTGACCTTCCTACCCCACGTAGGTTTTTTTGCTTTTGTTTTGAAACAAAGAGGCTTTATTTCTTCCATTTCGATGCATCCAAGGCTCTTCTTTTACATAAAAGCCAAGGTTGGTACTGCTCTGATTAGCCTTTTGTTTTAGCATTTGTCCTGGCTGCTCCTGGGAC
This sequence comes from Alligator mississippiensis, assembly GCF_030867095.1. Classification (NCBI taxonomy): domain Eukaryota; kingdom Metazoa; phylum Chordata; order Crocodylia; family Alligatoridae; genus Alligator; species Alligator mississippiensis. Next base: position 82,788,464 of record NC_081831.1, read on the forward strand.
TTTGGAGAGCTGCTCCCAGGATATGCAAGGTGAACCACCAGCTGCATGGGGGGGCTACCGGCACCAGCCCTCGAAATCATGACCTGAACGTGCAAGACAAAACCGGAGTCAGAATGGGAGTGAGTGCTGCAAGGGAAATTCAGACAGGAGCTGGAGCTGGGCCCCACATGCAGCCCCTTACAAAGACCCCCTAAACTATCAAGTCCAGTCCCTTGCTGTCTTGCAGGCCAAGGCATCAGATAATCCTGTTCCTGATCAGATGACGCTCAGTTTGAAACGAGCCCATTTTTCCACATTACTTAGAGGAAACTGCTCCAGACCCTCCGATCGTTAGGGACCTTCTTCCAATTCCCACTCAATTTATTCAGGGCCTGTTCAGACCCATTTGTTTTTGTGCTAACTGCTCGGGCTGAAGAATGGTTTGCAGGTCGTTCCCCACCCACGGTATTTAGCATCGCTCTAGCCCCCAATATATGTACAGAAAGCCATCACATTGCATCGCTTCCCAGGGCTCAGGCTAATGAATCCTATAATATCTTTGCTTCCTCTCTTTAAGATAGGATCTCCGTTTTCTGAAAATCCCAGTGGCCGATCGCTGCACCTGTTCCAGGCTGAATATCTTCTTTCAAACATTCATGGCCAGAAACACCCCTGGCATTCCCACTGAGCACCTTGTTCAATGGCATTAACATTTCTTATCTCTACTGGACACACTGTGCCTCCTATATCATAGGATACCATTTGCCTTTTTCACAGAGGTATTTCGCTGGCACCTCACTATTTTTCAGTGATCCACTAAAACAAACCTGCTTTTTCATTTCCAATTGATGAGTGCTCGGGTTATAATACAAGTCCTTATTATTAGTTGTTAATAATTGGTTTTAATCCCTAAATGATTGACCGGACACTGTATACTATTATATTGTGCCCCATTTAGTTTTTCCCTGATCTTCAACGTCACTCAGTTTTTCCTGCCATGATATTCTGATCCTCCTCCGTACCAACGATGCCTCCCAAATGTGTGTAATTAGTGCTTACCTACGACTGCTTTTTATGCCAGGGCCAGCGACAAAAGTATTAAATTGGATTGGTCCCGAAACCAATGGATGAAGGGCTCCACTACTAACATCTCTTCCCCCTGGCAGTGCCTCTCATCACACTACTTTGTTGTCTTGCCTTTAGCCAGATTTTTACCCGTGTCAGCTTCTTCTGCTCACCTCCACCTTCTGCAGCCGCAAGAATAATTTCCCACGTGGCAGCAGATGAAATGCTTCGCTGAACTCCAGATATGCTAGATCTGCCGCATTTCCTTTGTCCAGAAAATCGGGTATTAAATCAACTCACTCCCTACCTGGCTCTGAAACAAGGAGGTAAGTAACTTATTACTCCCTCCTCCCAGAATCCACCTCCTTTTGGAGCAGAGACAGGAAAACCTACCCCGCAGTGGGCCATCCCCTTTGATCTCCTCTACCTGGTAAGTTCTCAACACCACAATTTAATTTTGATAAGCAAAATTAAGCTAGTGATAGCAGAGCCATCCCCTGAAGCAGTCAGAGCAGACAGCAAGAGAGCAGGGTCCTTTCCGATGTATTTATTTATATGTACAATCCCCGATTGACCAGGGTGACAGGCAATAAAGCAGACAGAAAGTGGAGCTGTCAGGGTCAGTCAGCATCATGGGGTTAGCTTTATTCAGTGATGCTCGGGGACCACCAGGCTTATCCAGAATGACTAGGTCCTTCATCTCCATCCCCCAGACAGCACGAGCAGAGATGTCTGCAGCATACATAAAAGCACTTCCAAAATTAGTTCCTTCTTCCTCATTCACAAGTCTTCAGGAAAAACCTTCATAGCTACAACTGCATGAATAAACCTGAAATGCACTTCCCTAAATTTAGCCAACTAATTTAGCCCAGGAAAGCTAAATGACTCATGCTGCCCATGAGCTTAGTCCTGGAGCAAGACAAAATGTTCTCTGATACGCAGGAACTAATGCATTCACTGCACTTATTGATTTTTCTCTGTATCTTCATGCCCTTAGTGCCAAAATAAGGGTGGCAAAGTCACAATGAGAAGTGAGCATCTGCTGGGTGCAGACTGGCAGGAAGGCAGCACAAGCACGGGTTGTTTAAAGATTCTTCCCCTCGCCTCGTCGCCTGAAATTACTGCCCACGTCCTAGGAGATCTTATACTGTTCTATCACAAATACTGCGGATTGCATTGGCTACAACCAAGCCCCTAATGCATCCTGGGAGATCTTCAGTGGATACGGAGGATTGTACAGAAGAGAAACACAATCTAACGAGCAGAGGTAAGTCTGATTTCTGTGATGTGTTTCCACCTCTTCCCAGGAAGATGGGCATGCAGTAGATGTCCCCGAGTTTAAATACATTTTCTTTTTCACTTTGTAGGTTAGATTTTAAGGGAAATGATCGAGGAGTTGTCTCTTACGGGTTTAATCAGGGATATACTAAGCACCTCGCTTAAAGCATCCCCTCCAGAGATGTCTGGTTTGATCTTACAGCATGTGATATTCAAGGCAGGAACTGGGCACCATAGCAAATTTCATACCGATGCTGCCTGTATCTGCATTTAGCCTTGTGACGTGTAGGTATCAGGGAACCACGTTCCAGGCGATCAGTGAAAGGCTTTCACTGAGCAGGACAACACGGCTCCAGACACTCGTGCAGGGGGTGCACGTTCACGTCAACCTGAGCCGCGTTTCTTCTCCTGCTGAACGGCTAGCAGCCAGGGAGGCACATCCAGCTAGCAGCAGCTCACATTCATATTTCATTATTAAACGGGATGAACAATGTCTCTCAAGGCAGTTGGAAAAGCAAATGCCAGAACCGTGTAATTGTTCGTGGACTCTTGCCTTGCCCACGGTCCCAGCCGTAGTGCAGAATGAGACGTGGAGGGGCTGCGTGGGGGTCTGGCCTCTATTCAGATTGCCACCGTTAGGGTGCTGGGAGTCTTTTCTTTATATCGAGAGCTCCTGCCTAAACATGACCTTCTCCTGCTGTCAAGAACGGGGCTTTTTCCAGTGCGTGAGAGCATCACACAAAGTTCTTGTTAGCGGGCCTACAATCTCAGCAGGTCAAAGGATCATCTCCCAGCAGTGCCCAGAGGTCAGGGGCTCGGATGCTGAGCAAGACCTCCGAGTGCTTTTGTAGGTAGGTAATAACAATTAATGGGAGCTTTGCCTCAGTAGGGACCTCTCATGTCCCTTCTGCAATTTCAACACTTTTGTCAGGAAAGCTCTGTTGTGCTTTGGGAAGTATTGGCTGACTGCGAACACGAATCACTAGAAACCTCCCAGAAAAAGAGAAGATACTGGTTTTCCCCAAATTCAGGCAGGCTCCAGAGCACTTTTCATTTGTTTTCTAAACAATGACAGGTGACAGTTATGGTGCGAACTCGCCCAGCAGACTCAAACTTTCACTTTGATCAGTGCACTCAAGTTTCAGCCCTCGGGATATCAAACATTCACATTTGTGCTAGAAACAGATCGTCCTGACACCGTTCACACCCCTCTCTCTGCACCTGGAAAAGAGGCAAAGAGACTTACCCGAGTCTCACACAACCAGAACAGATAGCATTCGCAGAGACCTCTCCAGCAAAATTGAATGAGAAACACTGTAATTTAAATTTCCGTCTTTCCGATGGAACAGCCTAAAATAGGTGAGACAACAAGCCATCACAAAGCAATGGGGCCATCCTGTTCCTGCAAGCAAGGATGGGTATTCTTGTGGATGTCTGGCACGTTTGGGTATAGAAAACCCAGAAAACATCCAGCTTGGCCGTACGCGTATGCTGCAAAGCAGGAAGGGCCAGCGCAGGAGAAGGGGAGAGAGGCCAGACGGCGTCCCAGGCACAGGCTGCTCTCATTGCATGCGTCTGCCACCGCCTGCAGTACGGGGAGCTCGGGTGGATGCACAGGTGCTGCACGCTGCACGCTGGAGCATGGTGTTGGCACTGGGGTGGCTCCAGTCCTAGTCGAGGAGGGCCAGCACATTAGGCCTCTGACGCTGTGGGGGGAGAGCAGCCCCAGCACCTAGTGAGGGTGGTAGAGAGTCTCCACGGGTTCTTTTCGACCCACTCGTGCGTGGCTGCCTACAGTGCAGGTCACACGTGAGGCTTGCCTCGCTGTGACATTTCAGCTCCTCCGACTATAACTGCAGCCCCCATCTGGAACATTTCTTTAATCCCATCTCTAAGGTCGGCAGAATCCAAGAAATCCAGGAGAGCAAAATATCAGGTAAAGGGCAAGTCAAGTACACACTCGGAAAGATCACAGCACTCAGACCTCAACCCAGTTTGGTGCAGAGATCAGAGTAACTTCTGCTCCCCCAGCATGCACAGTACAACACCCTGGGTATGAATTCTCTATGCAAGCACAGGGTTTTCTCTTCAGACACTTCAATCAGAAGAGCAGCAATGTTTAATAAACACATGTTGAACTGCATCATGTGAAGAGACCCTTTCAAAGGGAGCGAATCTCTCTGGCTAAGTCAAATGCCACACTGAACTTTCCCATGGCTTCCCAAGTTAGCAATGCAATTATAAGGGGATAGGAAAAAGATGGTTACCAGGGAATTAAATATTCATTAGCAGAAGGAATTGCACCTATTTTGACTTTCCTTGTCCAAAGAGTCTGCGAGAAAAGTGTCGGGGTAGTCTCCCCCGTGTGGCTCTTTCAAGAATCACAGCTTTCCCAAGATCGCTTTGTCCCCAAAAAATACTGGTTTTAAAATTTTATCTTGCCCACGGCAAACCTTTATAAACAGCACGCAAGACCCTTTTTCACCTGATGGCTTTTTCAGTCTCACTATAGCAAAACTTTCAAGCTAGTAATCACTTCAGAGGAGTGCCGTGTTGCATTTTGGTTTTTTCAATGCAGGATTTTGCAATAGACAACGAAGCAAAACCAGCGAGTGCAATCAGGGTCTAAATGTGTCACACACAGAGGGATAATGCAGGCAGACAGCCCAGGCGCAGGCAGCCCTACCCTTTGCCCCAAACACCCCGGCCACCACCTCGGAGGCAGGAGCAATGGGGAAAGTGGCAGGCAGGAGCCCCAGGGCTGCACTTCAACCCCTCATGAGCTGAATGCAGTCCACAGGCCACCGGCCAGACAGCTCTGCACCAGGCACTTGTCAAAATCAAGTGTCTTTCTGGAAAAGGTTTAGGTCGTGATGAGCCTGCAGTGACCAACAGAAAACTATTGGGTTGGAAAAATTCCTGAGCAGCTCGTCTGGGGTCTGGCGTTCAGTGCTGGCTGCGATAGCATCACCGATTTTAACTGGAGCTGTAGTGTGCTCAGGATCTCCCCAAAACCAGCTCAGCTCTACAAGAACGGGCCCCAAGAAAGTCTTCCTGAAGTCCAACACGGGGAGACAAAGTCAGCTGCCACAGGTCAAGGCGAGGAATGCATGTCACTGCTCCAGAAAGGGCTCGTTCAGCTTCAGTGCTGGACAACTACATCAAGAGATCACCGGTCAAGACCCCCGTGTGCTTTTCAAGCCTGCATCGACCAGAGAGAGGGTGATCCTAGTACCGCTGGGGATGACTCCAGCTGCATGTCAGGGCCCCTCGTGGCACAAAAGTGGGGCCCTCCACTTCTGGAAAGAGGCACAAACATTTCCTTCCAACCCTTGTCAAGTTGGGGTGCCACAGGGCACACGCCCAGATGGATGTGAAAACATGCTACGGATGCAGTCCTGCAACCTCAGATGTCTTTTTTCTGCAGAAGGATGGTGTCTTTTCTACAAGAGCACACAGACCCTGCAGTAAAAATGAGTTACGGTCCAGGAGGAGATGGAAGCTTATTTATTGGATGGGAAGCAAAAACCTTTGGGGGTTTTATGGAAACAGCAGCATCCCAATGGAGAGGAGCCAGCATGCGGTGCAACACGGGGAATTCTGAAACTCAGAACCGGACCATAAATTCAGTAATCCTCCCATGCTTCTCGGAAGGAGGGAGCTCTTTCTTCTTGCGCGTGTGAAAGCAGAAGGAAAAAACAGCCATTCAGTTTAGAGCTAAACAGTAGCCGAGAGGCAGCTTTTAGCAGAATTGGGCTTAGAAGATGGAGTTTTAATTAAAAGTACACCTAATCTGAAAGCCAAAGCCTGTTATTTAATAGGGTAAGGTTTTATCTTCTGATGAATTTGCTGCTAGAGTCGTTGGCTGACAGGGATTTTGAACATTGATCATTCTGAAAATGGTTGGAGGATTTATAGTGTTGAAGAACGGATTAACAAGAAGCAGTTGTGGGGAGGAGAGAAGATGGGCGATTCTGTAATTGGACGTGTGCACAGGTTGAGACTCACGCCGTAACGCTGGTGTTTCCGAGCTCCTCGGTGCGTGCACCTTTACATCTCTCTGCGCACCGTGTGTGACAATACTTCTAGCACAGCAGGTCACAGAAGCTAAATTCATGATCCAAGCCCTGTTACACAGCTGGGCACCATGTGCATGCACACGCAGAGTGCACGCTCCCCGGCTCTGACTGCTGGGGCCGACAGCGCAAAGGCCAAAGAGGCAGAGAGGGAGAGGCAGAACCACTGGGGGTGGGCAGTGCCAGAGCCGCCAGCCCTCCATACGCTCCTCTGCATTTACACTGTTTTGCTGGCCCAGTTTGCTCTGTTGCTCGGACAGTTTTACATGCATTTTGCTCTACAAGTTCAGGGAGCTGCTGCACGGCTCGGCCGGAGCTCACTCCTGCTCTTGCCCAATTAGGGCAAAGCAACCGGGACACTCTCTCCCCCCTCATTGACAATGCCCAAATCCACCGCCAGGGACCAATAAACCCGCAGGCCCCTGGTCAGAGGGCTACTGCTCCCCCATTTGGACTAAGCCCCACCCTGCTTTGCATCTAGTCGGGTACTTGGGGAGTCGGGGCCAGGACTGTCGTTCCCCCTGTGTCCTCCAGCATTACCATCCCCAGGTCTCTTGGCTTGCACAGGGTTTCACACCACTTAGCTTTCCGACGTCCCTGCTTTGTCTTAGTTACTGCGACGGAACTCGAAACAAAGCAGGCTGGAGAGGTTTCGCAGGGATTAGAGCCAAACCTGTACAGGACTATCCTGTGATGGGCCTGCCCACTTCCCTCCAGCCTGTGGGTCTCTTGGGGGATCTCTCTCATGTCTTTTTGCTGCTGTTTGATAAGAGCAGTTGGATAAAGCCAAGACTCAGCTGCACGTGCAAGCTTCAAGCTTCTACAGAAGAAACGGCTTTCCAAGTCAGTCTTGGAGCAGCATCCCCCGACGTCCCTCACATATGCCCAAACTGCACGGGATACCTTGTAGAGACAGATGTTCTTGTGCACTTCGCACGGTCAGTGAAAGAGACTGCTCCTAGCGCATACCTGGTCTGGGGAACAAACACTGGACCTCCAGACCAGCAGTGGAGAAGGAAGGCTAGCAACTGCACAAGGATTTAGCTGTACTGCAAAGTGCGGATCCCAATACAAAAGTTGCTCGAGTTCCTCAGAGCTCAAGGAGATCCCAGTCTGGCCACGTCCAAACAGTTCAGGTTTGGTAAAGCGAGAGGCAACTGAGAGACCTTGGGCAGCCTTACCAATAAGGGCACAACCACTCCATCTTTCCCTCTCAATCGTGGAAGTCTCCAGACACTGCAGGTGAACGCAGGGTTTCATCTAAAGCATGCTAGCGTGTAGGAAAGGAACACATTTCTGGGGGCAAAGCTTCACCATCAGAATAAAATATTTATGCTGGCTGTTTCTGTAACTCCACACTCTGTTGTCAGACCCTCTCGCTTCCTCCTTCAACCGAACTCCTTTTGTCAATAATTATCAGTTAGGAAGAGCATATAAAATAAGCCTTAACCAGAAGCAAGCTTCCCTTCTGCACAGAGCACCCCATGCAATAATTACGAACGTTACAAACAGTTATCATAATTGAAGGGCATGTGCAGCAAACTTGGATGTGAAAGTACCAGTACTGCGCTGGAAATAGCAATGGCTGAAGCCCGGCAGAGCTGGCTGCCTCCCAGACGTGCGCAAAGGGATTCCAGCGCGGCGCTCACGCTCGTCTCCAGACGGGGCTTGAACCTCCTGCCCCCCTAACCCCTGCCTGGGGGACTCATCGTCCAGCAAGCACAGACAGCACAAACCCTGAAAAAACTGTGGTGGGCACATCAGGCAATGAGCCGCATTCAGAACTGGCATGAATGGTGACAAAAGGGTCGTGTCAGCCCTTGGGGGAAGTTAATGCAATTAATCCATGCGGCGGGACACAAGTACGACATTCTCCTTCGTGTTTGTAAGCTCTCCCAGCGCTAGCGTCTCCTTCAGCAATCCAGCCCTCGTGCTACCAGTCTCAGCAAAACCAGCGGCCCCCACGCGCCTTCTCCCCTGCCTCGTGACCCAGAGCAAAGCCTGGCTCCGTCTGATGGTTTTTCAATATCAGGATCCCATGCTCGTCCCCAAAAGCAAGTGCCCTCTTTTCTGTGGAACAAGCTTGTGCTGGGCTTTTAGCAACCCTGGAGCCAGGGGCGAGGTTACGTGTTACACTTACACCGCACTAAGGGCGTAGGGGTGCTTTAGAGCGGCTCCAAGACCCGCTCCAATTAAAGCTCCCGCAGCGTCTCGTGTATCAGTGCCCCCCGCTTCAAAATGGAGGCAGGGTACTTTAACTAAAGCTCATTCGACAAGCTTTAGTTAAAGCACCGCTGCCATTTGGAAGCGTGGGGACACGGATTATCATGCTCCAGCAGAGTCGATTAGCTGAGTAATTACAGCACATTGAAGCAGCCTCCTGGCACGTCTACAGGCACCCTAAGAGCACTTAAAACAAGAGAGTCCACACATTTACAGCTCATTAACTCATGCTAAGTGCCCTCTGCACATCTCAAAGTGACACCACTTCAGGCGAGGGTTAACTCTGGGCTGTGCTACCCAGCTTGTGTTAGGGTAACTTTAGTCTGCTCCATGCAAGTAAGCTGATCAATTTGCAGTCCTCCAGCATCCCAGGATACACTGCTCCCACCCCATCACGCTGGGATAGAGCCCAGGTGCCCTGGCTCCGAGCCATGCCCTTGCTCATCAGCCCCTCGTGGCAAGTCAGAGCTGTGCAAGCAAGAAGCGGTCTTAGCCCTCGACGCGCGACTGCTCACAGCAGGGTCTAACTTTAACACCGCTTAACATTTGAGAGGTTTAGTGTGGTTCAAGTGTAACATGGGACTTCGCCCTGATGACAAGATCCTGGCGCTCGCAAGGCTGCTGTTAAAGGCCCAGTTATCCAAGTAACAAAGTAAGGAGCCTTAGTGAGGTGCAAACAGGTGAGGGAGGGGCTGAGCCCAGGGCTCGAGCATCAAGCTTTCATGAGATGCATGAAGCCACGGTCAGGCTGTTCCTGCAAGAGCTGGCAGACACACTGTCACCAGCGTAAGCAGTGCCTTGAATGGCGAGGGCACTGAGAGACCATTGCAAAGAGGTCCTTCCACAGGCCAAGCGAAAGGGGGGCAATGAGACAGCTCGGTGGTCGCTCCCATATTGGCTGTGACAAACCATGAGACCCCGCGTGCTCGACAGTCCGGTTCGCGTAAGAAGGGGGAAGCAGCGCAGCCGCAGGTTCGGCTCACGCTGCCAGTTCACTGGGTGAGACGTTAAGCGCCATCTTTCGTCGAAGCGACCACTTGAGGACGTGGTAGGTGTCATTATCAGCAACAAGCATTTTTTCGTGAGGCAGGAAAGCAACAAGACGGGAATCAAAATTAGATTCTCTCTCATTGTCGAGGTAACTGTGGCTTTTACTGCTTCATCCTTTTATGATTGCTTTTTTTTCCTCTCTCATTACAGCTGCCGAAGAGACACAGAAAGCAGTGTGCCACGTCACAGGATTTGTTGTGCGATACGCAGCTTGAATACTGAAAAGGGGTTTCTCATCGGTGCAAATCCACAGCCAGAGAGCCTTTGCAGCCTGATTGACTGAAAGGGAAAGCATATTCAGGGTACCTGCGTACCAGAACGGGGGAAGGGACTACATCAGAGGGGCAAAGGTAATTGAAAACAGGGACTAAAAGGCAGAGCAAAAGTAGATGAAAGCACGCTGCAGAGAGGTGGGATGTCACAGCTGGTATGAGCAATGTGGAAGCAGGGAGCCCTGCAAAGAACAGGCTGAGTAAGGTTGGAGGAAACATTTTGCTCACCAGCAAATCATAACAACCTCCTCCCTCCCCAGCTTGGAGAGCGGCTGTCAGAGGAATCGTCAGCGTTAGGGATGGTGCCTAAGGGCCCTGCCAGCTGCTCTTACCTCCGCTTTATGGGCTTCTCAGGCTCTAGAAACACGTTTCTAATAGCCAGGAGGGTTTTCTTCATCAAAGATATTGGCTCATGCAGCCCCTGAACCCTCATCGACTTGTGAGAGTCAGAGGTCTGCAAGGCCAATCCCTTGAGCCGTTTCTTGTGTTTATCAAACGGACTAATCATTCTTCGGCAGATCCATGAGCAATGCATTTCCTGCACATAAAACTCCCAGGCGGCTGAGCTAAGGCAACCCAGAGCGCTCTGGAAAATCCTGGTTTTGGACTCAACAAGTTACCGTCACTGTCCATGTGAACAGCTCCTTTTAGAAAGGGAAACAAAACAGTGCTGTTAACATAGGGAGAACGTGTCCTAGGTGGGAGAAGAAGTAGCCAAACACATCGGTGGGCATCGCAGGACTCCAGCGCTTTCTTACCCCTGCCCTCAGGGCAAGAATCCGCGTTGGCCGCTCCCCAGATGTTCCTGTTGGGTGAGATCAGTGCTCCCCCCTGAGGGATACAAGGGGGAATGCTGGAACCAGTGGCAGGGACTTGAAGGCTGTTGTCAAATCCCCCCTCAGGCCTCTCTTCTCCACACTAAATCACCCTACCTCTTCCAACCTTTAATCATAAGTCTTGCTTTCCAAGCCCCTAATCATTTCCGTTGCTCTCTCCTGGGTTCTTTCCAATCTGTCCACATCTTTCTGGAAGTGTGGGGCCCAAAACTGGACCCAGTACACCAGGCGAGGCCTTACCAGTCTCCGATACAGCTGCAGAATCACTTCCCTTGACTTGCAAGTGATGCTCCTTGTGATACAACCCAGTATGCTATGCGCTTGTTTTGCAACAAGAACAAACTGTGGGCCCATATTCAGCTTATGTTCCAGTGTGACCTCTCGGTCCTTCTCTGCAGTTCTGCAGCCTTGCCACTCGTTCCCCCGTCTGCATTTGGGCATCCCACTACTCCATCCGAAGCGCAGGACTTCGCACTTGTCCTTGTCCGATTCATTGCAGATGGTTTCTCCAGTCTGTCCAGGTCATTCTGAACCCTCGCCCTGCCCTCCAGCGTGTCTGCAACTCCACCCAATCCACCAGTTTGCTAAGTGTGCACTCAATCCCACCATCCAAATCATTAATGAAGATGTTGAACAATACCAGACCCAGGACAGACCATTTGATACCTCCTCCCAACTAATCATTAGGCCATTGACTGACTACTGACTGAGCATGATGATTCAACCAGGCAACGTCTTCTACGATGCATCTTTAGCACGGAGAGGATGTACAGCTGACTTTCATATACAGGAAAGTAATCCAAAACAAGAGGCTTAAGGTGCTTGTCCCTGTTTTAGCTTGGTATTACGTTAAATAACAAAACCTGATAGAAATCAAGGCAATGTCAGAGTAGCAACCCAGAATATTAAACATAACCTTAAATATGATAAATGAGCTCAAGCAAGTGTTAACAACTTAAGCAACAGACCACAGAATTTAGCAACCACGATGTGTTCTGCCAGTCCTCGTTAGGTAATGTCCCGGAGAAGAGTTTGTTTATGTGGCATGGTAGATGGTATCAATGCATTACAAACCAAAAGAGGAAACCATTCAAAGGGTAATTTCTATTCCATTATGCAAAGGCAGAGATCATTTCCATGAAGAGCCAATCTGGGGACTGCAGGGCATGGAAGATCCTGGGGTGTGTATGCATACCAACTGGCTGTGCTGCCGTGAAGTGATCTCTCCAGTGAACTGCATCACTTCAGAGGCTGAATGCCAGTGAATCAGCATTGCCTGGTGCTGCCACATCACTCCTGCTAAAGCTTCTGTAACTTATACAGAACTACAAAACTACGACAGAAAAACCCCTACCATATCCCCATGTCCAGCACTAACTTAAAACTGGCCAGCAAGTTTTAGACTTACGGATTACTCTCCTAGACAAAGCCAACAGTACCACTGCGTACTGTTTCTGCCAGCAGCAGGAGTATCCTCTTAACCTTGTTACTATAACGTTAATGCCTAGGCTGCATATAACATTTATCATCAACAGCTTTCAAGGTCCTTTAGACATGGACATCAGTGTCTTAATCTTAGTTTTAGAAGAAGAGAAACGGAGACACAGGAAGGTAAAGCGACTCCCCCAAGGACAGTCGTCAGGCTACTGGCAGAGCTAGGAATACAACCGAGGTGCCTGCAACCTGGTCTAGTGACCTGACCAGTAGGTTACCTAACCAGTAGGTTACACTGCCCCTCTTTAACATGCTTTTTAAGTATCAATTACAAAATATTGTTAAATCACTTCAGATTTAGCCTTATAGCCCAAGAGTCTGGGCATGCGACCAGCTAGAAACTCAAAACATGCCCACAGAATTCCCAGCGAGGGGCGCCGGTCCCCACGGCCTCCGGGGCGCACGCGCTAACGCCGACAGAAGGCGCGCTCGCGGCACCAGAGCCTAACGCCCAAAGGGGTCGGATACCAAGAGCGACACACGGTTCAGAAGCTCGGTGGTCCCAGTGAGAGTCCAAGAGGATGGATGCTAAATGGATATTTGATGCTTCACATTTTTAACAGTCCTTGAAGCTGAACCACCCACAGGACAATGTTGCTTCCCTATGACTCTTGCCCACCCCATTGCCAGACACGTTCTGTTACCTGACTTACGCAGCATGTCTTTCAGACTTGCTTTGCTATGGAATGCACCCTCAATTAAATTTTCCCATTTTCCATTTGTAGAGGGAAAAAGAGAAAGAGAGACAGACTTGCATATGAAAGAACCTGCAAAAACATTGCTCGCTATGCAATCAACTCTTCACCAGTTTAGCCATGAACCTCTGGATATTTGGCCTTTTTCCTGAAGTGCTGTTCCTGGAATCAAGTGACGACGTGAGTTTCTGCACTTTAATTTCAAAAGCAATTATACACTTGGTAAATCACATCCCTGGAGAAACCTGAAACCATGTCTGGAGTCCAGCCTAAAGATAAAGAAGTTTAATAGCAGCCTTCACCTCCCTGCCGGGGGGCTGCGAAGAGGATGGAGCTGGGCTGTTCTCAGTGGGGGCAGGTGACAGGACAAGGAGCAATGGGCTCAAGCTGCAGCAAGGGAAGTTGAGGTTGGATATTAGGAAAAAAATTCTCAGTAGTGGTGAAGCAGTGGAACAGGTGACCCAGAGAGGTGGTGGACTCTCCATCCTTGGGGGTTTTGAAGACCCAGGTAGACAAAGCCTTGGCTGGGATGATGCAGTTGGGGCTGGTCCTGCTTGGAGCAGGGGGCTAGACTGGATGTGACCTCCTGAGCTCCCTTCCAACCCATGCATGTGTGTGTGGGACACACACACACACACACACACACACACACACACACACACACACTCTCTCTCTGTGAGGAGTACAGTTTGGTTTGGTTTTCTAATTCATGAGATCTGGGGTCCAAAGTGCAGATGTCTGAACACCAGGGACTGGCAATAACCATGCTGATAACTTCAGCCTCCAAAGCCTGGCTGCTGCAGGGCCACTCCTAAAGCATGCAGCAAACCCATCTTCACACTTCCACAGGTCCCCAAACTGCCTTCATCTGCCTCCGAACCATGCAAAGATTTGAGGGCCACGCGCATTTCCTGAGCACTGTCAGTGGGGTGACAGGGGCACCAGATGGATCTCATCACTTTGCCTTTCCCCTGCCCCTCCAAATCACCAGTGCCAGGCAGGGTCACAGAAAGCAGGTTGGCCCCTGCATCCATCTATGTGATGCTGCTTAAATCCTTTAGCAGCCTCCCTTGACATCTGTCAATTTGCCTGTAACGTTTTAATAAGAAAAGGACTCTTGGTACATGCCAAACAGATTCATCCTGAACTGCGTATATCAGAGCAGACTGTGGAAAAAGCAAACAACGTATTCAGGGGTGTAGGTTGTAGCCGTGTTGGTCTAAGGATATAGGCAGACAAGGTTCCTTGGGTGAATTTGATATCTTTTATTAGACCAACCTAAATGGTTGGAGAATAGTTGTTAAGCAAGCTTTTGGGTTCAAAAACCCTTCGTCAGGCTAAGGAAGCTGCAGCAGTTGCATCCATCCAGGAAGAGCACGCAGCAACTGCTCTGCAGTGCTGCAGCGCTGTGGACATAAGGTCAATCCTCCTGAATGCAAAGGGAAGAGCAACCACGAGGATACTTAGACCTCAGTAAGATCTGCGGGTCCCTGAGATGGGATAGGAAGCAGTAAGTCAACAAGCAAGAGGACAAGGTTGCACATCCCAAGGGGCTGACTGCTAGTCCCCCCCACTACGCATATTCTGAAAGAAAGCCACAGGATTTCACCAAATATTTCCCACAGCAACCACTGCAAACTGATTATAAAATATTGGTATTGCGGTCTTAAAACTTGATGCAACCTGGTTATTAGCATTGCACAACCCCCCAGGCTGTTATATACCTATGCCTATAAACCACACGCACACCTTGTATTTATCCTGTCATACCTTTGTAGCATGATTTCACTTTGTTTTAGGAGCCTGAAGTGGAATCTCAGAATTTACCACTTCACCGCCTGGAGAAAAAGCCTGCTCCACATCTCTTGAAATCCCTCACAAACCCTCCAGCAGCTCCGGTTGTTCCTAAGTGACTATTTGGGGATTCTCATTTGTATTTCTCCCAGTAGGAAGGAGCTTCCCAATATCGCTCTGATCATCGGGATTACCATTTATAACTGAAGCAGATGTGTGCTGCCTAGTAAAGTAATTTAGAGATAAGTGACCTTGAGATGCCACACTACTTGTACAACCACAATGCCGCTTAACCCCTGCTCATCGGTACAGACTATTTGCTTATGCCACTGATGTTATAACTAAAGCTGCTTCGCGCTGCAAATGATTGATGCATGTGGGGGAGAGGTTCACACCGTGCATTTCCATACAGAAAAGCATTGCTGCAAAGATGGGGAGTGTGCTCCTGTCTCTAGAAACAGGCTGTCGGTGCCAGGGTATGATGAAGAGCTTTCCTAACAACTGGCACGTCCTTGTCTGTGTGTAGGGGGTGGGGGATGTCTCCCACGTTCAATCTAAATCCTGTTTTAAAACAAATAGTTTTCCTCTGTGGCATTTTACTGGTGCACAAACACTTCACGCAAGGACACGGCCAGCTTAGCATGCTTC
Source organism: Alligator mississippiensis (assembly GCF_030867095.1). NCBI lineage: Eukaryota > Metazoa > Chordata > Crocodylia > Alligatoridae > Alligator > Alligator mississippiensis. The sequence continues at coordinate 82,803,874 of NC_081831.1, forward strand.
CTGCAGCCCTGCTCCTTCAGGAGATGCCCATCCAGCAATGCATAATGTAAGGAAATCTTAGGAGGCTTATCAGGGTCGCTCCACATCTGGCACTGATCAGTACAACAAATGTTTAAACAAACCTTCTCATCTCTTTTGGCTCTGTTGAATCAATTAAGTGGCCCAGTGGATTCAGGTAACTCATTTTGTATCCTGTACGTAAGCTCCCTCTTAGCCCGAACTCTTCTCAATGAATTTATTGTACCTGGTGCTCTTTATTCTTGTTCTTGGTTAAGTGATAAGGTTTGTTGTGGTTTTTTTTAAATCATATTAACAGCTAAACTTAATACCGTTTTCAGTTTAACAATAATTTCCCTAATTGCTCCATAATTACCATACATTAAAGTTTCTTCTATTTCAAATACTGTAAATTTAGTGAAACCATTAGAGTCTAAGAGTAGGGAAAGACGCCTTTACATTAAAATGACAAAAAATACAACCCAACAATAAAATGTAACCGACTGAAGCTGGATTATCTGCAATATACCGCAAGTCATTTGCTATCATTCTGTGCTAAAAAAATACCAGTCACGTGAGGCAGGAGCAGAATCTAATTACGCCTGACTTAGAACCACGTTTGATAGAAACAGAAATCAATTTGAGGGCAGACAAGTGCTCTAAGGCCATTTATATTTTTCTTTAGATTTCCCAGTTGTAGCTAACCTCTCGGAGGTCAGCTCGCTTCGGTGGTAAGTCCGGACAAAGACGGAACATTTTAGTTACTGTTTTGCTGCCGTCCCCGACGCGTGTGGCAGGGCTGACTGACTTCCTCCGGACCCCACTGCCCCCGCTCTGGACGGTGACGTGTCCCGAGGATGAGCAACCTGAGAGAAGATACCTGTGATAGCCCTTTTCTTGCCAGCAAGCATCTCCTGGCTGCAAATATAAGCAAGAGGATGTGAATATCAGCGTCCTGTTCTGATGTCAAATATCAAACAACACCGAACCCAACAGTTCATACTTAGGCTTTAGTCACTGAAGCAGCTCTTTCTCACTGTATTTTTTTCCACTTAAATCACAAAGGGGCCCCAGATGCACTGACATGTGCTCATGGCCATATAATCCCTCCTGCAACATTAAAAAGCAAGCATGTGGATGGGAATAAACAGCTCAGACAGGGCAGCCAACTTCAGCCACTAGCTCCCTCGCCCACCCCAGACCTCGGACCACGAGCTCAGAGACCCCCCAGCAGCTGCCTGGCAAAGGGCTCCCAGCACACGTCTTCTCCGGCGCCCACTCAGACCCACTGGGCTCGCTGGGGCGTTCAGGCCGTTACTGTCTCCAGCTCCAGCATAGCACAGCCAGGGCCATGTGCAAGGAGGATGCTGTGAATAACAATTCTGCCGGGAGGTCAGGCCTCAAGAACCGACCGGGAGCTGCAGGCAATCTGGCTTTTCTCCAGGTGCCGACAAACACAAGGACCCTACAGCAGCTGCACCCAGCCTTCTCGCAGGAGGGGCTGCAAGGCAGTGCCCTCCACCCCGGAGCGGCCCCCGGCCCGCTCACGACGAGGAAGGGTACTCCGGCTTCTTTGTGTTTCTCCAACGCACTTTCCGAACTATTTATGCTTCAAGCGCTAACTGAAGAGGTGGGCACAGGAAGCTGTTATCGCTCACTTCTTGCTAATCTCTGTGGGAGGCTTGCCAGCTCTCCCGCCACCTGCTGCCAACCACTTCTTTCACAGTGAGAAAAGCAAAGCCAACTACGCTTCCTCAAAGCTTTGTCCTTCTTGGGTTTAATTCCACGTATCCTTGACACCAGCTTGCACAAATGTCTGGAGAAACGATCCCCCGCTTGCAAAAACAGTTGACAAACATAAATCCATTGCCTTTCTTTACTGCCTCTCAATCCTGACATGCGAGCTCTTCGACTCTAGTCGCATTGTCCCCTTCTGCAGAGCCAGGCATTGTCTCCAATATTATGAGACCGAGCTCCTTCGCTGGCTCTTCTGTCTCACCTGAGGGGTTGCGGCACGTCTTGTCCATCCAGGAACTCAGAGGGGAAGGTCTGGTTCGGTTAGCTCATCCCGTCGGCCTTTTTGGGCAGCAGAAGGGCTCTTCTACCTCATTTGGGCACTGCCACCTGCCATGCGGTTCCTCTTCCCTACCACTGTGGGGATATGGTTTGCTGACTGCACGTATGTACGTTCTCCTGCTCTGTGAACTGAGCACAGTCACAGCCAGCGAGGCCCGAGTCGTAGCTGGTAAACACATCAGGAAACTATCTGAGAGGCTGTTGCTGCCCCAGTCTCTCCTGCTCAGGATGCACCACGGGGATCGGGCAGCACGGCCCGTTTAGAGCAGCCCCGACCGCGTGCCAAGAAGTGCAGTGGAGGCAGAGAGCATGAGACGGGCTTGCCCACAGCCCCAGGCGTGGCATGGAGGTTTGCAGAGAAGTCCTGAGTGAGCACAAGCATCTTCCTCCCACAGCATCTTCCTTCCACAGCTTCCCCAGATGCCAGTTATTCCCATGCGCTACAACCTTCTTGTTCTTGGTATTCCCACTAAGTCCACCCACATTCAGTGAGACCCTTGGGTCCCAGTTCAGGAGGAGTCAATACGCATGCTTCAAGCCCGGCATTCACAGGTTGGAAGTGGGCTTAGGAATCCCCCTGAGCTGAGACCTTTCTGTGCAAGACCTAAAAGGCATCGAACATTAATCAAGAGAGCTCCTTCCCTCCATCACCACCGGACTGTAGTATTTCCTTTTAAAGGCTCAGGAGGTGCTAGACAGGAAGACGAGCACTTGGGAAATAATCTGGAGGGCGGCACTCAAGACATGTTTAACCTCAGTTAAGCTTACTTTAGTCCCGTGCTCTCTTCATAGCGACCAGAGCATGCCCGTCTCAGCGCCTCTCTCCTGTTAAAGACATTTTAAGATTTGTTTCTGACTGCTGGCAGTTAGCACTCGGCTCTGCAGCCCTCCGCACCTGCGTCATCATGGCAGGGGTGAAGAGGTGCAGGTTTAGCAGCGAGGGGACCCCAGAGACCTGGCTCCACCACTGATCTGCTCAGTGTCTGCGGTCAAGTCGCGTCCCTCCGTGCCCCTTATCCCGACCGTGCGCTATATCCCTACCCTCTGGGTCTGCTTGGGCTATTTATCCTGCCACGTCTTTGTGGCAGGGCTGGTCTCTCACCAGCTCAATGGGGCCATGATCTTGGTCAGAGCCTCTGGGTGCTGCTGTAAAAATAAACACCAATATAGCACCCCTGTCAAATTCTCCAAAGAGAAAACTCACTTTAGAGTGAGAATCTATCAAAATACCCATGTTTAGTGCAACATTTCACAGACCATTTAAGGCCTGATTGTACAGTGGCAGTATTTGCTTGAGGGCGAGGATTACTTACACAAGTAGAGTCTGCAAAATTACGCTTTTTTCCCCCTGACTTTACTACGTAAGAGAATTGCAAGCCAAACACTATCAGATTCATTTTCTGCTAGTGTGGATTCCCAAATGAACATCAATAATTTCTGTGCATAATTTAATATGTAAATTTCATTATTAAAGATCAGAGCAAGGAGGACTGAAAATGTCAGCAGAAGAAAGTAAATAGCAGGGTGTTATTGCATTAGTGGCCATTGAGTCAGACCCTTTACAGGGAGTTAGCATATTCAGCAGATATTGATTTAGTTTCTTGATAATTGTAACACTAACCGATAAAGAATTAAATAATACATCTCTCTCTACCGTTTCTGCATACCAGATATATGCTCTTGGAAGCAGAGAGTATTATGAAGGTCAGATGTGTTCGCTATTGTAGACTTCAACAATGAGAACAGGCTTATTCTGGAACTGCAAATTACGTCTCAGGTACTTTCAAATTATGGTAGAGATTTTAATCAGCCTTCGTGGGTTAAAACATATTGTTTTTGTTGAGATTTTCCAAATCTTTGATGAACAGATATCAGAGAGATCAAAACTGGCACTTGTTAATGGAAATCAAAACCCTTACCCCACAGGATAGCCCTTTACAGTAGTGATTTTTGCTTTCACGGTGCATGAGCATAAGCTTGTTTTTGATCTACCCTGATAATGGTGCAATCTTCAGATCATTTTAAAACCCTTTTTATTTTTCCGAGATCTTTACTGAAATGTGCCATTCCACCCCGGATAACAGCGTTAAAAACATTACACACGTCTCTTCATTCTCAGCAGCCTTGCACCTCTGAAACAAAGGAACAGCACTGGCCAGACAGCAGGATTTATAGGGGTATTTGCATGCAACTCTCTCATGATAAGTGCTTTCACAGTTAATAAGATCTGAACACCAAAATTAACATTTTGTATTATGCCCCAGAGCTCACGTTCCTCTGACTATTGTTGTTATATAATGATAGCATGAAGGGAGCATGTGTATGCTCAAGTGCAGACAAAATTCCTTGTAATGTAAAACACTGGTGACAAATTTAAACACAAACAAATCCAGTCATTGCTTAGGGTGTTCAACAGGTGTTCATTTGAATATAGAAAATAAGAATTAATTATTGTAGCTACAGAATAGCCTGTCAAAATATGAGAAAAGGACTAATTAGTGAAACATTTAAAACTTTACTAAGATATCATTACAAAACACCTAAAAATGTGCTCAAGGTGACTGCCAAGACTTATGTAAATGCTTTAAAACTGAACATCTGACCATTTGCAGAGACCCACGACCTCCCTTTTGGCATGTGACAGAGTCCACAGCAGCCAGATCCCAATAATCCAGGAACAGCGGGTTCTCACGCTGCGCCAGGGAGCAGCAGCAGGTTCCTGCCCTGCCAGAATCAGTGCCGGGAATGTCATGTCCTGGGTTGAGACGACTGGCATGCCCGGGTCCTTGCCGAGCTGAGGGCAATTGCTAAAATGCTGGCATCCTACCGCGGAGAAGTGGCACGGGCAGGTAGGATGTCCCCGAGTCAGTCCTGGCAGGCACCTGCACGCCAGCTCCCAGCACCCTTACCTGTGGAGTCCCATGAGCACGTGTCCATTGCCCCCTTCTTCTCCAGAAGCTACGTGCAAACAGGAAGGGGCAGCAACGGGGCGGTTTGCCCTTTAAGGGCCAGGGCAGCTCAGAAGTGCCAGACCCGTCCTGAAGCAAAGCACCATTCTCAGACCTGGATGGGATGGGGCCAGGCAGGACTTGATCTACAAGTACTTGATTCCTGAGAAGGCAGAAAGGACTCGGCTGAAGAGGAGAGCTCCCTGAAGCAGCTTAAATACTATGCCAGGAGGCAGGCAGACAGCCTGGAGAAGGCCTGGGGAAGAAGCAGGGGAACTTAGGCAAGAAACCCCCCGAGTCCAGGAAGAGGCAGCCCCTGGACTGCTGTCGACTGGTTTCATTTGGGGGTTTGCTGACGATCGATACCATCGCTAAGCAGTGCCCGAGGATAGGGCCTGAGCGGAGCATGAGGTATGACTCCTTCCTGAGCTGGGAGACGAGCTGGCAGCTGCCTGCCTGGCCTGAGATGCCACCAGTACAGAGGTGGCAGTTGTCCCCTCCGTCATCATCTCCCTGCGAGCCCAGCTAGGATCGACTGCAGTCTTGCCCTGGAAAGACTCTAGGATGCTGAGGGGAAGAGGGAAGCAAACTACAGGGCTTTTTATCACACGGCCTGTCATTAACTTGTGGAATTAACTGCCACAAGATGTCATGGAGGGACTAGAAATGTTACCCAGTTCACCAAGGGGATGAGACACAGTCCTGTCACCTCAAACTCAGCACTTGGTAAAGCTCTAAATGCTGGAAGCTGCATGGGAGAAGAGGGTGGACAACTGTGGACATACCCTGTCCACCTTCCCCCCCCGGCATCTGCGCGTCTACACTGCCGTGCGAGACGGGCTAGATGGACCCATGGGCTGATGCATGAATGTTTCTTACAATCCTGCTTAAGATGTGTCCTAACATCATTGCATTTCCCTGAAGCACCTCTCCTTGGTTCAGCAATGCCAGTCCTGGTCTCAGAGAGCACCAGGACCCCTTCTTCCCCCCACAAGGCAGAAAAAACAGCTGGATCAATAATGCTTCCCAGCCTATTCCAACCCACAGTAGCTGGTCAGGGGACTATTACACTTTTTTATCTAATTCAGCCGTAAGTGCTTGGGCCATTGTGACCCGACGTTCAGTTGAGAAAAGCACCGGGAGGCGTGAGGGCCTGCCTCCTGACAGCACAGCACAGCACATCACCCACCCGTGCCTGGTGTCATTCCCTAGTTCCCTGCTGAATGCTGCGTCAAACCCAGCAAGGGCTCACTTCACATTTCTGATGCATCCATTGGACTAGATAGCAATAGTTATGTAACATTTTAATTGCAGAACCATCTGAAGGGCATAACTAGGCTGGCCCCACAACCAGGATCCTTGCTGCCTAGGATCGGAGCACAGCCCCTTCTTCAAAGATGCCAACGGTAAAGGCAATACTCAATACAAGTGACCTTCAGTGGCAAAGAGCATAGGGAAAACTGGCAAAGCAAATCCTTTTACTTTCCTTACTGTGAAGGAAGCATCACTCAAGAGAGAAGACTTTTACACTTTGAGGGCAGTCAATTTTAATCTTATTTTTCACTCTGTTTCTTTATATATTTAATGCACATTACAGATAAACCTCTGACTGACACACAGATATGGGTTTGCATTTGCAAGTGATCAAAGAGGCGTGTCGTGAATTTTGAGAAAGGTCTAAGTGGCTACGATGCATGAATGTCATTGACTGCCAGTGGGGTACAGCTTGCTCTTAAGCCATTTTGGCATTTAAGAAAATCCAATATGCTTATTGAAAATGAACACATGCTCACACATAAAGCAAAACATCTTTTCCTTGATCAAGTGAGGTCCGAGGTGATTGGAAAAGGGCAAATACAGTGCCCATCTTTAAGAAAGGGAGGAAAGAAGATCCAGGGAATTACAGACCAATCAGTCGATGTCACTACCTGGAACGATGGAGCGGGTCCTCGAGGAATCTGTTGTGAAGCTCCCAGAGGAGAACAAGGTGATCAGGAACAGCCAGCATGGATTCACCACGAGCAAATCACGCCTCACCAACCTGACTTCCTCTATGACAAAGTGACAGGCTTGGTGGACTGAGGAAGAGCAGTAGACATGATGTACCTTGGCTTTAGCAAGACTGATAACAACGCCTTCCATGACATTCTCATTAATTAGCTAAGGAAATACGGACTAAACAAAAGGTCTGTAAGGTGGATAACAAAACTGGTTGATATCAAGTGTGGTTCCCCAGGGGTCTGTCCAAAGTCTGGTATTATTATAATAACTGCACTAATGATTTGGACAGTGGGGCTGAGAGCATGCTTAGCAAATTTGTGGATGATACCACATTGGATATTGTTGCAGACACTCTGGAAGGCAACGCTGGGATACAAAATGACCTGAATAGACTGGAAAAATGGTCTGCAATCAACCAGATGAAATCCAACAAGGAAAAGTGCAAAGTCCTGCACTTGGGATGGAATAGTTGCATGCACAAATACAGATGGGAAAATTACTGGCTAGGCTGCACTACTGCTTAAGGGTTACAGTGGACCATAAGCTGCATACAAGCTAGCATGCTCTTGTTGCAAAAAACAACAGTATAATGGGTTGTATCAACAGGATTTTCACTTGCAAATCGAGGAGGTGATTCTTCTGCTTCATTCAGTACTGGCGAGGCCTCACCTGGAGTCCTGTTTCCAGTCTGGGGTGCCATACTGCCAGAAAGATGTGGACAGATTGGAAACAGTCCAGGAGAGAGCAACATAAAGTTAAACACCAGGCCTCCAGTCCTGCAAGGGTTCAGCAAATCGCCATTAGAGACGCATGGTCAGTCCCCAGCAGCATTCAGCGCACTGTGTGGGCCACTGCGTCCAAGCTAAACCACCACAATCAAACCGGTTTCATAGTAGGCTCAAGCAGGAGGTGAAGGGGCCAAGAGTGAGGAGAAGGAGAGATTAACCCACAGAGATCATTCACAGGTAGCTTAAAGGAAGGAGGAATAAAGAGACACGAATACAGAAGATGTCTGGGAAGGGAAAGCGTGCACAGATCTCGACATGTTTGCATATCAGTTTTTGTCCTGGTTTGCACGAGTGTGAAAGCTGCTCTCCCAGAGGCTCTGTCTTTTTGCCCAAGTACGTTCTGCTTCATTGTCTTTAACCAATCCCATTATGTAACAAGCCAAATTTGCATGGTATTTTAGGTCTTTGTGAACTAGGGTTTGTTTTTGTTGTTCTCTTTGGGGGTTAATTCTGTAGGTTTTCCATTATTGGAAGAATTTTATTTATTCTGATAGGCTTTGCTGTACCAACAGTGAGAGCTTGTCTGGAGGAGAGTGTGTCCTAGCACAGTCAATAAAAAAGCTATTGAGCATTTCAGCATGCAGCCAGCATCCCTAAGTGCCCATCATTCATAAATCTATCCTCCACACAGAGTTTAACTTTGGAGGCTTTTCCCTCTAATCAGGGAGAAGGAGAAACGTACAGTGAAATGAATGTCCAGAGAATCAGCATCCTGTTCCCCGAGACCTAAGTGCAGTGACAGAAAATCGGATGAGCTCTATCAACCCAACTGCCCTACCCAGGGTGCTCCATTTACCAACCTGCCCCTGCCCCTGCCCCTGCCCCCACCCCAGTATAAATCCATTCCCAAACCACGCTGGATTTCATGCCCTGGCAGCCTTCGGTTTCTCTTACCTGGACTGCAAAATGCTGAGAAGTGACCAGGGGAGGAGGGGGGGTTTGAAAATGAAACAAACCTTGCTAACATCTGCATAGCAAAACACAAGCCAGAGCCTTCCTGTGGGAACAGGCGAGAGACTGACTCTTGACAGCTGCACCCACCCCAACAAGCATCTTCCCGCTGGAGCGTTAGCTCAACCTCTGCATTTTCACTGTGAACTCCACCTCCCCGTTCGCCGTGCTGAGCGGTGATCTTACCGAGACAGGCAGAAACAGCAACCTACAGACTGGAAAATACTCTCTTGTATGGATGGAGGTGGCCATGTCTCTACCTGGCATAATTCACGGTGAAAGTGTCATAGTCCCCATCCCATCCCCAAAACCATGCTGTCTGAGCCAGGCAGCTGAGACCATCCCTGACCAAGATCCTGAACTAAGCAGGCAGAGCTCACCTCCCAGGAGACAAGCTACCAGGCCAAGCAGGACACCATGGTTCGGTGGGACAATCTGCACAGCAGCGCCAAACTGCAGCTCCGGGTCCTCCCTCTGAAATACTGCTCACCTCACTGGCAGAACAGGTTTAAGGTCCCAGGTCAGCGCACGGGCTCCGATGCTCAGCCCGAGGCCTTCAGGCTCTGGGACTGCCCAATCTCCCACACCCAGGAGCAGGAAACAAAATAGGTTTCCTTTTACCTCTGTGGCAGATCTAGTACAGTTGCATCCAATTCAGCCCTATGACAGCTCTCAAATCTCAGGGAACACATCTCCTGCACCTGTTAACAACGTTTAATATTAAAGTCTCTCTCCAGCTAAATGTCTTCCCTGCCATTAAAAAGTGTCACGTTTACACACCATTATTAGTATGCTGCACACCAGAACGCCTAAGAGCAAGCGCAGAGCTACGCTGCCGAACCCCGTTCTGATGTATAGCTGTGGATTTACTACGGTTTCCCATGGCTGCTCAAGTATGATGCTTAACCTTGTCCGACAAAGTTCTGACGCAAACTGGAGAGAGAACAAAAATAATAATTCTGCACGACAGCGATGATTGTGCAGGCCCCTCTAAATGTGAGGTTCCCAAGGAAATCAATAGGACTGTGTGTGCAGAACTTGCCTGCTTGCACCGTGTTTCTTTAAAAAAATAAAGCAGCTGCACTTTGCAGAAGACTGCATTTCCTGACTGCCATACTTATCGCATGCCTCAGTGGGTCGCAAGCTGTGACACTGAATATGCAAAGGAGACCAGGGGGAGGTAAATAAGTCTAATTCCACCTCTTTTATTTGATCCATTATGCAAGTCACTTGACTGGTGACTCAGTTTCCCTACCTACAAACTGAAGAACACAAAGCAGGCTACACTTGTAATACCCTTTGATATCTGTGAATGCAGACTTCTCTACAGGTAAGCACTGTTACCATGAATGGCTCATAAAACCATTGCTTCTTGTCCCAGAGGTCTCCAAGTGGTTCGCCATCTCCATTGGAAAGGGTGATCTAGTACTGTTGATCGCAGGTCCAGGTCACAGCCAGTGTGAAAGCATGCTGCATGGGACGGTACTAACAGGAAGCAATCTCAGTCAAGCAAACATTTAGGATAATTAACGCAAACCGTGTCCTTTATAATGTTTCAGACAGCGTAAAGCATGAAGCAGAACTGTTATTCTGTACTAGGGGGAAAGGACAGTAACGTGGGCATTCATTATGTACTGGACTCTTCATTTCAAGAGCTACTTCTCTCAACAAAACAGTAAAACCTACATAACATCAGCGCTAAGAAGCTGCAGATTTCCGTAGTAGGCATTTCAAGAGCAGGGTCAGTAGATGCCAGAGTCTCCAGAGTCCCCATCATAGCCTATAGTTTTCACATAGCAAACATATCACCAAAAAACGATGCAGGAAAGGTCGGTAAGAATGCATAAACCTGCGCTGGGAAGAGCTGTCCATGAGCTGTCCAGGACAGAAAGGAAAGTACTGCAAGGACTAGCACATTAAGGTGTATTGCAGATGGAGCTACAGCTTAAACCATCTCACAGAAACCACCCTGATATTATTAAAGATTAGCAGTAGGTAAAACAGAGTCCAGTGGTGCGAGAGCTCTCACAAGACTGGTTTTAAGCCTGACCCTGAACTCCTTACCCAAAGGTCACAATCACTCATTCAAAGAGGTTTCCCAGAGCAAGTCGTTCATAGTCAGCCTGACCAACACTTCAAATGTTAGCAATCCTGTAAATTAACTACTTCTTCTGATAAAAAGGGGAGAAGGGAGGCTAGGCCACACCTTTAGTAAAGGTTTATAAACGTGCTCCTGACACGTGATTACCTATTACATTTTAAACGAACAGTTGAATTTGACTGAAAGCATTTGGACTATACCTACTCCAAAAGTTCTGACATGACAAGACATCATCTCTAACAAAGGTCAGACATCTGACAGGATGATTTATTTTAAGCAGGCACCTAATGAATTTGCACTTCCTTAATCAAACATATTAAAACAAAAGCCCAATTGCAGGCAGCCCTCAGATTTGCGACACGATTGGTTCCTGAAAACTGTGTCTTAAGTCGAAATGTTGTAACTCGGAACCGGTTTTCCCATAGGAAACAATTTATAAATGGGGGATTGGTTCCTGAACCAAGACCTGATATTCTGTTTTCACCAAAAATAACCCGGAATATTCTACTCAATCAATTCTAGATGAGTAATGTAGCTACATTAATGTATTTATATTGTAAATAGTAATCATATCGATTTGGAAGGACTTCTTTGAGGTGACTTTGCTGGACTTTTTGAAGTGCTCTTGGTTGGACTTTTTGCAGCGGTCTTGGCTGGGGTCTTCTCAGGAGTCTTGTCGGCTTTCTTAAAGAAGGTGTCCACGGAAGTGTGGACAGACGTGTTCCAGGGAGACGGGCAACGCCATCAGCTTGTTCGCTGGTGTGGCATGGGATCAAGCATTGTAAAGTTGAAACTGATGTCAGAAAGTTGAAACAGGGTGTCAATTTATGAACGTTGTAAGTGCAAAACGTTGTAACTTGAAATGTTGTAGGTCGAGGACTGCCTGTATTATTCCTGATTGATTTACTGATGTTTTGGGGGCCTTATTTCAGTAAAGAGGTGACTTTGCAAAATATTTCAGATTCCCCTCCTTCAGGATTACTGAAGTGTGTGCTTTTCATCCCACAACATAATGAAGGGTCCCTTGCCCATCTTGCAAAATCTTGGAATATTCTTTATCCCCTAAAGTCTGAACTCTCAACTGGTCCCATTCAGCGCCTTTGGGCTCCATTATAAAACACAAGAATACCTCTAAGATCAGTGTACTAATTAGGTCTCTTTACAGCCAATAGTCAAAATATGCAAAAGGTTAAGTCAAAAAGCAAGGTATTTATTGACACCATAGTCTGTGGGATCAATCATTAATGGTTCGGTTAGTGCCCTTGGGTTCCAGTGCGGTGTAAGGAAGACAATTAGCAACCAACAACTATTTACAGAACATCGGCCGTGGATGCCTGGGAAGACCAGAAACGGAGCAGTGATTTATTGCACGTTTCACCGTGCGGTGGCAAGGGCTTTCGTGACATACACGGGAGATACACGGATGACACACGCATGGTCACATGTGGAGACCCATCATTGTCCCGGATTAGTAAGGTGCTCTTGCTAATAAACAGTACTGCCCGTAGCAATGGTTTAGAAGAGAATACAGGGTCACACACAGTTCTCGGTAATGTAATGCCTGAATATCTTAAGGCTTATTTTTCTTCTAGGTCTGGTTTTCTGGCCCATTTTAAAACCATTTCCTAATTAGAAATATTGACATTTTAGAGGTTAATCCTACTTCCACGGAGACTGATGGAAAAACTTCCCTAGATTTTCACAGAAGCAACAGCATCCCTCAGAAAATTAACTATAAATAATAATAGTAATAGCTCATCATCTGCGAACTCTGATAAAACATGCATAATTTACAGCAAGAAAAAAAAAGCTGAGATTATTTTTCTAAAACTAAGTAACGCAAAGCCTAAACGAACAACCTAATGCAAAGCTATTAGGCAATGCTTCAATATCCTGAATGCATCATTTTGCAGCATGTGAACTAGTTTAGAAAAATTGCTCCCTGGAGGGATCGAGCTATAAATATTCCAAAGTAACATTTTAATAGAACTAGCTTGGAACATGTTAAAATTTATTCTAGGCTCCCTTATTTATAAAACTGCCTCCACTGCCTGCAAAAAGGGGTAAGGGAAGGGGCTTGAGGACACATGCTCTTCCAGAAAGCACAGACCACTTCAAGGGGAGTACGGGGAGCATCTCCCTTGTACAAGTCGGTCGGTGAGTCCTGCACATACAGGCAAGAACGCACAGAGGGGAAGATCAATGTTCAGCCCCCTCCGCACATATTTAGGGGTCAGATATTTATGGCTCGCTGGTGAAAGCAAACGAAAGTCCATGGTGCACACGTGTAAGAACTCGTCCACCCCCCATCACCCACGCCTCAGACCCGGGCAGACAGTGCCGCTCGCGTTGGGTCCATCTTTGATAGACTAACCCTTGGACTCTGGAAATGTAAGTGCACTGGCACACAAGTATATTCAACATCTCTCACTGGCGCTGCTGCCAACCTCCAAGCCGATCACAAGCTGCATTAGGAGTCCAGTTCTCTGGTAGCCAACACTGGCAGATTTCAGCTCCGTTCGTACCAGGCAGAGGACATGCCATAAACCGCCTCTGGCCAGAGGCCCCCGTGTGCAAGGCCCTGTGCTACCCACCCCAATAATCGTGACCTGAGCAGGTCCTGCAAAAGCATCTCTCTTCACTGCTTGTGCTGTCTGGCTCAGCTGTTACAGATCAATAATGATATTATGGCTCTTGTCCCGGTTCTTGGTTGCTTGGGGTATGTTTACCAGGGAGCCCTGCCCTTCGATTAACTCAATATGCTGTATTTCCAATTTCCAAAGACTGCCAACTTTATTTTCCCAAGCAGGTGACAAGCTAAACTAATTCAGTATTCATAGACATGACACAGAAACAAGAGAAGCTTTTCAGAGTAACATAGTGTTTGCAATGTGCTCACTGCAGATTAGATGCTGAAGCCAAAATGTACTCCAGACAAGTTGAATCGCTGAGGGCTCAGGGGGAATTTGACTTGGTTTCGAGTCCTGAGGCCGACGTACCCGCCTCTAAAAGACTCCACGCGCATGGGGCATGAAGCATGGCCTGAACAGCGTCAGATCTTTCTGATAGCTAATCCCCTCCAGTTTTTGCGCACTAGCATGCGAAGGAGATTAAATTAGTTTGATTTTATGATCGACTTATAAGGATCAAGCCTGTGCTGGGTTCGCTGGCAAGGAGAGCAGGTGGAGCTGCAACACCCCAAGAGCAGAAATACTTGGACAGGAGACCTGCATCAGCACAAACCAAGCTCAGGATCCATCCTGTTCAAGCTTTGATTCTCTTACCAGGCTAGGAAGCTTTCAAGATAAGGTCATTTCAGCTTCTTTCTAAGCAATAAAACTATCTCTTGCCATCATACACAGCTTGGGTGGGAAAAACTGCATTTTGCAGTGCAATTTAAATCAACATCTTCCATCCAACACTTGGATCTCAAGTGCTGGAAGTGCTGCCAAATAAAAACCTTTCGCTTGGTAAATAGTGTTAAAATATTTTGTACTAAGGTGATGTCATTGGTTTGGCCACATGCGCTATGTTGCTGTTGCTGCACTTTTCTTTTTCTTTAAAAAACTGTTGAGCTATAATCACTGAATCCTAATCTTAAGCCGACTTCCCCACCATATTATCTGTCTATTCAGGCCAAGATTTTCAGGAGAAAATCTTGCCCTGGGGAATTGAAAGCCAAGCTACTTAGTTGTTCCTGCTTCTAATCATGTTTCCCTACTAACTACTGGTTTCTGTTTTACTCATTTGTCCCATTTTTCTTTTCTTTTTTTCCTTGCCTTCAATAAACTAGGACAATAAATTTGGTTATGACAAATTGATTTACAGCAACACTTTTCTGGCAGTTTAGAGCTCTCTTTGCAAACCCTTTTGTGTCTAACATCTACACGCTGCACACTTTATTGTATGTCTTAAGAATCAAAAACAGGATTGCAAGTAATCAGCAAAGCAATTCAGATGCTCAAGGTAAACCCATTATTCTACTCAAGTCCAGCATTTTTGGCCTGGAAACGTACCATGAATTACCTGATGGCTCTGACACAAGTGAAGGAAGCTAATAACTCAGAGCATTATTTAGGGCATTTCATTTCATGTTAAAGAGAGTTTAAATTTGCTTGGTAGGACAATATTTTTCCTGCTGTTTTTTTCATGCCAGATTAGTGTCATTCTGTACTTTCACCTACTAGGTTGGTAAATAAATGCAATAAACTACATGATTATGCCCTAATAAAATATATCCTCCGTTACAATGAAACAAAGGAAATTATACAAACTATACTCTCGCTCAGGATCAAGCATTCTCCGCACAGCATTAACCACTTGTTGCGATATGAAATGTCAGTAGTACTGTTGCTCTACATTAATACTCATCAACAGGGCACTGCTTGCAGCATACAGCTTTGCCTGCAATGTTTATCAGAACTGGTATTTCTGCTTCACTTAAATGATCTCCTTCCCAGGCATCCGATTTCTGACAAATGACTGTTTGTCTGAAATGTTCTCTTTTGCCTTTAGATTAAAGCAGCAGCAGCCAGTGGACCTCGGCGAGAATCTGGCAAAAGACAGAAACCATTACTCTCAAGTACAGATAATCCACGTCTGAGAGCTGCTGATCAAAACAGTTCAAGCGTGGAAAAGATATTGACAGCCGTTCCCATAATCTCCCAAGAACAAATGGATTCACAGCTCGGCACAGGGTTCTGCTCATTAAAGCTGGTAGGAGGAATAAACTTCATAAATGAATAAATTACTTGAGCATTGTTCTGTCGCCTTGCAAAACTCCCAGTGAACTGGTGTAATAAGGGAACACCCGGGCGAAGGGAGTTGCAAGAAGGGGCTGTTCTCAGCATTGCTGGAGCAAGCTCAGTATTACTTTTCTGCAGTACTGTATATGTCCACCTATGACCACGAGACAAAGGGCCCATGGCTTTCTTAACCCATCTTAACCCCAGTGGCTTCAGCGGAAATATGCACACCTGTAAGGTTACAAATTGGTCCTCCTTAAAACCCAAAAAAGGGCATATGCCTCCTGAAAGGGCCATTCCAGCCAGGAAGGGCTTGGGGATGAGCTCTCAACTCCTAAAAAATGGTGAACAGCTGGTGAACGTAACCTCATCTGAGAGCCAACTCGCCAGCACTTGTCTTCATGCGTTTCTACTAAAAGTGGAGGAGCTAGCAGCCCTTCCCTGATGATGCACACACGCTTGAGTTTTTCTTGAAAGTTAAAGTTTGCAGACCTTAAAACATTTTCACATTGTTCTAAAGCACTGTTACAGTTCACTAACAAGTATATTTTTTATGCAACTGAAAAGAGCAGAAATTGGCCCAGACCCTCCCATTTCAAGTTTGCCTGGACACCTCTGCCCCACACTGGGGTTGGCTACGTAGGTGTGCGCTCAGATTCGTATCAGACGGGCAGCTCCTCCTTTCCAGTTTGCTGGCAGGGCAGATGCTACAGTCACGGGCACAGAAGAAACACAACAAGACTTAGAAGAAAAGCAGTATTTACAATCCAAGTAATACCGCACATGGCAATGATCACAGTTACAGGGCGATGGTGGCAGGAAGAAAAGGCCTATCAACTCAAACAACTGGCAGTGACTTGTACTAGTTGTTCCCCTTGTCCTAAGCAGCTTCCAGCATCACCAAAGCTTTTCCACCCAACACCTTGCTCTGTGCTACTTAGCCACAGCATTTCGACTGCGACAACTTTCAAGTTCTGCTTCAGCAGCAGTGGCCAAACTCAGAGTTTCAGTATGTCTAAAATATCCCCAAAGACTTTCTCTAAAAGCATCTTTCAGAAGCTCTGTACGGCCGGCCGACTTGGGCAGGTGTTTAGCAAACAAAGCTGGGCCGAGATGCTGCTTTGTGCTTCTCTCTCGTATCGATAGTCTAGTTCCCATTTTAAGGTTTTTTGCTCTCATGTTGCTCGCTTGTTTTATAAGTTATTGTGCTTTCTTACTGCAAACCCCCCTGAACGCTTGTTGGGAAGCATATAAATTGCATAAATAAATAATAATAAATAAATCTCCACGAATGCAAATAAGAACAGCTATAAATAAGTTTCATGACAAAAGAAAATCTTCAAATGATACTGCTATTAGAAAACAGGGGATCAGAGACAAATGTAAATTGACCAAATCCTGGGATAGATGTATGGTTTTCCCAGTCAAATACCCAAGAAAGGACAGCAGAAGTTTTACTTGTAAGCAGATCAGACTCTTATGCAATGTTGGGAGGATGTTACAGCATGAAGCAGTATTGAAATACTTCTCGTTTGCCTCATTTTACATGAACTCCTTTACCTTGATAAATCAATAAAACTCCAGAGATATTCTTCACGGTACAAACATGGATCTTTGCATTTCTTGTGAATAATGCAGGAATAGCAATACACTATTATACTACATTTCAGAGATTGAAACAAATTGTACCAGCGTTTCCTAATGAGAGGCTATTGCTAAAACTAATGGCCACAGTGAATTGTACGTTAGTGGGGATCCAGAATAGAGCTTTTTATTTCCTAACTGCGTGAGTGCACGTAGGATGCAGGCCGGCCTCAGGCACAAATGACTTGGAGCAGCCAACAGCATATACTGAAACATCTTTTTTTAATGCAGGAGACACTAGTAATTATCAAGGGATACTTGTGATCAAGAGCCTGCATAGGTATGTGAACTGCAAGTATTACATGTTTTCTCCACAAAGAACAGTTTAAAAGGAAGGAATGAGCACAACCCTCCCATAAGCAGGTAACATGGCGGCAGGCAAGCATTTGGGAGGTGGACTCCCCCCAAAACACCCAAAATAAGCAACCTCACTTGCAGAGCTGCTGAGCTGCCAGCTGAGTCACGAAGAGGTCAGAAACCTCAGGCCAGCCACCTTTCATTCAGGTGTCTGAACACGGATTTGGGAGCGAGACTGACGCCAAAGTCTCAAAATACCGGCCTCTCATCCAATCCATGACTGCTCGAGCATAAGCAGCGACAGATTGTAGGAGGCATGTTGTCATTTGCAAAGCCACGTAAATATAAGCTCGGAGGTATGAAAAATATGCTTAGGAAAAATATGTATCCCCCTTCAAGAAGTAATTAAGGAAAGTATGCATAACAAAACAAGTTGGATGCAAATGCAAACGAGCACTGTGCAACTTCAGGACATTGTAGAGAATAAATAGAATTTAATCAGTTTATGGTTCTTTTGGTGTGCCTGCTGTTTACTGCTGTCAGTCAAGCAGTTATAATCACAGCCCTGTGTTGGCTGATTTCCTATTGTTTAGTAGTTTCCAATATTACCCCCTAGATCTCACGTTCTTCATGATCTTTAAGAACTAGTTTCTTTCAAAGCTGCAAATAGAGGATTATCTAGAAAAACTAACAACATTCATCACGTAAAAATTAAGAGGACTCAATTAATAGTGAGACAGACTAAATTAGCACTCACAGCTACATTAGAAGACGTTATTAGGAAAAATAAAGCCACCCCACATTTTTTGGCAGGAATATAAAATCCACCTGCCCCATGCCCCAGGCCTATCTCCATCTGAGGAAGAAGAAAAGCACTTCTGCTAGGGCAGGATTTCCAGGATTTGGTATCTCAGCTTCCTTGCTCTCTTCCTTTCAAGTCACAGGTCCTGGAGACTATTAGAGACTCCTGATGTAATCAGTCCTACCTGGCAACTGTTATGCTCCCAAATCCTAAATTAATGGTAGAAGGCGATGATGAGTCAGGGAAATCCAGGTCTATTGAACACTAGGGACTCGAGCACAATCCTTTTGCCATCAATGAGCATCTTTCTATTGACACAAGCAGGCACTACAGAGACCCTGAGGAAGTGGGTTCATCTTGCACTCCTGTGAGCAGAGGCTGGAGACCAGCTGTGGCCTGATCCTGCCCGACTTCGCTGGCAGCTTGGTTTGCATGGGGGTGCTGGACCATGCCACCGGCTGCCGAGATCACAGGCTGCTGTGAGGTGCTGGATGACGGGCTGTGTTTGTTACTGCCACGGTAAGACAGGCGAGGGCTGCAGGACTTGAACTTCTTTGTCTTTGCCAGCATCATAAACCTGCGCCTGGCCCTAGCCGAATTGCTCTTCCCCATGTGCCTTCTTTATTCTTCATCCATAAAAAAGAAAACTCTTGTAATCATGTAGGAGTCCTGAGATGCTCTTAAGTGTCAGGCAAGCCATAATATCCAACAAGGGAGTTTATAGGATCAAGCTTTAATCAGTTCAGACAATACGATGTGCAAATATTGGATCTGGGCAAGCAAATATCCATTTCCGTGTAGAAAACACGTGCTCACCTATCTTAGCTCTTCATTCACGCACACTGAAGAGCTGTTACTTGCTGTAATTCGGTCCCTCTCTGCGCAGGCGAGAGATGTCGAAAATGTTCACAGCACAAAAATCAGGCAGGTTTGGGCATAAGGCCTCCAGCCCTGTTTGCTGGAAGTTTCCTGAGACCCCAAACCTTTCAAATGACCTCAGGACTCTGTGCCACGGTGTGCGGAAAAAACGCACAGTTGTGCGTGGCCGGGGACTGAAACCAGGCTCAGCTGAAAAACCACACTGAACAATGCAAATCAATCCCAAGAGGAAGCAGCGGGTGAAGGATAAGCACCCGCCGAAATATAAAGCAAGGAAAAGGTCTCGGTGAACGTTTTCTCTCTCAGGTCCATTCTTGGCCTCTGATGAATTACATTGCTGTCTATGAAAGTTCATGTCTCTCTGAACCGGCTATCCCCCCAGGTGCCTGTGGCGGGCCAGTCGGGGGCGCTCCTGTGTTGAGCCGCCCACCTCCCCGCGCCCGACCACCTTCCAGGCTCCGAGTGCCTCCCTGGGGTGCCTCCCGTCCGGCCGACCCCTTCCCTGGAGCACACCCGCTAGCCTGGGGTCCCGCTGCCACCATCCAAGGCTCTGGACTCACTTCTGGCTCTGCGCGCCTTGGAGAACGCAGGCCTGATCGTCCAATGGGTGCTAGACCCGATACAAGCACTTGGGGCACTTCCCAAGTCAGGGGCTTATTAGGAAAGTCTCCCTTAGTCCACAGACCTAAGGGGCCTCCTCGGCATAATTTAGACCCACCCCTCAATAAGTCTCCCACACCGGTCACAAAGGAGAACTTTATTGATTACAGGGGTAGGGCGGAAACAGGGTAAAAGGTAGAGCAGTGTCATAGAAATATTACAGGAATATCAAAGGAATCCCCTAGAGCAAACCAGGGTGGCTGAGGTAGCCGTTTAAACGCATCTGAGTTACTGAAGCTAAATATCTCATCGGATCTCGAGTAGCTTACTCACTCGCATCGTCCAGAGGTGGTTGTTGTTCCTCTGGAGGCAGGGCGCTCTTGGAGCATGCGGTGATGAGGAGAGAGCCAGGCTCAGATTCACCTGGATGACCGCATGGCTAATGGCTGACTGCCTCTTCTTCTTGGACCAAGCCCTTAAATAACCTCTCTGACCTCCGCAGCCCGGTCCAATCGAAGCTGCCAATACTGGCCACAAGCCGACCAATCTCCCCCGCATCCCTGGCTACCTGGGCCCGCGCAGGGCCGGGTCTTTCCCCCCTGCCCAGGTGACCAGAGCATCGCCTCCCGGGCGCCAGGCTTTTGTCATGTAGACCAGGTGGGAGATCCCCACCCTGAGGGATTCAACACCAGCCTCCCAGGCTGGCTGAGACAGGTCTCTGGAGAGGGGCACCCACGGTGGCATTTCTGCCACACTTCCCCCCCCTCCTTTGCAAGCTCGGACACGGGGCCTCACAGGGCCGTGGGTCCGGGCGTGTCGGGTCAGGGAGTTCCCACGGGATGCCAGAAGAAGGAAAAGGGAAAAACCTGGAACATGGAACAAGTTAAGACAATAACAGATAGAAACCATAAAACCTGATGGCAGTCTTACACTAGTGATCTCCTCACTAGTCCCAAGTCCCAAGGACTCACTACCCAGAGTCCTTTCGTGACAAGGCATCCGCTATCACGTTCTGGCTTCCTTTTATGTGTTGGACCGTAAAATTAAATTCCTGCAGCTGCCAAGACCAACGTTGCAGCTTGGCATTGGTGTTGTGCATGGTCTGCAGCCACTGCAGCGGGGCATGGTCCGACAGGACGGTGAACTGTTGTCCCCACAAGTAAGGCTTCAGCTTGTTCAGGGTCCAGACGATGGCCAAGCACTCCTTCTCGATGGAGGACAGGTTTCGCTCCCGAGGGATTAGCTTCCGGCTGAGGTACACCACGGGGTGCCGTGTCTCCTGATGCTCCTGTAAGAGCACAGCTCCCAGTCCTACGTCGGAGGCATCCGTTGCCACGTAGAAGGGTTTATCCTGGAGCGGTGCCTTCAGGATCGGTTGTTTGACCAGGGCAGCCTTGAGGGTGTCAAATGCTTCCTGGCACCCCTGCTTCCAGACCACCGGGTCCGGGCTGCCCTTCTTGGTCAGCTCGTGCAGCGGGGCTGCGGTTGCTCCAAACCCCGGGACAAATCTTCGGTAGTAACCCGCCAGGCCAAGGAAGGCTCTGACTTGCTTCTTGGTCTGTGGAGGTGGCCAGTCTTTGATGGCCTCGATCTTGTCCCACAAGGGAGCAATCTGACCTCCACCCACACGATGACCCAAGTACACCACCTCCGATAGTGCCCACTGGCACTTCTTGGCTTTCACCGTAAGACCAGCTTGCTTGATCTTACCTAGCACGGTGGTCAGGTGAGTCAGGTGTGACTCGAAATCTGGACTGAAGATGGCGATGTCATAGATGTAAGCCATGGCAAACTGCTCACATCCTTGCAGCAGATTATTGATCAGTCTCTGGAAAGAGGCGGGCGAGTTGCGCAAACCGAAAGGTAAAACTGTGAACTCGTATAGCCCCGTAGGTGTGGTAAAGGCAGACTTGGCTATGGCATCCGGGTCCAGGGCCATCTGCCAAAATCCTTTGGACAGATCGAGAGTTGAGATCACCTTGGCTGGGCCCAGGCGATCCAGCAACGTGTCCATCCTGGGCATAGGGTACGCATCAGGGGTGGTGATGGCATTCAGTTTCCTGTAGTCCACACAGAACCGGATGGTCCCATCCTGCTTCCGGACGAGCACCACCGGACTGGCCCAGGGACTCGTCGAAGGCCGGATTACCCCCAACTCCTCCATCTCTGCGATCTCCCGTTCTATTTCTTGCCTCACTTTCTCATTGACTGGGTAATGTCGGGAGTATATAGGGCGATGGCTGCCCGTCTCTATCGAGTGTACCGCCAGGTCCGTTCTACCTGGTTTGTTAGAGAACACAGTCTCAAAGTCCTCGAGCGCTGCGAGCAGCTGGTCCTTGTCCTGGGAGGGCAGATGGTCCGGCAGGCGGAGTTCCTCGATCCCTGCCTCGCCATCCCAGTCTCCATACATGACCGGCTCCTCGGGGTCCTCCGGAGTTCCCTCAACGGAGGGGACCCAGAATACCATCTCCTTTCTGTCGTAGTAGGGTTTAAGCATGTTCACGTGAATTGTCTTAGGTTTTCTACCCTTAATACCCACTACATAGGTCACATCATCCAGTCTGTCCAGGACAGCATGGGGACCTTCCCAAGCAGCTTGCAGCTTGTCCGTTTTTAGTGGCAGGAAAACCATCACATTCTCACCCCGCTCAAAGGTACGTAAGCGGGCCTTCTCATCATACCAGGACCTTTGCTTCTCCTGGGCCTGTCCCAGGGAGTCCCGTGCCACCTTCATCATGTCAGTCAGTTTTTGACGAAAGTCAAGCACATACTCCACCACGGAGGTCTTTGTGGAAGCGATCTTCCCTTCCCATTCCTCTCTCACCAAATCGAGAGGACCTTGCACTCGCCTCCCGAACATCAGCTCGAAGGGCGAGAACCCAGTGGACTCCTGGGGCACCTCCCGGTAGGCAAAGAGCAGATGCGGCAGTTTCTCATCCCAGTCATTGGGGTTGGAGTCCACATAGGCCTTGAGCATCCCTTTCAAGGTCCCGTTGAACCTTTCCACCAGCCCATTTGTCTGAGGGTGGTAGGCTGTGGTCTTAAGGTGTTGCACCCCACAGCAGTCCCACAGGCACTCCATCACCTCCGCCATGAAGTTCCCACCCCGGTCCGTCAGGATCTCGGAGGGAAAACCCAGCTGGCAGAAGACCTTGATGAGGGCATCAGCCACCACGGGGGCCTCGATGGAGGTCAAGGCAACTGCCTCCGGGTACCGCGTTGTGTAATCCACCAGAGTCAGTATGTATTTCTTTCCCCTACGAGTCCTATGCTTCAGCGGTCCCACAATGTCCACGGCCACCCTATGGAAGGGTTGGTCTATGATCGGGAGGGGCTGCAGGGGAGCCCTTCTCTTGTCCCCGCTTTTGCCCATCCGCTGGCATGTCTCGCAAGATTTGCAATAGTCCGTCACATTCTGGGCAATTCTGGGCCAAAAAAAGTTCACCTGCAACCACTGGCGTGTCCGTTCCCTGCCCATGTGACCAGCACACGGTAGATCATGAGCCAGGGCAAGCAATTGCTGTCTGTATTTCCGGGGTACTATGAGCTGGCGCTGGGGCTCCCTGGTCTCGGCATGGTTCTTTGGCACCCACAACCGATAGAGAAGCCTCTTATCCCAGACCACCTGTTCCCTCTTGTCCGGAGTGAACTCAGTCTCTTGCTCCTGAGCCATCTGCCGGAGTCCCTCCAAGCTGGGGTCCTCCCAAACCTCCCGCTTGAACTCCTCTTGCCCAACTAGGCAATCAGCAGGGAGTGCACACTCACCCACAGGGACTTCCTGGGTCTCCTCCCTGCTAGTGTCACCCCCCTCTGCCACTGACGGAATGCACGCCTCCCCGGGACTGTCACTTAACCCACCCTCGGGGTTACCGGTTCCCTCTGGGACCAGGGTGCAATCGCCGTCTGCAGGGGTCCCTTCCCCTGCGGCCAATGGTGTGACTTTCTCCCGGGGATTTCCTAACCCCCCTTCTTTAGCCTTCCTGCTCTGCAGGCGAGTCACCGCATGAACAGTGCAGGGCTTTGGCTCTTGGATCTGTTCCCACCTCCGGAGCTGGGCTTCCTGCTCTATAAGATCCCGTCCCACCAGGATGGGGACCGGAGCCCCTTCCAGTACCCCCATTTCCAGGTACGTTGCACAGTCGTTCCACACGACGGGGGCACAGAATACCGGTACCTTCTGGGGTGCAGACCCCACTCCGTGAATAGTGAGGGTCTTCCCCGGGATTATGTCTGCAGGTGAGACCAGGTTGGAACTAATCAGTGTCACACTGGCCCCCGTGTCCAGTTCCCCCACAACGGTCCTCCCCTTCACCGTGATCATGGTCCGGTGGGGGGCCATCACCTCCTCCGAGTTTGTGATCCTGTAGCAACAGACACTCTCCTCAGAGGGGCTCCGGCCCTCCCCCTTGCTGCTCACGGCTGTTGCACGCCTGACGGGCCTGGGTCTAGTGCTTAGCTTTGGGCAGTTGGGCTTGATGTGGCCCTGCTCCCCGCAGTTATAGCACCCCCTCTTTCCCGAATTGGGTGGTCTGTCCGAATCTGGGGCCGCCTTGCGCTCGGCAGGAGGTGGCCCTCTTTCCCCTTTTTGACCTGGGCCTCCCTTCCCCCCTCTTTGGACCCCTTTTTGCTCCTTCCCAGAGTAGGGAGGCCTCTCACGGTTTAGCAGCAGTCGGTCTGCAATGTCTGCGGCCTCGTAAGCATCTTTGGGGTCCCTGTCCCTGACCAGGGTCTTAATCTCTCTCGGACACCAAAAATAGAATTGTTCCAGCACCAGGAGATGGCTTGCCTTATCTAAATTGTCAACCTTGGCTTCAGCCAACCATTTAAAGTATGTGTCGTACAACATGACCGCATAATCATTCAATGACTTTTCGGGTTGTGGGCACGTATTCCGGAATTTTTTCCGAAAATAATCCGGTCCTAACTTGAACCGTTTGGACACAGCAGCTTTGAAGGCATTATAGTCATCGGCTGCATCTGGGGGCAGGCTGTTCAGGATCACCGCCATGTCACCTTCTACCAGAGCAGACAAGTACATCATGATCTTTTCCTCCGGCACCTTGCACCGCTGGGCTTGTCTTTCGAAGTTGCTTAGGAACACTGCAGGATCGTCTCCCTCTCGGTAGCGAGCGAAGGCGGAGACGTCCAGTTTGGGCTGTTCCCCGGACGCTTGCGGAGGGTTCGCGTTTCCCCCAATGGTCTGCAAATGGAGCTGTGCTTCCAGCTTTTGTGCCTCCAACCAGGCTTCCCTTTCCAACCTCCTCTCTTCCATCTCCATCCTTTTCAATTCTATCTGCTCCTTCTCGCGCTGGCGCTGGGCCTCCAGCTCCAGCCTTTTCAATTCTATCTGCTCCTTCTCGCGCTGGCGCTGGGCCTCCAGCTCCAGCCTTTTCAATTCTATCTGCTCCTTCTCACGCTGGGCCTCCAGCTGTCGTTGTTCCTTCTTGTCTTCCAGCTGTTTCTCCTCCAGCTCCATCCTTTTCATCTCTCTCTCATGGAGTCTCTGTTGCTCGCTCTCAGAGAGTGATCTCCCAGCAGCCTCTGGGCTTGGCGAGCGGGAGTGTGGTCCTGGGTCAGGCCCAGGAGTTGACAAGCATGAAGCTGACGCTGGTTCTGACTCGCTGGTGCACAAGAGTTCAACCAGCTCATCCTTCTTTAGCCTTCCTGTTGCATGAAGGCCTCTCTCTTTTGCCAGTTCCTTCAGTTCGGGCACAGTCATCCGGACATACTCGTCCGCCATCCTGACTCTCTACCCTATCCAGTCGACCCGATGTTAAATTAGAAATTGTTTGCTCAAGGGATTTCAGTGACTCTATT
Source organism: Alligator mississippiensis (assembly GCF_030867095.1). Taxonomy (NCBI): domain Eukaryota; kingdom Metazoa; phylum Chordata; order Crocodylia; family Alligatoridae; genus Alligator; species Alligator mississippiensis. The sequence continues at coordinate 82,829,520 of NC_081831.1, forward strand.
CCTTTCCCCAAATTATGCCTCTAATACAGCAGGGTATTCAGATCCCACCACTGCCACCACGTGTGGCGGGCCAGTAGGGGGCGCTCCTGCGTTGAGCCGCCCACCTCCCTGCGCCCGACCACCTCCCAGGCTCCGAGTGCCTCCCTTAGGGTGCCTCCCGTCCGGCCGACCCCTTCCCTGGAGCACACCCGCTAGCCTGGGGTCCCGCTGCCACCATCCAAGGCTCTGGACTCACTTCTGGCTCTGCGCGCCTTGGAGAACACAGGCCTGATCGTCCAATGGGTGCTAGACCCAATACAAGCACTTGGAGCACTTCCCCAAGTCAGGGGCTTATTAGGAAAGTCTCCCTTAGTCCACAGACCTAAGGGGCCTCCTTGGCATAATTTAGACCCACCCCTCAATAAGTCTCCCGCACCGGTCACAAAGGAGAACTTTATTGATTACAGGGGGTAGGGCGGAAACAGGGTAAAAGGTAGAGCAGTGTCATAGAAATCTTACAGGAATATCAAAGGAATCCCATTGAGCAAACCAGGGTGGCTGAGGTAGCCGTTTAAACGCATCTGAGTTACTGAAACTAAATATCTAATCGGATCTTTAGTAGCTTACTCACTCGCATCGTCCAGAGGTGGTTGGCGTTTCCTCTGAAGGCAGGGCGCTCTTGGAGCATGCGGTGATGAGGAGAGAGCCAGGCTCAGATTCACCTGGATGACCGCATGGCTAATGGCTGACTGCCTCTTCTTCTTGGACCGAGCCCTTAAATAACCTCTCTGCCCTCAGCAGCCCGGTCTGATCGAAGCTGCCAATACTGGCCACAAGCCGACCAATCTCCCCAGCATCCCTGGCTACCTGGGCCCGCGCAGGGCCGGGCCTTTCCCCCCTGCCCAGGTGACCAGAGCATCGCCTCCCAGGCGCCAGGCTTTTGTCATGTAGACCAGGTGGGAGATCCCCACCCTGAGGAATGAAACACCAGCCTCCCAGGCTGGCTGAGACAGGTCTCTGGAGAGGGGCACCCACGGTGGCATTTCTGCCACAGTGCCACCCTGCCCTACCTCGTCACGGACCTGAGCAGAACAAAACTACCGAGTCCCAGGCAGCCCCTGGGCTCGCACCAGCAAACCCCGCTCTGCTGACTCCTGCCAGAGCATGGAGCCCATCCTTACTAGAGGGCAGAAAGGAGTGGGAACAGGAGACACGCCAACTTGTGAACATCTTGCACCTGTTGCAAGTGGAATAAATCCTTCCTTGGCTTTCCAATGCTGCCAATCAACTAGCCTGAGCACAGAGAGAGGCTTGGCCTGTTCTTCTGCATTTCCAGGTGTTTTTGAGACACACACACACACACACACACACACACACATCCTTAATACTTTTTTTGCACGATATTTAAAACAATGCATGTAGTTTTGGCTCAGTGTGGATCAGGCGAATTTCTGTATTTATGGCACTGAACTCTCTCCACCCAAATTCTCAATCCACACGTTCTGGAATGAGAGACATGATCCGCAGGGACAGAAACACAACTCCTCCCAGGGACCACCTTTCTAAAATGTTGCATTCTTTTGCGAGAGCCTGGCAGCAATGGCAGAAAAGTGCTGACCAAGCTACAGACAAAATGGAAAAGATGCAACTGGTTTTCAAGTGTAGTCTACAGGAAGAGGGCTATCGCTCACTAAATACTCTGCGGACGCTTTGCTGGCCAGCAGGCAGGGTGTTGCACAAGTGCTCAGACCCCATCCAGAGCAGTAACGTATATACGCTGTTGGCTTTGCACGTTTATTTTTACGATGTACCCAGCCGTGCCCCCGAGGTTTTCTATTGGGCAAAAAGCAAAAAAGACAAGTCATTCAATAGCACCTGGCTATAGCATCATGAATGGAAAATACTCTGCAATCCAATCTACAAGGGCAGGCGCTTGCTAACAAGCAATCTGGCCATTCCCACAAACCCCTCTCTCAGATTTTCCTCTTTATCACCCCCGAAAAATGCCAATGTAACAGAAATTTACTGCTCCAGCAAAATTGCATGGATTCCCCTCGTTTCACATACATGATACACCCCACTGTCGCTGTAAGGGCAACCACCTTCGTATCTCTGAAGCTCCCAAAACCAATTCAAAGCTGCAGCACACCCCCTCTCAATTCTAAAGCACTGAACAATTATGCTGAAGTAAAGACTATTCTTGTCCTCACAAGTTTTCTGAAGATTTAAATCTTTATGCACCTGTCACATTTCTAATAGGAGACACCGGCTCAGAGTCCAACCTAATTTCCTTCACTTCTCGTTTTCTGCAGGATGTCACTTCTGGTTCAAGGTACACAGCCCAGATTCCTCAGTGCCACAATGACATGCTACATAAAATTAATCTAGAGAATCTGATCCTCAATCTCAGCCACACTGAAAAATAACTATTTGCTAATTTCTAGGTGGGTGCCAAAGAATGTGATCTGTGCACAGCTGTGGTCCTTGCAACTCGAGAAAAATGACAGATTTGGACCTCTTCTGAATGATTTGTGCATGCCCCATGTTGGCGTTATTACTGGGATGCCTACAGTAAGACTGGACTGGTTTATCTCAGCCTCCTGGAGCAAGCAGGCAGGAGAGAAAAGAAAGGTCCCGCATAAACTATTCCTCAGCAAACCCTGGAGGAAGGGACAACAGCAGAAACTTCCAATACGTTCACATCGCACAGGTGTGATGAAAACATGCCCCGACTCCCCCTCTCTGTGCTACTGAATTTGGAACGCATCTTTGGCTGCTTTTTGGCAGGGGCCAGGGTGGCCGTCAGGCTCTCGGCCAGGCAGGCTCCTTCTCTCCGGCACGTGGCACACGTGGAAGGGGGAAGTGAGCAGGACACGTTTCCACAGTGGCACGCCGAGCACTGTCCATGCAATGCAGACATGCCTTTTCCCTCCAAAGACTGTGGCCCGGCCCCTGGCTGTGTCTAATGGATTGGTACAGAGTAGAAAGGCCAAACTCTGGGAACAAAAAGGACAGCAGGATTTAGAAGGGACACATCATCAAACAAGAGTTGGAAGTTGCTCCAGGGAGGGGCTCGGGATGAAGATCTGCCAGGGGCATCTGAAGAATTGAGGAGCATCAGGCTAAGGGCAGGGCATTGGATACGATGGACATGTATGAACTGTTAGCTGGTGAAAGTCTTGGGCTCCAATTGAAGAAGGCAGTCTGGGTGCCCTGTTCATGGGCTTCCAAAGGGAGCACAACTGCCCACCAGCTGGACATGCACGGCAAGCACGGCCAATGCCCAGGGAACGAAAACGCCAAGCCCCATCTGGAGCAGGACAGCGGCGGGATTGTACTGACAGTATCCACAGAGCACACGCAGCAAGAGACAGCAGTAGCAAGCCCATTCAGGTCCAAGGGAGGAGGGAAGTATAAGAGATCTGGCATGGAACCTCCCCTCTGAAGGAGATGAAGTGAGAGACTCCCGCCTCGCCCTGGCCACTGTCCTGAGTGAGCAGCCAAGCAGCCATGCCCCCGAATCCAGGCCTTCGGCTGAGCCCCTGCCTGTGACACTCCCACATGGGTGTCCAGCCAGCAACTGATCATCAGCATGGCCGGACCTGGGCTGTTAATCTCCGCCCAGCCCCCAGGTCTTGCCATGGATTCGTGCAGGGACTTGGACCAGACGACCCTTGGGGTAGCCCTGCAGTTCTAGGATCCTAGAGCGCAAAGGTGATGTGCGTAGCAGCCATGTCCTCTACAGGCTGCGCTACTGCACACACGCGAGTGCCACGAGCAAAAGCAGCGCAGCTGAGGGTAAGTGGCCCCGCAGGCACACTGACCAGCAGGGCTGCCAACAAGTCCACCCTTCGCCCTGAGAGATCTGCTATGCCAGTCAGGGAACAGTACGCCTAGGGACACGTCACTTGTTTGAGGGCCCCGCTCCTGCACTGTGTCCTAGGCAAGTCGCGTTGACAGCTAGTTGTCTCGTGTCCTGCTACGTATAATTTTTCTGGGGCATAGCAGCTGTTGTTGCATATCTGCTGGGACACATCAGCAAGCTGTTATTCCCAAGTGGGACATCGCCACCAACAATAGGCCTGTGTTTCTTAAATGCAGTATGTTTCCTCCTGGTTGCAGAATGACTGAAATGGTGCGATGCAACAGTCGCACGCTTCAAACTTCAACGTGTGGGACAGGACTCATGCACTGTAGCTGAGGCATGCTATGTGCTTCAAGCCAGGTATGTAGTTACTTACCTACCAAACACAGTGAAAAATTATTTGGAAGTTTTAATTATTGGAATCAAATGCGACTGTGATTAGTTACATTTCTGCTCTCCTTCGTCATACGCATGGGATTCGCTTCATCCACACCTTCTGTTAAAGAGGGAGGTACAGCGGCTGTCACAGCGTTGAGCTACTCAGGGCTTTTGACCTTCAAATACGATTCAGACAAGTTTGGAAAACAGAGCAGTGTCTACCAATCTCCTGATCAGACCCGAGGACGTGAATGTTGCAGCTGGCTTTCTCGGCTGGTAAAGCATTTAGATGTCTCAATAGGCTCAATCACATATCTCAATAGGTTCATCCTTATCCACAGAAACTAGAGCCTCAGTCAGACTGGGAGCGTAAATGAAGAGCAACGCAGCTGAAGTCTCAAGGGTTGCACTGGTGTAAAACTAGACCGCACAAAGCCAGAATCTGGCCTCTACTGTCTGCTTTACAGGCAAAAAACAAAAACAAAATAAACCAAACATGTTTCACGGCAGTAAAAAGTTGATGAAGGAATAATGGAAATGATTATCTCTTGCAGAGAAAAACTTCAAGTCTATAATTTGGACAGCTGTACAATTTTATAAAGCAGTTTTCTTTTTTTTTTTGATGAGCATGAAAGCTCAATAATAATTCCCAGTCTCAGACAGTAGAATTACCATTCTCCTTTCTTGTTGCTCTCTGGCTGATGTCTTTCAAGTGATGAACAATCATTCTGAGTTCTCCGGGTGGACCATAAGAGGCTACGTGAATGTCTCTGATCTCCCAATCAAAGCTTTCCTGTTTGCAATAAGATCTATGCTTAAATCTTATTTGGTTGTGTGAAGACACTTTACATGCATTAAAGGGCACATGGAAAGAGAAAGGAAAAAAGCCAGGCTCTATCCTGCTCCCAAAGTAAATGCAAGTTTTGTCTTTGATTTCAATGGTAACAGAATTTGGCCCCGATGTTACAAACAAACCAATGCTTTTGCTTGGCTATTAACACCCACAAAGGCAATACCTAAAAATCTGAAGCCACTTAACACTCTGTCAAAGCTACAAAAATCCTGGCTGTGCTTCAGAAACAAACATTAAAAAACCCAAATAGCATCATCTGATTCCTCTTGGAGACGGATGAAAATGCACTTGGCACCCTGCAGCGTGTTTTAAAGACTCCCACTGTGGACCAGGTTTGAACAGTTTGCACTGAGCACTGAGCTGAGCCAGGCTTTGCGACATGGCTCACCTCTCAGGAGCTTCCCTTTCCCTCCGCTATTCGCTGCCATTACCTGAATGGCGCGTGAGCATGGCTGCAGATACAGATCCAGTAGCTGTGGCCTGACTGCATCTTCGAACATTACAGACCTAAAACGGTGTCCGCTAAGGTAAAGAGCTAAACTGTACCAAAGCCATGTCCCTGATGACATCCCAAAAATCTTTAATATCTGTCAAACCTGTGCCCAGTTTTGGGCCCCCCACTACAGTAAGGGGCCAAAAAATACTTGTTCAAGTAAGAATGTGGACAAACTGGAGAAAATCCAGTGGAGGGCAGTGAAAATGGCTGTGGGGCTGGAGGACAGGACTGGTGAGGAGAGGCTGAGGGAAATGGGCTGATTTAGTCTAGAGAAGAGAAGATTGAGAGGGGATTGAATAGCAGCCTTCACCTCCCTGCAGCGGGGCTGCAACGAGGATGGAGCTGGGCTGTTCTCAGTGGGGGCAGACGGCAGGACAAGGAGCAATGGGCTCCAGCTGCAGCAAGGGAAGGTGAGGTTGGATATTAGGGAAAACTCTCTCATTAGGAGAGTATTGAAGCACTGGAACTGGTTACCCAGAGAGGTGGGGGTTTTAAAGACCCGGGTAGACAAAGCCTTGGCTGAGATGATGCAGTTGGGGCTGGTCCTGGTGTGAGCAGGGGGTTGGACTAGATGTGACCCCCTGAGGTCCCTTCAAATGCCAATTGTCTATGATTCTATATTGGTATTTCTCTCTCCCCATAAATGTTTCCATTTCCTTGCCATTTCTTAAATAACCTTCTGAATGTGATTGTGTCTTGCAAAAGTTAACCAAAGAGGTTCAACTTAAAATAACTTGGTTTAGATTAAGAGAAAGAAAAAAGGCACCACCCTTGGGTATTTTTAATGGGATTAACCTGGAAAAAACATACAGATTGGCTAAAAAGCTCAATATCTACTGCACAGCCACAAAGGGCCAGATTCACTCCTGGCTTAATGTACATCACATCCTTGAGTCGCAAGGGGATGGGACAGCTCATACTAGGACTCAATTTGGCCTGCCTCTAAGACGTTTTTCCTCTCCAAAGGACTATAAACCTGGTAGCACTGCGTTCTTGCACCATTCAAACTGATATATCAACAATAGCAAAGACAGGACCAAGCACAACATTGTTTTTTCTACTGGGAAAAAAAAGATAATGATCTTTTTAGAAATGGGCTAGCCTTGGAAGATCTGTGTAGATAATGTAACCAATGTCTGGACATCTCAGCTGCTACGCTGCTTTGAGTTGAAGATTTCCAAAATGTTCTGCCTTATTTAGGATATGAACTGGAGAGCTTAGTGAATTATCTGCAATTAATAGAAGCAGCAGCTCATAAATCCCTTAATTTACTCTTTATTCAAGGTTACTCGCGAGCGAGTTCCTTTCATGAACAGCTTGCGAACATTTCACTGAAAATACTCAATGTTCAAACCCTAACATTACAATACATATTTTGATTTGGAATCACTGTGTCCTGGATCTAGGGCTATCAAAGAATACATTTTGCAAAATTCAGCTGTCAGTGAAATGCTCAATTTAATCAAAGCCAAGCAGGACAGAAACCTCAGAAGTGCTGAACCTGTTCTAAATCTAGAATCCACAACATCCGAGTAAGGGAAATTTCCTCACCAGTAAATGCATTTCATCCTTGTAGTCCCAATCCTGCTATAAAATCGACAAGTGTGCAAGGGTCTGCCCATCCAGATTTGATTTCAAGATAGGGATTTACGGCTGGAACCAGACTATTATCCACAGAAAAGAAGCTAATGAGGAAGAAAGAACCGAGAGACAGTCATGGGAATTACCTAGTTAATTAACTAGTTAAAAAGTTAAAGAAATGGCTACCTTTTAACTTTAACTAGTTAAATTTTTCAGCTGTCAACTTTTAACTTTAGCTAGTTAAAAAAAAAAATGTTAACTTTAACTTTTTTTAAAGTTAAAAAAAAATTGAAATCCAACTTTCCCAGAGTCTCTCCTGACACAGTCACTCTCTCGGACTTGCATGCAATGATATTTCTTTATCGAAACGCTAAGACTTCTTGGTTGAGAGACAGAGAGCAGTGCTCCTTCCCTTGAGAGATGGTCTCTTAAGAACTACACGTCCCAGAGCTCCTTAGTTCATGCTGGCATCTTCGCTGGGTTTGCAGAAGTTAACAGGGAGCCAGCTGGCTGCAGGAGAGGGAACGAGCACAAGCAAGCAGAGACACTGATCCCAGCAAGAGTGGGAGCAAGTAGCGAGGGTGAAGCAGATGATGACTTTTTTAATTTTAACGAAGATCCGAACCAGCAGCCCCGGGCCCAAGAAGTTGAGCATTACTTCTCATCTGTGAGAAACTTCTCTGAGCTGTCACCTGTGATGAAAAAGCTATTCATCCGTTACAACGCAAGCATCCCCTCATCTGCCCGTGTAGAGCAATTGGTCAGTAATGGGGCTTAGTTTTGCAAGACAGAAGAGGAAAATTGTCAGATGTAAATTTTGAAATGCCAGTTCAATAAGCATGTTTAAACAGTTTCTGCTCTGCAACTGAGCATTATTTTTCTCACTTCAACTGATTTTTTCACTTCAGTCTAATTTTGATTTTCAAACACTTTCATTATTTCTAATTCAGATGTATTTCATACCCTTTGGTTACCTTTTGAGCAATAAAAATTGTAACAACAGAGGTTTTCTGTGGAACCAGCTTTCATTCATTGCCTGGCTATGAATATCTCCTTTCTGCTATTCTGGTATACCTATATGATGCACTGACTTTTACAAAGTACTTCACATGGAGAGGGTGAGAAGGATCTAACATTACATAGGTATTGGTAAACTGTTATTCTGAAAACTGTATGACAAGTATAACATTGTTTTTAGGTAAAGCAGGGTGAGGTCTGAGTAAGTGAGTGTGCTTCTGTGGGCTGATGGAAAAGAAACCCACGCATTGCATTTGAAAATGAAAAATGATGCTAAGAGGCAATTCACTGTGTTTCACACATTTCTCATGAATCAACTTACCTTCCAACTAGTTGAAAGTAGAAATATTTAACTTTTAACTTAACTCAAGTTAATTTTAAAGGCTGCTAATTTTTAACTTTAACTAGTTACATTTTTCATAAACTTTTCCCATGACTGCCGAGAGATAATAACTTCCTTACCTCTTAGATCAAGAGTGGACCAGCAGGAGCAAATTGGGGCCAACTGGATCAAATGATTAAGAAGTCATGGCTGTCATAGTACTGCACAAACGTACAGCCACTCTAAGCTTCAACTCCATTATGAATCCTTTAATTGTTATCACCTCTCAGTGTTTAAAAAACAACACGTTCTGTCAAACAACTGTCCAATAAAAAACTAGTTCATAAATGGTGTAAAATGCAGTTTTCCCCTCCTGAGCACTGGAGTCTTCTATGTACCCAGGCAGGAGGGAGTCACAAGCGCCAGAAGCTGAGATGATACACGTTTCCCTGTCAATGCCGTCTCAAGAGCACCCCCAGGAAGCCATCTCTTGGACATCCACACCTAGTTTAATTCTTCAGTTCTGCTGATCCAGCCAACCATGTTGTCAACTTCAAGAAATATCCATGCACTAGGAATTAGAAACCGAATCCAAAGCTTGTTCAAGTCTCCCAGTGGGCGCTGGATTTGCATCTCGACTGAAATCATCAGCACATCCTACGTGGGATGCCAGAGCATTAAGGAACGTGGCAGTAGAGCCATCAATGCACGTGCTAAGGACCCACGTGCAGGAGTTTGCGCCTCCCTGGACTCATTGCAAAGGCAGCCCGCAAAACACCCCGCTGGGAATGGTAGCCACTGGGCACGGAAACAGTGGCTAGGCATAATGCATACCACATCGATACCTTGCTTGTCGGTGGCTACAGAAACTAGTGAGATGAACCCATGCTAGCCCAGTGTGCCACCTAGCCTGAGAAGAGATCTTTGACCGGAGCAATAAAACAGAAAGGTTAGCATAGCTAACTTATGCATAGCTAATTATCCTAAGTGTATAGGATAATTGCCTCGCACCGATAGGCCAAATACCCCATTATAAACCCCTGGAGTCCTCCAGTCACCCGCCCCTAGTAAATACATAGAGGCTGAAGGTAATTGATTATTTCCTACACACACATGTGCGAAGTTAAAATATCATCATTTTAATAAGCATTACTGGTTGAAATACCCAGCTTAATTATTATTTCTCTCTGGTAAAATGTTAATTAAATGCATAAATATTCATTGTAATTGTAATGTATAAATAACTACCCCATTACACATTTATTATTCATAAATAATAGTTCTGAGCTCCTATGGGTTTATACATCACATGCCAAATTAAACACAAGTTCTCTTTAAATATCAACTGAATTTTCAGTTTTATTTTCAATATAAATCTGATTTAAATGGATAATGAATGCATTTGTTTTAGTGAATGCAGGCATTTTACTCATGGAAACTTACTCTACGAAGGTCAAAGCAAATATTTCCACTTTTTCAAGACTAGCATTTTCTCCCTAAAGCTGAAACAGAAGAGAGCTGCTAAAGCGGACTACATCTTTGCTGTATGTATTGTGTAATATTACACCGCCAATCTGTTCAGTTCTATCCATTTCAAAGGCGATATTAAATTCCCAGCTATACGGCGCGAGCCGTTTAATGTACCTATCTATGTCACTAATGCAAGTTGTGGGTGCCCTGATCGTGCCTTTAGGCAGTCGGTTTGTTCGGGTTGATTGTTTTCAGCCTCGTGGTACCATTCACCCCACACGTTTCACCCCACGAAGAGGTAAAGGAAGGAACGGTTATTTAATCACAGCACAAAGCCAATGATACTGTAACGTGCACAAGTAGTTCAAGTGAAGGGGTGAGCGGAGAGGATTATGCTATCCTGTCACTCCTACAAGTGAGGTGGAAGGCAGGGCAAGGTAGGGTGGACCCCAGGGACTACCTGGTCCAGCGAGGCATGAGCTTTCACAGGTGACAACCTATTTCAGCAGATGCTAAGTACAAAAGCTGATGCTTCTCTGAACCAGTTAGTCTCTAGGGTGCCACCCTCCCTTGACTTCAGACTAACACAACTACCTACCTCTTTCTGGAAAGTGGAAGAGATCTTGGGTCCCGTGCTGGTCCCTTGCACCCCTAGTGGGAAAAGCAGCTGGTAGAACTGGAGGCTCTCACCCCCATCCCCATCCTCCACCTGCGCAGCAGCGAGCTTGGCAGCAGCCTGTGCTCCTCCATGCAGAGGGCAAGGTTACGGAGGGAAGCGTGGTTACCGCCTCTCTCCACACCAGCAGCACTTACCTGTCTGAACTGTTACTGGGACTGCGAGTATCTGGGGGGACTGACAGTGTCCTGGGGTGGGCTAAACCTGCCCGCCCAACTCGCCTGCTGCCATTTCCTTCACTAATGCTATTAAGAGTTCGTGCATCCTGCCCTCCCTTTACTCAGGACAGACACAGAATAAAAATGAGGTGACAGGGTGACCAAAAGGCACTTCCAGCCTGGGGTGGCCCATTTCTGCTCGCTGACACCTGCAGAGCCACCTGGCTACAGTAGTGGAGGCCAGGGTGCTCCCAGCAAGGCAAAGACCAGCATCTTGCTCCGATCACATAAATATTCCACACCTTTGACTTTCTGCAGACAGCTCATTACACAAACCAACTTTTAGTCTGATTGCTTTATCCACTGCTCCTTCCCTCTCGCTGTAATCGATATGTCCCTACACCACAAGCATTCTGTCATGTTAATGAAGCTATCCCGGAAAAGACTGGGGGAGAAAATCAGAAGAGTCTTTTCAGAGGACCCAGCCGTTGCTTTCACAATCGCATACAAAACAAATAAACCCAAGGTCCTGTACATTCAAGGGTAAAATGTGCCGTTAAAATCAAGATGGCATCTGAGGGGTATCACTTTTTCAAGCATAATTCTTTTCGTTTATGGTGTTTGGCAGAAGAATCCAAGCATCACGGGTTTCTGCGGCGTTTGGTCAGAATGCAATTGCTTTCCGCACGTGTCAGCTCCAGCAGCTTTCAAGCGAGACTTTCATGGGTGTTTCTGCGCTCGGAGAGCTACAGGACCAGGCGCCCTCACGTGAAGGAGTAGAGATGCACAACACACTTGCAGGTCGCTCTGCTCTCTCCCAAGTCAGCATCCATTTGTGCTTTGGGTGCACAGCCTTTCTTTTCTTGGAAGCTGAAGCCTTGCTGTCACTCCTGCTGTCCCAAGGGAACCTCATGAAAGCCCAGGCACTGCGGGGGGACAAACCGCACGGGCTGAGCAGACCCCACGTCTCCAGCCACGTGCCTGTGAACTCTGCTCATCTCCACCTGGCCCGTGCTGTCGCTTCCCTGCCACAGCCTTGGGGAGGCAGCAATTAACCCCAGGAGTAACGACTAGATACAGAAAGCCTTCTAACCCCTATCTACCCGAATCCAAGACTACTTCAAATTTAAGATGACCCTCCAGGAATTCGATTCTATGCACTGAAAATGTATAAATTGGTTACAATTTTCCACGTACAGAATTTGATTACTGGGGGGCCATTTTAAATCCATACCTGGTACTGCTGTGGCAAAGAAAGCAGTGGGAGAGGGACAGGCGGTAGGAAGGCCAGCAGCGGGGGCAGGCAGCCTGACCTTGGCCCCTTGCCTCACCCTGTGTCTAGCCTCCCTGCACCTTTCCCCCTGGTGTGTGCTGTCTGGCCACTTGCCCCCACCCCATGCCTGCCCCCCAGTCCCTTGCCCCTTCCCCCTTGCCCTCTCCACTATTTCCCCTGCCATGGTGCCTGCCCCCCTGCAGGCTGCCTCTGTGCTGGGTCCCTCGCTGCTCCCTGGCTCTGCACCAATTTCCTTGCCACCCTGGCTCTGCATGGAGCCAGAAAGCACCGGGACCCAGCACAGAGCCAGAGGTTGGCGAGGGTACCCACCTAGGTCTTGCACTACTCCATGGCTCTGCACTGGGCCCTGCCATGCTGCCTGGCACCGCGCCGAGCCTGCGAGTGGCGAGGGAATCAGTGCAGAGCAGGGAGCAATGCAGGACCCTTGATACTCAATTCTAAGACAAGGCTTCATTTCCCCCGTGTTTTATGGGGGAGAAAACCTCGCCTTGAAACCAATTAAATACAATAGACCCTCTCTGCCCCCCTTACCTGGGCACAGGCTGCAGCCCAAACTGGGACCAGGGACCACTTGGGGCCTCTTGGGGAGAGAGCTCCTGACAAGCGCCCAGAAAGAGCACGCCCCAGTGCACAGACAAATGCCCTCCAATGTGACCAAGAGCCTCAGTGGACATCCTGCCCCAGAGCGCCTTGGAAGGTCAAGCCCACCTCGACTGCACTGGGCAAGGCTCCTCTGCCAGGTCTGGACTGCCCGGGTGCCCCAGTTTGGAAGCTAGTCCCTTGCCTCACCTCCACATGCTCTTGTCAGAAGTGCCTGTCACGCAGCCACACTTCCCAGACTGAAACCCAGCAGCAGGATCTCCACCCAGTGCCTACTCCACCAGGGCTCTGGAGTCAACTCTGCTCGGCCCACGCCAGCAGCCAGCTCAGGGCTAGTCCCAGGGCCCACAGCCACGGGCTGGGGAAAGAGGCGCTCCTCCCACTGCCAGAAGCCTGGGACCAGGGGCAGGCAGTGGGCAGGTGGGGCGCACAGGCCTGGCTCCGGTGGACCTGCTCCCAGGCGGTCTTTGCCCCGTGCTCAGAGGTGCCCTGCAGCAGCCGCACTGCCTCCTTTCTGGGCGAGATGCGTGCAGCCTCCGAGCTGGCAGATGCAGCACACTTCTCAGCGACGTGCCTCGGCTCAGCAGAGAAGCGATGTAGACAAGCCCTTGGAAGGATTCCTAATTGAATTATGTAACTTAACCCACATTAATGAGCAAATCGCTGAACATCCAGAGTAAATCTACGCTGAACGCCAGAATTAATCATTCGCCAGGGTTTAACAAGTAACCAGCAACTGAACCCAGACTTTCATCATAGCCAAGACAATTTGCATTTCCAGCCTTAGACAGGCACAGACACAAAATAGAAACCAAAATCTTATGAAAAGGGAAGAGAAGCTTAATGAATGAATCCTTGGGAATTAGCTAGACCGTGCCACAGAACATGGGCTGCTATAGCAACACCGCTCCTCGGAGGACCATCCAACTCCACGGGGAAATTTCCGGCCCAGAGAAGCTGTTCAGTTGCATGGTGCAGTCGCTCCACCCGGGTTACGCTGTGCGATTACTACACAGCTCCCGCAGGCCTTCGTGGAAGTACAGCCACCAGAAACTGCAAGGCCAAGGCCAAGGATCTGGCAAGTAGCTTCCTGCAGGAACCGTGGTAAAACTCCCAATAACATCCCAACTAGAGCATGTGGCATTGCAGGTCATTCTGCCCAGAGGAGACCACCAAGGGAATACACTAGTCATAAACAATTTGTCTTATTGGCTCTGTCCGCACCCAGATGCCTGAAGAGTATGAGCTTCTGAGGGGCTGATGTGTGTAAAATTGTTCATTCAGTGGCAAGCGATAAGCAGTCTGTTTGTGCTCCGTGTCCATCTTTCTTGTGATACTGTCCCAAATTATGAGCAGCCAGAAGAGAAATTCTACTTGAACAGCTCCGGGCTCCTAGGGTGGACAAGGAATGAGCGAGGTGCATGCTGACACGGTTTCCTGAATTACCCTCATCTGAAGAGAGCTGTTTTCAGCCAAGCAGAGTCCCAGCTTTGCTCATCACCATCACTTAGAAGATCATTATAGCAGTGGCTAGTGGCCCCAGCTGAGTTGCTGCTTTTACAGATTAAAGAAAGAGAACCCGTTTCACTACTGGCGTGCAGCCGCCTGTTCTAGAATTGCTGCTGTTCAAACTTTTTAGAAAATCCTTGAAAGATGTGGGCAAAAATGAAGAAAAAGTGCTTCAAGATCTTCAAGGAGAGGATACTACCAAAGTGCAAGGTGTTAATCTTTTTTTTTTATTTTTTTTTAACTTGTATACCAATTAAAGTACAGAGATTAAAAGACTTGCCTAGGATGACAAAGCAAGGGTAGAGCAGAGTTACAAATACAATCCTGGGCTCCTACCTCCGAGTGCCCTGCTTTAATGTTGTTAACAACTGAGCATACCATACAAATGGACCAATACATCATCATACTTGAACAAGGGTACAGAAAGTGCATGCAAATACTGATCACTAAATTACATTCATTTTTGTTAGTCTTTTATGTGATTTGATATTTGCAGTTAGCTATTTTCATTTGTTTGTGTCTGTTTCCAGGATAGTTCCTTAATTGCTCTCAGGTCCCCAGGAGAAAAAAAACAGGGGAAGAAAAGAAACCAACAGAGATTCAGAATATAGGGGTCTAGTGATACAGCAAAGCAAGTGCATCTCTGTAAACCCCAATTTAGACAAGGATTTGTATGGGGTGGCTTGGATAGGGGGGATCTTGCCTCGAGCAGGGGGTTGGATTAGATGACCTGTAGAGGTCTCTTCCAGCCCCACTTCTCTGAGTCTAGACCCCTAGACCACAAGAGGAAATGGGTTCTGTTGTCTCACCTTTGCTTCCAGTTGTTGATATCCTAAAGCCATCGTGAAACATGCACTCTGCTCACACTCAGAAGCTTCTTCTTTGGCAATCCCTCATAGTCAAGGATGTTCATCTTCCACGACTGTCTTAGATGTGGGTTCAAAGATGACTGATGAAGCCAATATGGGATCACCAGACTCCGCTGCAACTCAGGCACATGTTTCCATGCAGGGTTAGTGGCTCTGGAGGCTTGGTTTGGTTTGGCCGCAACATGTTGTTTCTGCCTCTCCCACTTTTCTATCCGCTGTTGTCATAAGATTTCCGAGTACTACGATCCTTACAGCCAACTCTTCCTCCATTTGGGGCAGTCCTGGGTGATAGCCTCCAGTGAGTTGTTGTCAACATTGCATTTTTTTTCCCAGTTGGCCTTGAGAATGTCCTTGAAGTGCTTTGTCTGTCCTCCTTTTCACCATACACCTTGACTGAGCTGGGAGAGTAAAACTTGCTTTGGGAGTTTGGAGTCGAACATCTGGATGACAGGGCTGGCCCAGCGAAGTTGATGTCAGATGATCACCACCTCGATGCTCATGGTGTTTGCTTGCGAGAGGACGCTAAATGTTGGTGTATCTATTTCCCACTGGATTTGGAGGGTCTTCCACAGGCAGTGTTGAGGGTACTTCGCCCAGGACAGGACAATGTGCAGGACAACTCAGAAGCAACACGAGATAAGAACAATAAGGCAGCATGTCCTCTGGACCATCAAAAAGTCAATGGTCTCCATAATTCATTCAGAATAATGAAAACATAAAAGCCAGCAGCTATAATCCAAGACTGTAGGAACATTTTGGAATATTTTCCCCCAACTCCTTGCATTCGACTGATACAGGGCTTAAAGCATGCAGCAAAGTGAGAGCTGCATATCAGTCATAATTCTTACTTTTTTATAGACTTGTATTTAAGTTCACTTTAGAGAGAGAATCTCAAGGAAATTAGTAAGTGGTATTTCCTACAGAGACTGGAACAGCTTTGTGTAATGAGGCTGTTCTAGAAAAAGCTTGAACTGCATACCTTAGAGAGTAACTCATTATGAATTGTAAGTCATTTAAACCCAAAAAAGCTATCCAGAGTCTGGAAACTTAATTTTTGTAATGTATGCTTTTCGCTTCAAATAAGCAGTATACTCGGCTTGCCATGCCCACCTGCGGTAAGCATGTACCTCAGGTCACTGCATAACACAGTGACAGTCCCACCACGTTGCTAATAGCTTACATTATAAGGCAACTTTCATTATCTGCAGAGCCGCATAGTGCAGAGCATCTTTCAGCCCCACTGTCAGTGTGTACCTGCAACTGCACCCGGGCTAGCTGCACGCTAACTGCACCTATAAACTGAATCTGAGTTGCAGAGCAGACAGTTAACTGCACAGAAGCAGCAAAGGGGAAGCATCTGCACTTAGCAGCCTTGGAAATGACAGGAACAAGCCCATTTCATAACTGCTATTTCTCCTCATTTTCAAGGCTTCTGACAACAGCCCTAAAACTGATTATTAGGTGCCTTGAAAATGACAGGAGCAAGTCAGCGCGGGAGCCGATAACGTGGCAGCACTCGACGCTCCCGTGTCCTCAAGCAGCGTTGCTTACACTGCGTTCAGACAAGTGCACACTTGAGGTATGCGTATCGCCCTCTCCAGGTTTTCAGGCTAGGCCCTTAACCGGACTGGTGCAGAGACGTCCCCAGCCCAAATGGGGACATCTAAAGGGACGCCTTAGAGCAGAACATAACGTACCAGTGTAGGAGATTTGGGAACTGAACTCGCCGTAGCCAGAGTGTGCGCCAGGGTCCTTAGAATCACTGCCAAGCCCAAACAATATTTCAGACTGGAGGGAGCACAAACCGGTAGGTAAGACCACCGTTATCATTGGACCTGAGTGAGAAACACAGGGCATGTTCCACCCTTCAGGACAGACACGCACACTCCTTCATTGCAACAGCATGCATGATCATTGAAGGCACTCGGCAGCTAGCATCTAAAGACCAAGTTAAATGCAAGACACGAGAAAAATGCAACAGGTCACCAAAACACCTGGTTACCGCCAGTGGCTGCTTTTCACTGACGTTACAACTCTAGCGCTGGTCGAGCATAGTAACAAGCAGCAGCATGTACTTCCAAAAAGAGTAGTTCACAGCTGGATGTCCAAGGGCTCATGGTTAGGTCAGAGTATTCATTTTTCCTGAATGTGGAGACAACCACCCAGCACATCTAAAATGGTCTATGGACCCCAGAACATTCACCAGTTTTAGTATCAATGGTTCCATTGACTGCTCTTTCATCCATCTGGAGTACTTGTCATGCGATCCAGAAGGAAAAGCAATAAGTGACGGAGGAAACCCATTAGGAAACATAAATGAAGAGTAAACTAAATCTGTGAACCTCCCATATGTGGTGAGCTACTTACGAGTGACAAACAAGTGTAGACCACAGGCATTGCTTCACAAACAATTTGCTAGCCAGAAAGACAGCTGTATTCATTTCACTATTAATTAATAAATAGATCTTCATCTCTGCAAAGGACTGCTGAGTCTTAGCAGGCTACAAACGAGCAAATATTCTTCCACGACATTTAGACTAAATGTCTCGAGACATTTACAAACAGAAACTTAAAGAGCAGATGTCTAATATGAGACTTGTCTTTCCACATCTGCAAGGAAGAGTCATCGCACAGAAGTAGCAGATACAAGCTACTTTCCATGTATTCGAGCGGGTTATTTTTTACTCATAATTACACAAGTTACAAAGTTACATATTGGGTGCTAGATATTGACCTATAACTCTAATATGTCATTAAATACTAAAATGATGCCTAGATAATTATCTTTTTTTAAGTTTTAAAATACATTTAAGAGTTACACAATTCTTTTAATAGATCCCTAATTATAAGCTGCCAGCTATGATGAGTTGAAGGGAAAAGCTTTATTATTCAGAGATATTTCCACCCAAGTTACTGCTCAGATGTCCTGAATCTGTGGAAGAGCTCTGGATAAAAGGAATTCACACTTACATACACATGTCCTAGCGTTCAGAAATGCTTGAGCCTGCTGTGCTAGGTTGGCATATTCGGTAGGGTAAAGTCAGAAACTCGATGCAATGCCACATGACATGAAATTGGGGACGTAGTTTGAGCTACAAGAAAAAAAATAAATAAATGCTTTGGTGTTATGAAAATGTGTCTCATATTAGCTTTATATGTAGAATATGTTTAAATATTTTATGAAAGTGTATTTTACATTATATGGGTTAGTTAATTAGTTTCCTTAGTAATCCCTAGAGTCGACGCAATGCCTGGCTGTCAATGAAATGCCAGATTTCCAGCTGGAGTTAGACGAATAAGGAGGTCCCGTGTCTCAAGTTCTCAAACCTGGGGTCCCTTGGTTATAACTCTGCCCACCTTGGCCTCCTGCAAGGAACTGCAGAAATGTGCCACATTGGGACAGAGCTGCAAGAGCTGGGGTTCACAGATGTACAGACTGTAAGGGGCTGGAAGGGACCTCACAAGGTCATGGGGTCCAGGCCCCCTGCACTAGGCAGGAAGATGCACGCACGGAGTCACATGCATCAGCCAGACAATCAGGGGTACAATACAGCTGATCAGCTCCATAAAGTACACAAGACTCAGATGTCAGCTTCTGGCACAAATGAAGAACTCATTTTGGTGCAACGTATTCATTTATTACATATCGTTATAAACAAAGATGAGCCTAATTTTAGAACATATGGACTCCACCATGTGCTTGTTTCCTTAGGCTGGATGCTTCAATTTGTCTTGGCACTTGCTAGTGTTTCGGGTGTCTCTCAAGATAAAGAAGAGATGTATGGACACATTGTGAGCTAGGATGGAACATAATTCAATAGCAAGAGCTTTACAAAAATCCATCTTTATTATATCCACAACACTGAACACATTATCTAGCGTCATGCCCTGTAACAGAATACTCACCCTTGTCCTAGCAGAGAAACAAAGATTTAAAATAGTCTGGAGAACAGTTCTCCATATGCATTTTTACCTTAGACAAGTCAGCTACATAAAATCCAAAGAGATGAAGACTTTCACATAAAAATTCCAGTCTTATCTATCAAGTCAGGGATTTAGGTAGAGCCATTAAATACATCCTCAAGAATTTATAAAGAATACCTTTCTTATTAGCAATTTTTAAGCAATATACTGAAACTTTTATCAGAGTGACAATCTCTTAACAGCAGATGTAGACCACACCCCACTCAGCCACATCTAAGGTGTCTTTGTGGTTTCATCACCGCTGAGATCAATTCCAAGGTCTCTCCCTAAGCACACGTCTTCAGGGCATGCTCCATCCACTGAGACGTGAGGAACTAGAACCTGTTTAATACTCAGACTTGAAAGACAGCTGGCAATTTTCCTGGGAGAGCCTGCAGACTCCGAGGGAAATGCAACAGCCATTTCAGCTGCACGACTGCTTTTTGTGGTTAACAAAACCACCCAAACCCCAAGATACAATTTGATTACCAGCCTGCAGAGCTTCAGTGGGTGGGAAATGTCTCATCCAAAATAGGAATATATTGAATACATGTCCCTGATTTGCAGTTTCTGCTTTGTTTCAGATCTACAACTCAGGTAATTTTTTTCCCCCAGTGTTTTGCAAAAGGCTCCCAAGAGATACACGGGTGCAAACAGCCAGCAAAGAAAAGATGCCACCTTCAATCCAACATGCTTTCCTCAAGCATCTGCTTGTGTGTGGCAGGAGTTGGTAATAAACCTTTTTATTATCATGACTTTAAAAGCAGCCCAATCACTGGGTCATTGTACAGAATGGGGGGAAGTAAAATCCGTACTGACATTTGTTTTGAATAAAGAGCACTTGCAGCCCTTATGCTGAGCTAAGATTACAGGATGTGGTTGATTTAAGATATCTGCAAACCATTCAAAATGCTAATGGGTTCAGCCTCCCTATCCATCATGCGATATTCCATAACTATCCATTAACACGAACAAGCAGAAAGATCTCTTGGATTAAATGAAAAGCTGTGAGAAACTCAGCAGAAAGTGAATCCACAGCTCATTACCTTTTCCTGCACTGGCATTATTGAAATGGATGAGCAGTAGCGCTTCACCAATTCGGAGGGCAGCATCCTGCATCCACCCAATGTAGTCAGGAAAGTAGAAGCACATACTTGCTCATCTTATTCAGTGAACTAGCCACTGACCTCTTACATCCTACAGTAAATCCGCATGGTAGGTTTGCAGCTCTTTTTCATACCCACTTGCACAAGATCTGAAAGTTTTGTTTGTGGTTCTGGGCTGGTTTCTTTCTAGCTTTGGAAATCGGCAATGTACTTGCCCAGGCTAGGCAGCAGTGCTTATTTATTTTGTACTTCTAGAGCTGATTTATTCTGCTGAAGTTAGAACCGCATTGATTTTATCTGTGGCAGTACAGCTGCATCACACTGCAATAGGACAGGCCAGGATGTCAGTGGAGAGTGTATGCGACTTGTGCTCCTCAGGGCCCAGAATGCATGCCATGCTCTTCGTCAAATCCCATGTAAATGTAATGCAATTTACAGCATCATCCAACTGATACTGAAATAAATGGATTATGGAAAACTGAAATTTGGTTAATTCCTTATTAAATCCTACAAAACAAAGGCAGCGAAGTCCCTGGTGCTCCGGTTTCATGAAGTCAGCACTCCTGATCCTCTCTGTTTCATTGCAAAGTTAGCCAAGAGTGGTAACTAGACCCAAGTTTTCTTTCCACATCTCCCTTCTTGTTAGCAGAGGTCTGAAAGCAGCCTCTAGTCCTACTCGTCCTCCCATGGATTTTTGAGTTAGATCATTTATTCTGATCTCCACAATGTCACAGGTCTAGATTTTCATTTAAGAGTATAATTGCAACTTGCCCTTTTATCATTTGCCCATTATGCCTTTATTATTCACATAACAGTTTGGCTTTATACCGCACCTTCAAGGCCAAAGGATCCCAGCGCAAAACATATGCTATACATGCAGAATAGATCACAAAATCAAAATGAAACTGTTATCTAACAGCAGAGGGCAACAACACACAACGGCTTTACAGAAAGCGATGGAAAATTGGGAATGTCTCATCCAACCAAAACCGCCAGCAAGGCAGTATCAATTACTCTGGAGCTAATATCTCTGTGCTTATGGGAAAAATGCCATGGCCACATCTTTTCCAAAACATTGGCACCTCCTGTAGTAAAAATACCATCTAGCACCAGGCTAATGCATTAACTTGAGAGGAAAGCTGCCACCCGCCGCTGTTCTGCAACACAGACATGTCTGTTGCGCTCCTGTATTCAAGAACAAACCTAGCCCAAAGCTGCTGTGCTAGGGAGGATGGAGGCGATAACCGCACCAGGAGCCATAGTTTTATCCACACTGATTAAAAATGAATCAAACACAAACTACTATACCGGTTGGAAGCTACTCGGCTACATATCGGACGTTAAGAATTCATGGGCTGAGCCCTGTAAGGAGACAAGGGAAAGAGATTTGGCCTCCTGTATGTTCATTTTGTTCAGCCTACATCTGAGTGCTATTTGTTTTTCTTCAAGCACAAAAAATTCCTAAAAAAAATAAAGATAAGAACACAAAACAGCAAATAGGCAGAGCGTTCAGCCAGACCCAAGAATGGCGAGCACTCCATCAAACAAGGACAAGACACTTGCTTCCTCTGGGGGGGTTTCAGACAACCACAAGGCTCGTTTTGTCGCCATCCAGATGCAACGCAGCATGTTCATAGCAACATGGCAGCTTCCAGGATGCTGCTCTCCGCTGCGATGCTCGAAGGCTGCACAAGGACACAGGTGGGCAGTGACCGGCCCCCTCATAACTCCTCCAGACTGCTGGCTCTTTGGGGCAGTCATTGACTACGTTGAGCACAAACAAGGCTCCTTGGCCTGTAAACGGTGGGGTCCCCACCATGCACCTGCACCGTGATGTCGATCCATGGATAAACCCACAGGCCACTCCCTCCCAGGAGTCCAGCTTGACCCTAGAGCCTCTGCTGACCTGCAGGACCCGGAGCCGACCTCAGCCTTGCTTGCCTCCTCGCTCATCCTCCCTGTAGCGTGCTTGGAGCTTGCCCAGGCATGCAGATGCAAGCAAAGGGAAACAACCAGCAGCAATCCCATAAGTGCCTGGTCCTGACTTCTGGCCCTTCTGCATATCACTTCCCATCTGCGCTGCCAACAGCTAGAGCCATGCACATGTGGAAGGACAAAGGAGTCCACAGATCCACTCCTACAACGGCTTTATTGGAGGAACAAGAAACGTGATATACAGTGCCCGCAAGGTAACATACAGATAGGGATGAGCAGGTTGCATGGCTTGGGCTGGCCTGAGGGGTTGACCCTAAATACCATTGTATGCATACCTCATACGGTGGCTCAATTTTAGGAAGCAAGCTCTATTATATAAGAAATGTCATGTGAGAGAGAACCTCAGTGGAGCTGCAGTTGCAGCCCCAGAAGGTTCAAACAGATGGACCGTTCCCGTACAAATAAAAACGGTCCTCTACATTTCACTTAAGTCAGAGTTAGATGCTGAGAAAGCTGGGAGAAGAAGTTGCTACTTGAGCAGCCAGGGTGAAGGAAACAACAGGAGCAGAAAGCTTCGCACTTCAAACACTACAGCTTTGTGCTCGCTCTCTGAGGGCACTAGATGGGGTCACATTTGGAGACAGCATTTATTTCAATAGCTATTTTAGTCATTCCAATCTCCGCTTCAGACATCAGATAGCAGGTCCTGCCTACGGCAACATATCTCGCGGATGCTGGAAGGTGAAGGCAGAGTTTTTGTAGGCATAATGAATAGTGTAAACAGTACACTCGTATTCAATCACATCTTGATGAAGCCATCCCAATTGTCTTCCCAACAGTAATGATAGCTATCTGTCTAGTCATTAGCAGACTTTACTACTAATAAAAAAGCAAGATCAAGACCAAGAGCCCACAAAATAGTTCAGTCAACTGTTCTACCAAGCTTAACTTCACTGATTGCAACAAATCCTAACGATTTCAGCTGAGCCATTTTTAATTGAAAGCATGATCCTACTCCTTTACAGCTTAGTCTGTGAGCTTAGCTAACAAGAGGAAAGATAAACCGAAACGGCCATGTGTAATAGGCAGATAATTTTTCATTAATAATAATTCCAGCAGAGTTTTGACCTGGATATACAGCCCTTTGCTGCCACATGCACAAACCAAAAGATATCTTAACTCTGCATCTGACCAGGAATATCAAAGTTAAAGTGGAAAGTACTATTGAAAACTATGAATTGCTCAGGACATCTTATTGAATGCCCATCAACCCATGAATGCGCAAGCATGAAAAAGGTTAAAAAACTATTTAAAAGAAGTGAATACAGCCATACAACCCAACAGATCAATACATGAGAATGGAACAAAAAGGAAACTTAATGGAAAGGAATATAAGTTGCAAGGAAAAGTGTAAGTACCTGCTAATGGAAACAAAACCAATCAGTGAAATATCAACAACCTATATAGTTAAAGACAAGAAGTGGGCTTTCTTAAACAGATTAGAAACAAAGGGAACCATGGGTCAGGCAGATGCCTTACTAGATGCAGATGGCAAAATCAAAATAGTGATACAGAATAGGCAGAAATGTTCAGCAGATATTTCTGTTCTGTTTGGAAGACGCAGGAGGATGTATGTCTCCATCCCATCTGATGATGTAAATGGAAGAGTTTGCCATCTGTAACTGAGGAGGCTGTGAGGCAGAACCTACTAAAATTAAACTTTTTCAAGTCAACAGACCTAGATAACTTACACCAAAGCTTCTTAAAAGGAAGTTGGAGCTTGACAAATTCAACCATGAAATAAGATACGGCTTCCTATCAGTGCAGGGGAGGCAAGCGAGTGCTGGACTGGCTTACCAGGGGAGACGGAGGGCTCGCCATCAGTTGGGGACTTAAAGGTGAAGTTAGATATCTTTCTAGAAGACGCACTTTAGTGTAGGTCCCGGGAGGGATTGCGCAGCATGCATGTCCAGCAGCTCCGGCTAGAGAACACGGCGTTCCCTCCTGCTCTCACAAGTCTGTAGCCACAAATCTAAAAAGCAGCGGGTAGAGATTTAAGGGGAAAATGCCAGCATGATCTCCCACAAGTCCTTGGTCAGCGCACAAGTTCCTGCACGGGAGCGACGGTTTTATGAAGGTAAGACATTTGACACGTAACGAACACGCGTGCTTTTTTAGCCTGACTTGTACCCGCCGCTACCTTTGACAGCATTCACAGGACGAACCTCTAGGGCACACACATTAGTATATCAAAGGAGATTTTGCGGGCTTTACATGGCCTGAAAGAGGATAATCAGGGCTGAGAGAAAAATAATCTTTTACATGATAGCGCTTGATCCCAAAGGCTCCTGGAGCACTTGGCTTACAATACCCATGAATCACGGTAGGAGTGCCGTCACCTCTGGGGCAGAGCACGAACAACATTTTAGGAGCAGCCTACCTGTACTCCGGAGGGGGCTGCACCAGATGACCTCAAGGTCCCTTCCAGCCCTAGGAGTCTATGAGTCTTTAAACACAGGGATAGTATGAGACGCGCTTCCTCCAAACCTGTACACAACATCTCCTCTCCCCCTTCCTGCCACGCTGCGACTTTCCAGCCATCAGCACTGCCCGGGGCAGCTACCTGCACCGCCGCCTGTTTCTAGAGACATTACAAGGAGCGGTACTGTATAGACCAGAGCAGAGAGCACAAAAGGCCGGGAGCAGCCACTCAAGTACTGCAACACGACGCACGGGCTCTCATCCAAGCTACCGTCACCACTAGGAGAGCTGACGGGCAGTGCGAGATACTTCAGCCCAGGAGTTGGGGAGTCACCAGCTGGAAACAGGCGGAGAAGAAAGATATAGGTGTGGCACCCAATCGTGGGGTGAGTGAGCCACCTGAGTGACGGAGCCATAAGAGAGGCAAAGGTGATCCTTGGGTGCATCAGGCAAGGTATTTCCAGGAGAGATGGGGAAATATAAATGCCATGGTACAAGGTCCAGGGGAGGCCTCATCTGCAGTGCTGCATACAACTCCGGCTGCCTACGCTCCAGAAACAGGAACCGAGCCAAGAAGAGGCACTGAGAAGGGTTAATGAGGATGCTCACAAGAGTCAGGAGCGTATCTTAGCAGACAAGACAAAGATGGCAAATGGAAAGTGAGAGGGGACATGACTGCCCGCTATGAATACATCGGGGCAAACACCAAAAATAACTTCTTAAGCTAAAGGAGAATATGGGCACACACACAAAAAAAAAAAAAAAACCAACAACAACCAAGAATAAGTAGAGCATGAGCAAAAGGCTGGAAACTCGAAGCAGGTCCCTCACTGCCACAGCCGTGGGGCTCCCCTGTGGGGAGGGCAGGCGAGAACCTTCCTGGTTTGGGTTGGGAAAGGAGCGTGGTCAGTTTAGGAAGAGGTCCAACAACGTGGCAGCCTCCAGCTGCTGGCCATGGGGCCGACTGACCCAGACGGGCCCTTCTCGCCCTGTGTCCACAGCCCTCGAGCTATTTCCAAAGTATGAATAACTGGTTGGGGCTGATGAGTTCCTACCTGTGCTCTCTGCGACTGACTGCAGCCCCCTCGTGGCCATCAGCGCCACTCCACAGCAGCTGCCAGCGTGCTCTCAAAGCTATTCATTTGCATCAGTATAATACCCGTTTGCCAAGACCATGCAAGTCTGCATTTTGGGGGGGTTTCTAAATCCAAAAGTCCTTAAAAAGCATGCATATGACACCCACAGACATACAGTTGCTATTCCAGAGGAATGCAAAGCCAGGGGTGACTTCAGCAAGAGACTACGAAAAGCTGAAGTGAAGTATGCTGCACTCCAGAAGGAAGCAAGAGGAACTATAAACATAATTATAGACTCCATCAAAAAGGCAGCTTGACAAAGGGGTCAACTTTAGCTCAATCACATTTCAGCAAGTTTCCTCTATGCCTGACCTCACAGGAAATTTCTCATGCTCACCACATTTGTGGACAGTGTTTAGAGCGGCTGTGCTTCATTCTGCTAAAAGGGTTGTAATTGTAGTGCTCATTAACTGCTAACTGATTACTTGACACAAGTTGCATAGCTTCCTAAGCGGAAATGATGAGCTGGTAAGATAAGAGGCTAATGTCACGCAAGAATGTGGGAAGTTTCAAACCCAGACACAGACGTCTCCTCTGTAACACAGCGTGATTAGAGTTGGGGGCTGTTGCTTTACCTGCCTACCTGATTGCTACCTTTTCCAGAGGAGCCTTTACACAAGCACAAATCTTCCTTGGCTGAAAACTGTGTTTCAGTTACTTCCAGGTGCCTGCTGCTCAGCCTGGAAGGCCCTTGCCCTCCCACCAGCACGGTGAATCCTGAGTCAAGGTAATTCGAGCAGCACTTGGACCACGTCCCAACAGCTAAGGAGCTGCTGTGCTATGAGGCCACCCAGAAGCAACAGTCAGAGCTTTAAGCTGATCCTGGATGGGGAATTCTCCAACCCTCTGAAGCACCACTTACCACACTGATGGGGAGGGTAGTGTCTCTTGAACACGGTTTTCGGAGCTGCCTGGAGCTCCTGGCCCTGGAAGCCCGTGTCCCCAGCCCCTGCGGTTCCAAGCCTCCCTCCCAGGCCCTGAAGAGGAGGGATGAGGGACTTACACCCCCAGACAAGTAGCCTGGCCTGAACTTCAAGTGCCTCCAGATCAGGATGCGAGACTTCCCAGGTCAGGACAGGAGGTGGTGTTGAGTTATAGCCTGGGTAAGAGCCCAGGCGAAGGCTGCAGTGAAAACCTGCCCTCAGCGCCTGGTCTGGTGCCGCGGACACAGCAGCCCCGCAGCACAACAGGGCTAATACAGCCACGGCGGTTTTCTCCCTCGGTTCCACTTCTCCTCTGGTTCCCACGCACTGTTCCTCCCTGCTCTTCCCCGCGCCCCCTGCCACAACCGGATGTCAGCGCACGTCTTGCGGGAAGCCTTCCAAACACATGAGAAGGTGTGGGAAAAGGAGCCTGCTCATCTGCTAAGGAGCCACCCTGACCTGTCAGAGACGGGGCTGAGCGACAAAACAGAGCACTGGAGCCGAGCCTGGACTTCCTCAGTGCCCTTCAGGGGTGGGACCCACATGCAGCCCCTTGCAGGGGTGTGCCCAGGCTGGCACGTTTGGATTCGGAGCACCTGGAGCTTTCCCAAGCTTTGATGAGCTGAGGCGAAGGGCCAGGTCCCCTGGCCTAAGCCCCTCTACCGTGAGACCCATTTTATGATCTCAGCCACCCCGTGTAACTCCACTGATGTCCGGGAATCTCCCAGCAGCCTGCGCAACGCTGCCTTTCCCCTGCCACTCGCCCGCTAGTGGGAAGCTGTTGGGAGAGTTGACTGTGCAGACTGTCCATCTCCGTTTCCCTGCAAACAGGGGCCCGATTCACATCTCGCACCAATTTTGCACAGGGATAGATTCATAGATGTTAGGGTCGGAAGGGACCTCAATAGATCATCAAGTCCGACCCCCTGCATAAGCAGGAAAGAGTGCTGGGTCTAGATGACCCCAGCTAGATACTCGTCTAACCTCCTCTTGAAGACCCCCAGGGTAGGGGAGAGCACCACCTCCCTTGGGAGCCCGTTCCAGACCTTGGCCACTCGAACTGTGAAGAAGTTCTTCCTAATGTCCAGTCTAAATCTGCTCTCTGCTAGCTTGTGGCCATTGTTTCTTGTAACCCCCGGGGGCGCCTTGGTGAATAAATCCTCACCAATTCCCTTCTGTGCCCCCGTGATGAACTTATAGGCAGCCACAAGGTCGCCTCTCAACCTTCTCTTGCGGAGGCTGAAAAGGTCCAGTTTCTCTAGTCTCTCCTCGTAGGGCTTGGTCCGCAGGCCCTTGACCATACGAGTTGCCCTTCTCTGGACCCTCTCCAGGTTATCCGCATCCTTCTTGAAGTGTGGCGCCCAGAATTGCACGCAGTACTCCAACTGCGGTCTGACCAACGCCCTATAGAGGGGAAGTATCACCTCCCTGGACCTATTTGTCATGCATCTGCTGATGCACGATAAAGTGCCATTGGCTTTTCTGATGGCTTCGTCACACTGCCGGCGGATGACTACACCGATTTACATCGGTAGATGTCAGAGGACTGTGAGCTCAGCAGTGTACAAGAGCCCGCTCAGTTATGCACTCACCTGCGCACCCATCTTTGAAACTTCAGCATACCTACAATAAGAAGAGAGGCAGGCTCGGTGGCATCGGGGTGCACCTGTGTTTGGGCTCACGGGACCAGAATGGAGAAAAGGAGCTGTCACGCTGGGCTGACTCAAATCACACTCGGCCCCAGCCAGCAGCATTCTCCAAGCCCATCGTTTTGTCTGGGCTCATCTTTGCAAGCGAAGAAAACTGGAGCCCTTTCGTTTTGGTGGAGGAAATGGAGGCAGGGAAAAGCCGCTGAATTTGCCAGAATATCTGCAGGACTCTTGAGAATAAGTGGGCCACCAAGCGGGTGGCCATTAGCATCCTATACATGTGCTGTGGTAGCAGTCTAAGTGCTGGCCAGCTGGAAGTTCAAAATGTTAGTGTTTTTGTGTAACTAAATGCGCCCACTCACTTGCACAGCACGAGCTGTTTAAAGCTCCTAAAATGTCCTCTCTCAGGCGTACAGTACAGCTTTTATTAAAATGTTTTCTTAACTTACATTAGAGCATCCAGTTCCACCGTTAATGCTACCTCATCTGTCAAGCTCTTGGTGCCAATAATAAGAGTTCCTTGTCTGACAGGTTTTTAGCTTTTTGTATTTCATTTAAATAACTGGCAACATGCCAAAGAGCCTATTAATTTCTACCTACCGCACTGTTCGCCAGCTCCAATGCTGTTGTGTAGTTCTGATCCCCTTCTTTTTGACTAATTGTGTCTACTAGACATCCACAAAGTTCTTTTGCACAACAGCTGGAGAATTATAAATATTAAGCTCCCACTGCTGATTACTAATTATTTTCTGCTATTCTTGGTGACAAAGCAAGAGCTGTTAGAATGCAGAAATATACTGTACATCTCAAATAGAAACAGCAGTTGGGCAACTTCAATACGAACACATTTTTATTGGAAAAATGCTAGTCACCGGTTAAGAAGAAAACTGGATTTAAAAAAAATGAGAGCTGTGTTCAGTCCTTGCATTGTGTACATCTCTTACTCCTTGACCAGAGAGAGTCTGTACAGTGGGTGAGTATTAACTGTAATGTTTTCCTATAATGGACTCCCCCTCTTTGCAATTCTGCTGTTGCCTCTTTATCAGCAGAAGCGTGAATGACATGGACAAGGGTCAGGCGGTAGAGGGACTGAGAAGGGCAATCTATCAACCACCGGCCGATATGGCAGCAGTGAAGCCCACCAAACTGTGGGTGCAAAGAGAAAGCACAAAAGCAGCGAATTCTTGGTGCATCCTGTCCCAGCCAGAAAATACCTCCCTGCTGCACCTTCAAAGGTGCCAGGCAGCTGCCCAGGGTTGCAGCAGCAGTGGAAATGCCAGTAGAGGGAAGGTGCAGCTCCTGCACCTTGCAGAGAAGGAGCCTCACACCCTATAGAGTGGTTTGTGCCAGAGCAGAGGGGCGTGCAAGGGATTACAATCTATGAGGCTGTTTAGATAGGATTTCACACACCCCTTTCACTGGCATGGGCAGGAATGCAATGTGCACAGAGAATCGAGGCACAAGACGGCCATGGTGGGCCACCATACAGGACAGGGGAACTGTACAATGGGCAACAAGTACGTGGCCACCAAGTGCACGTAGCAAGGGTGCACCGGGCCAAATCCTGGTACAGGAAGAAGGTGTGGCAGCAGGCATGCCCCTTCTTTCCCTATGCTGGGAAGCACCTGGGCTTGAAGTGAAGAAGCAAGGCCAGAGAGGAAATTGCACAGGTGGTCCTTTGCCGTGATGCCTAGAGTCCTGGATTGGCTAACCTGGCCCCAACTATCCGGCTTTTCTGAACCCAGCTCTGCAGGCACTGCAGCAATCAGTAGCGTAACTAGGATGTGGGGGCAGGGGGAAGCCAACAACCAGGGCAGCAGGCCCCGGCACCAACTTGGGGAGGGAACTCCCCCCTTCACACGCTGCTCAGAGAACACAATCCCAGCCGTGGATGCCCAAGAGACACGAGTGGTCTGGAGGGTGCTAATGGGTCCCTGGAGCCTCTGAAGGGACCTGGCTCCTTGCATGAACGCACACTGCTTGGATATTAGTAAAAACCTTCTCTGCCAGCACAGATCCTGTCCGGTACCTCTGCCTTCAGCTACTTTAACTCACTGGGGCCACGCTGCTCTCAGGACTGACCTGAACTAAGCATCTAGGGAAAGCTGGGACCAGCATATTACCAATACAGCTGCACCCCAGAATGCCATGGGCCAGGCAGAGCAAAGCCATGTTGGCCCCATGGCCCGCAGGCCTGTTCCCAGCCTTGGTGACGCTGCCATGGTTCTTTCTATTTGAACCCGTCTGACGGCGTCAGCTGCGGCACTCGTAGGGAGAGCCCATGAGGGTTTGGAGCGTACAGTACGTGGAGGGCAGCCCAGCTCTGCATTTCTACCACCCTACAAATCTTCTGATAGGGCTGCATCAGAACGAGCATATTGGCTCCAAAGTGATTCACCAGCCAACTCTGGCTGCATGCAATGAGACAGCGGGGAGGGAAACAGGTGGCTCCGAGTAGCTGCATTACAGGCTCTTAGCTGTGCTGCTGTTCCAAAAACGCTGGGACTCGGAGAGATGTTATGATCTCCTACTGTAAAGGAGTTAGCTTGAGTCCCACCCTGGCCAGCTGCTGGTGACAATAATCTTTTACAGCCTCTTTTACTTGTAACAGTAACTGAAGTATTTGGGAAGTGCATTAAATCTTTGTGATTTCCTCCAGCTGCTCATGTAAGAATTAACTTCATCTCTGAATGTAAGAGCACTTCAGAGGGCAAATGTCCACGAAGGGTTCCCCAGAGGACACTTGCATCTGCGCACCAACTATGCCAACACATGGCCATAGGAACGTGGGACTGCAAAGGGACCTCCTGTAGGCAATCGCAGAACAATATCCCTTTCCTAAACTGACTGGCTCCAGCCTAGAAATAGCTGGTTCCTGGCCCTCATGACCTCTCCTGGGAGCCTGTTCTAAAACCATACTGCTCTGTGGA
This sequence comes from Alligator mississippiensis, assembly GCF_030867095.1. Lineage (NCBI taxonomy): Eukaryota > Metazoa > Chordata > Crocodylia > Alligatoridae > Alligator > Alligator mississippiensis. The sequence goes on from NC_081831.1 coordinate 82,860,710, forward strand.
TAGAAGCCTTCTCATTTCCAGCCTAAATTTATTCATAACCAGTTTATATTCTTCTGTTCCTCTGCCAGGTTTGTCTTTTCATGAGACAAGCTCACCTCTCCCCCTGGCATCTACCCTCTGGTATACTTCTAGACAGATGTTATTTCCCTTCTCATCCTTCCTCCAGCACCTGACGCCTCCTCCTGGATGGCAGGCTCCCCATCCATCCCACTGACCATGCTAGTAACCCCTCTCTTCAAGAGTTTCAGGTTGAATTTGAGGAGCCACAGCTATACACGAGACTTCTGATGAGCTCTGCAATGCCCTGTATGTGGCATTACTACTTCTTTATCTTTACTGAAGATACCTCAACTGCTCTGATCCTAGCAGCATGCGTCATGCTTGCATGACATTGGTGACTCATTGTCATCCTGGGATAAACCGGTAGCACGCAGCCTTTCACATCTTCTGTTGTTTCCAGCTGCGGAGCTCCCTCTTCATAACAGAAATCTGTGTCCTTACTCTCCAAGAGCGCGACTGTTCACTTTGGACTATTAACTTCCACCCCAGTTCTATTACTCCCTTCTTCAAGGTATCCAATTTCTTCCTCTGGGATATCCCAGTCCTTATCCTCTATGTCGACACTGCCTTCCAATTTTGTACAAACAGAAAATGTGATTAACCCTCTCTTACTTTTTGTGCCAAAGTCAATAATAAGAGTATTAAACAAGATTGATCCCACAATCAACCCTGGAGAAACTCCACTAGTGACCTCCCTCCCACTCAATACTCCTGCTTCCCATAGGACCCATTGCCATCTCCCCCTTAGCTAGTTCTTTCTCCCTACTGCAACTCAGCTCATTGCCATCCTCTCCAAAACTGGGCTAGAATTTCTTGACTCCACAGAATGCTTCAGTCTTTAAGCACGTGAGCAATCCTGGTCCCAGTCAGCAAGTACCTCGGTGTTTCCAAAGGCACAAATGGGGTCAGACATTCCTCCCCTTTCATTTTGGAAAATGCCCTCCTGCTGCACACGCTTAGTTGAAAAGCAATAGACTCACAGCCAGGCCTGAAGCTAAGCATGTGCTGACATGCCGTATGAGTCCAGTCCGGCAATGGACTTCATGCAAGCGCAGAGTCTGCCCATGCAGCACAAAGCCCGTGTGACTAGTGATGGGTGAAAACAGATGAAAAGGGTCCACAACTTTCTGTTCCGATGGGAAAGGAAAATTGACTCCAACTGTTCCTGGCACAAATGCGACACTTCTGGCAAATGTTTGCCAGCAGCAGCGTTCACTTCAACTCCAACTTCTGCAGGGAGTTTGCAGAAAGCCAGATTCATTCATAATTGCCAGAAGCTGCGTGGAAACTCAGTTTTGAGCCTTATGCTTTGTCCAGTTACAGTACAGAAATAAGCCATGTGATTTATGCATCCAATCAAAACAGCTCAGCTACTGAATACCCACCTTGAGTGCTCAATTTATTTTAAACAGTCCAGGGCTAGGACTGGTGTCTTCTAACACAGCAATGAGTGATATGTAAAGCAGATGAAATCCTAGGTGCATTTACGGGGCTGAATGTATACCACTCTCATTTTTCAAGCCATTTCTCGGGGCTTTGGACCAGCTCCAAAGGCCTCACAAATAACTGTTTTCAACCTCTACATTTTAAATACAACAGGAATTGCTGCTCTTGACATTGGCTCCTCCAGCCTACGTGCTTTACAGAATTTGCCAGCGATAACCTTGCCTCAAATCCCAGCAGGGCCTTCCCCCCTGGAGGAGCTGCATCCTGCCCTTAAAACAGCCCCATCCACTCAGCTGAGTTTGGCTAGTTACTGGCACGTTCCCTTGACTAGATTGTGTACCCACACATCACACAGTGAACTGGGCTAGTAACCAGGGTCAGCTACCCATGCCAGAGGCATTGCAGCACGGAGGCTGGCTGGTGTCGGTGACAAGTATCCTGCAAACCCTGGTCCTTCCTCCCCGCACTCTGCAGTGTGGCACGCACAGAGGCACAAACACAGCGGAGATGGCACAGCAAAGGGGCCGCAGTGAGGACACATGCTTACCCATGTTGCCTATAACCAGGTAAGGGGTGACTGAGCTTCTAGTCAAGTTGCAAGACCTGAGATCAAAAGGAAATGATGGTGCTATCTAGTCGACAGCATGAGTGTGGAGTGAAGAGCCAGTAGGCACGAGGCACACCGGCGAGGCTGGACAGAGGCATGTTGGGCAGGGAAGGGGCAGAGGCTCCCAAGATTGATAAAGAACAGCGCTCTCAGCTATGCCAACTTGAAAACGGAGTGACCCCAGCAGCACAGGGCTCCATCTGAGCTATAACGAGGTCAAGAGTTTGGCTGGATTCAGCAAAGGGCCGGGCGGTCCCTGCAGGGTGGTGCCAATGATGCGTGATGGATGGAGAAGTGCAAGAAGTGCTACTGCCCCTGGCTCTGCCCTCCCTATCCTGGACACAGACTGGTGTCCCTGGGGCTATCCTCTGGCTCCTCCAACTTATATAAACACTGTAAAGGGCAAGCATCTGGTCCTTCTTGTGCTCTCCGAGGGCCTCACTGAGAAGAGAGCAGCTGAAGCAGTCAGGCACTGAGAGGAGGATCAGGAGGGAGTGCAACAGCATGGCTGCACCCCCTCTTTCAGATGGGATCACACTCTGGGAGCCCCGGGGGCTTTTTTTAAGTCCCCAAAGCTGTAAGAATCTCCCTCCTTCCCCTCCACACTCAGAGGCAGGACCCCCGCCCCATTCCCCACACGCTGCTACTGCTTTTCCCTGGAGGCCAGGGAAGTTTCAAAGCCATTCCTGCCTGCTCCAGCCAGGCTGTGCCAGGGTGGGCTCAGCTGGGAACAGTGACAGCAGCAAAAGTGATGTGCAGGGGAATTCCCCCTTCCCATGTGTGCCCCTGGGGGGACTGGGCATGGTATGGGAACACAGCCCTGCCCATCTCCACTGCTACCACTCTGCCTGTCCCAGCTGAGCCCAGCTCCTTCACAGCCAGGATGGAGCAGACAGGAGGGGCTTGGAGGCTTCCCCAGCCCAGGACAGCAGAGAAAGCAGCAACAGCAGGCACAGGATGGGGAGGAAGAGGAGAGAAGGGGACCTGCTTCTGAGCACAAAGGAGAAGGGGGAATTTTTACCTGCTTTGGGTACTTTAAAAAAGTCCCCAGAGGCTCCAGCATCATGGTCTGTCCGTACTGGTTGGGGGAGCAGGGAGAAGGCTGGGAGCCGGGTGCAGCCAGCCCTGCAGCCCAGGTGGCTGCTCCCACACCCATTTGCCAAATCCTGGATCTGCCCCTGCAGGCACCCAGTGATGTCCTGATGGCCCGAGGCTTCTTCTAGTGAAAATCCCACAGGTATTAATACACAGAGAATATTCTGCAGCCCAGAGAGCCCCAACAGGCATGATCTGCAGCTCAGAGAGCCCCATCATTTGGCATGATGGCTACAGAGCCTAGGACCATGTAGCAGCACAAGACTTCACTGAAGAAACCAATACAGCAAAAGGTACCTATGAGCTCACGTATAGGTATTTAATCAGGAGTGAACAATAGAGCCTGGCTCTATTGACACCAGTAGAAGTGTCCCTGTTGATTTTGACGGGGCCAAGACTTCACCCTGTTATAATAACATTAGTCCTGTGCCTGGCTAATAAGTCATTTTCCATAGAAAACTACAAAAGTACACTAAAGAGCACTCATCATCCAACCCAGATAATTTATTTTAATTGCAAACTAATATAGAAGGCAACAGTAATTCTAGCATGATGGCTAAGTTCAGAAGGCACGTATCGTACTTCCCCTTCACAGAGTGTTTAACTGGTTCTGTTAAGTGTGTCAGCTACCTCTCCATTTTAATTAAAAGCTGGCTAACCTCAAACTCCACCAATACCGCCTTTCTTCCCAACTCTTGTCACTCCTGCTAATCTTAGCAGGACTCAGATGCCTGCCCTAGTGTTTGGTTACTGCAGGCGGGGTCCTGGCTGTACACACTGAGTGCACTCATGCAATCTGCAGAATGAAAAAAGTGGCAATTTCACCAGGTCCATTAACTAAAAAGCAACTTGAGATTTTCTCCCTGCCTACACAAGACAGGGTGAAATGCCCTTGTGTGCAAGGAGCCTGCACAAGACCCTATCGCCATGCCTATCCCCTCCTGCTTTCTGCCAGGCAGGGTTCACTGCCTGGACATCTGCTTCACAAGCCTTCACCAGATCAGTAATGAGATTTTGCACAGATCAATGCACTTATGATATTTGTGAAAATGCAACCCCCCCAAATTAAGCTGAATGCAGTGGAAGGAAAACCTCCTTCTCTGCACATAATCAGTTCTGCTGCCTGGAGTTATACAGAGTGGGATTAGAGAAATCACATTCCCATTCATTATACTGAATAGGAATAGCTGCAGGGTCCCCCGTCTTCAGCCTGCCCAAAGCACACTACATCACCATTACCAGGGTTTGCTGCTTTGTGCGCCACACTCGGATCATCAGCCTCCTGCTATGGTCATTTTTTATTTGACTTAAAACAGCCGAATCTGCTGGCTCTGCCTTTGCATGCTGAATATCGAAGTGGCAGAGTTTGTAAATCACAATTACGGAGGATTATTAGTCATGGGACTAATCTAAAGCAAATTAATTTGGTTGCTAAAATGATTCTGCTCATCTGTGTGTAAATCCTGGTACAATGAAGATGATGAGTGTTTGTTCAGCCACTAGATACATCTCTGCCCTGGCAGGGAGCAGCCCAGAAGATAGCAGTAATGATTTTAATGATGAAAGAACTAGACCTACAGAGGCGATTTGTATCGGTCCCAGCGTGAAGAGCCAGGAGGCCGGTAAAGAGAGTACAAGGCTGCCAACAACTGGAGTGTCTGCCGTAGGGTGGCCCAGCTCAAAATCATGCTAGTGCTTGCACCTGGGGGGGCAGGTAGGACCACGTTGCACCGTTTTAACAAGTGCCTCGATACAGCAGCTACTACCCGCTTTAAAAGGGAAAGCTGCAATGCCATCACTGAGCAGGGACAGACTTCATCGGCCAGACGGCGAAAGAGGGGACAGAATCTGCAGAGGCGCAAAGTGCCATGTGCCTTCAGTTTTCACCAACTCCAGCAGGAGTTTAGGTAGAGCGAGGGCTGGGTACAGGTGACCAGAGACAAACCCGGATTTACGTAGTGCACGTCAGGACAAGGCGTGGCACCGATGCGGACCCACGCCCGTCAGCAGCATGCTGATAGCAGCACTGCGATTGCACAGCAGCAGGATATGTGATCTTGTGTTGACACCACATTACTTCCCTTGCAGCTGGCATGCAGCAAAGAGGAGGCCTGGCCCTCTGTCTGGGGCCAAATCTTCCCCTCTCTACTGCCAGGCCTGCTTGTCTTTCTGCTAAGGAAGATGCTGAAATATCCCATCCATGGATTTCAGAGCAGGGCACGTGAGAAGGGGGCAGTTGGGTACAGTTGCACTAGGTCCCCAGATCATGCTGTATTTCCTCCTTCCAAAATGAGACATACTGGGCCCCCAAATTTCTTTCACAGGCCCTATTTGAGACCCTAATTCCACCAGCATTTCCCAAACCCCTGCACCCTCTCCTGGCAGGAGAGAAGCCTGCAGAGGACGGACAGGTGAGCAGACAGGCTCGTCCTCGAGACAGCCAGGCAGAGAAACCCATGCATGTGCTAGCTCACGGGCAGCCATCGAACCTTGGGGCTCTACACCACTAAAATCCCAGCATTCTGGCTCCTCTCTAAGGCCGTTAGCCATGTACACGCGTGCACACGCCTCTCCTCCAAGTACTTTTCCCATTGGCCATGTCTGCCTGCTGAAATACAGCTTTTACCCAGACCTGGAAATCTGCGGCACACAAGACCCTGACGTCTAGAATGAAAATCCCCGGCCGGACCATCCAATGCACCAGAGCAGTGCTTGTCCCATAAGCTGGGGGGACGGGAGCTCCTATGAACTTCCTGGAAAGATGGAGTAAGTAAACATTTTGATGGCCTCAGCTGGGAGGCCCAGGGAGCCAGCACACTGTCAGCATCACCAAATGCTTTCACTCCAGAGATCAGTGCCTGGTGCGGATACGGGTCTCTCCCAGCCCAACTCGACGCCATACACCCTGATCCCAATTTAGAACATTTTATCAGGGGCCAGTATGTCACACATTCCCTCTTCCCTCCAAAAGCTTGTGCCAACACTGACATCAGCAAAAGGAAGCAGCTCTCAGAAGCAGTCGTGAGCTTTGCATGACCTGTAAAATGGGAGCGACACAGAGCCAGGAGCTTGGAAAACCTGGGGGAGATGAGAGAGTGCAAGAGAGGGAAAATGCAGAGATGAGCAAGCAAAGGGGAAAAGCAGGGCAAAGAAAGGCAGAAGTGGGCAGTCAT